>NC_067249.2:113836404-114142862 GCF_019359855.2 Lolium perenne
AGGCGTGCGCCATCTAACTTCTCACTATAATATGCCACGGGTTTGCCCTCTTGCATAAGAACACCGCCAATACCAAGCCCACTTGCATCACACTCAATCTCAAAAGTTTTGGCAAAATTTGGAAGAACAAGAAGTGGAGCTTCGGTAAGACGTTTCTTCAACTCATCAAAAGCATTTTGTTGGGCCTTGCCCCAAACAAACGGAACATTCTTCTTGGTAAGCTCATTCAAAGGGCAAGCGATGGTGCTAAAGTCTTTCACAAAGCGGCGGTAAAACCCGGCAAGTCCATGGAAGCTTCGGACTTGGCCAACATTTGTAGGGGTAGGCCAATTATGGATGGCCTCCACCTTGGAAGAATCAACTTCAATCCCATTAGCGGAAACCACAAAACCAAGAAAAACCAATTTGTTTTGAGCAAATGTGCATTTGGGGAGGTTAGCATAAAGCTTTTCATGGCGCAAGATGCACAAGACTTCTCTCACATGTTGCACATGGTCCTCGAGGTTTTTGCTATAAATAAGAATATCATCGAAGTAGACAACCACGCTCTTGCCAATGAGAGGACGCAAGATGTGATTCATGAGGCGCATGAAAGTAGATGGTGCATTGGAAAGACCAAAAGGCATAACGAGCCATTCATAGAGACCAAGTTTGGTCTTGAATGCCGTTTTCCATTCGTCACCAATAGCCATGCGGATTTGATGGTAACCACTACGCAAATCGACTTTAGAGAAAATCGTGGCACCACTAAGTTCATCAAGCATGTCATCTAAACGCGGAATGGGATGGCGGTAACGGACGGTAATGGCATTGATGGGGCGACAATCCATACACATCCGTTGCGTCTCATCCGGTTTAGGCACGAGGATCACGGGAACCGCACAAGGGCTAAGGCTTTCACGGACATACCCTTTGGCGAGGAGATCTTGAATTTGACGGTTGATCTCCTTGGTCTCTTCGGGGTTGGTGCGGTAGGCGGCACGGTTTGGGAGCGGAGCGCCGGGTATTAGGTCGATGCGGTGTTCTATGCCACGGAGTGGTGGTAGTCCATGAGGGAGCTCGTCGGGGAAGACGTCTTGAAATTCCTGCAAAAGAGACAACAAAGACGGAGGAATGTTGGTTAAGTCGTTAGTTGCCGACGAGGGTCCCTTGCATATGAGCACGTAGTGCAATATGGTGGATGGGTTCTCTTGTAGCTCTCTCCACTCACTCTTGGTGGCTAGAAGGACACTCTTGGACTCATTCATATATGGCTTGTGGTGCTCACTATCTTTGTGGTGGGTCGCTCCCTCTCCTCTCATCTCACTATGGTGGGTGCGGAGTTGTGCCCTCGCTAAAGCCTTCGCATTATCCGCGATGATTTGGCTAGGAGTCATCGGGCGCAACTCGAACTTCTTTTCGTTGACCTTGAAGGTGTATGTGTTGGAGAGTCCATCATGTATAGCCTTCTTGTCATATTGCCAAGGGCGGCCAAGCAACATGTGGCACACCGTCATGGGTACCACGTCACACTCGATGGTGTCCTCATAAGGGCCGATCTTGAAGTTGACGGTGACGGTATGTTGTATCTTGACGTTGCCCTTGTCACTCAACCATTGGATATGGTAAGGGTGAGGATGCTTGCGGAGAGTGAGGTGGAGCTTCTCACACAACTCGGTGCTCGCAAGGTTGTGGCAACTTCCACCATCGATGATGACCTTGATAGACTTGCCACCAATTCCGGCACGGGTTTGGAAGATGTTGCACCGTTGTTCTTCCATATCATGAGGTTGTGTGGTTAGCACCCTTGTGACCACAAGTGAGGGACTTGGGTCATGCTCACATAAGAGAGGATCTTCTCCACTTTCTTGTTCATAGGCTTCTTCACTTGCCACGGCGGCTTGCACAAGGGCTTCATATTCATCTTCATCAAGAGTCTCGATGTCACCATTCTCCATAGTGATCATGACCTTGGCGTTCTTGCACTCAAACGATTTGTGACCTTGGGTGCCACACTTGAAGCAAGTGACACTAGAGGGTCCCGTGGATGCCTTAGAGGATGCGGTGGAGGAGACCGTTTGCTTCATGCGACTTTGGATAGTCGGTCTCTTGGATGGTGTAGAGGATGCGTCGGCCTTGGCACTTGTAGCTTGAGGAGTTGATGTAGTAGGGGGAGTCGATGTTGCGAACTTGGAGGTGAAGTAGGTCTTGGCCTTGGAGTACTTGATATCCTCAATCACTTGGCGCTCGGCCTTCGATGCTTGGTGGACTAACTCAACCATGTTGGAGTAGGGTTGGAACTCGACGATCCTCTTGATGGGGTAAGAGAGGCCATTGAAGAAACGAGCAATGGTTTGCTCTTCGGACTCTTGGATGTTTGCTCGCATCATAGTGAGCTCCATCTCCTTGTAGAACTCCTCAACGGTCTTGGTGCCTTGCTTCAACTTTTGGAGCTTGTTGAAGAGGTCGGTCATGTAGTGTGCGGGGACAAAATGAGCATGCATCTCCTTCTTCATATCTTCCCAAGTGTCAATTGGAGGTTCACCCTTTTCTTCGCGAAGAGTGAGGACTTGCTCCCACCAAGTGTTGGCGTAGTCTTCAAACTCGAGTGATGCCATAGCCACTTTCTTGGCACCGGAGTAGTTGTGGATGCGGAAGATCTTGTCCACCTTGAGTGCCCATGAGAGGTATGCTTCGGCGTCGTCTTCACCTTTGAACTTGGGCATGTTGAACTTGAGCTTGCCATACATGTTCTCTTCATCCTCCAAGTTTCTTCTACGAGGAGGGGCGCCGTCAACTCTTGCGGCTATAGGTGGAATAGGAGGTCTTCTATGGCCAACCATAGCATTGGGTTGGCGTTGGAGTTGAACACTTGCTTCACTTGGTTCACGGTGAGGATGTGGTTGAAGATCTTGTCGCGGTTGAGGACGATGCTCAATGTTGGGTCTCTCATCTTGATCATGGTGTAGTTCTCCTCGTCCACGTTGATCATGGTGAGGGTGGCGACGAAGATCTCGCCGAGGTGGATCTTGAGGATCTTGGTCTTGGGGACGGCCATCACGCCCATGGTGAGCATGGCGATCCACTTGGTGACGATCTTGTGGAAGGTCTTGAGCTTGTGGAGGACGCTCATGTGGACGAGCATGGCGATGTATTTCTCCACGCCTAGAGTTGGAGCGGGAGTCTTCATGACGAGCATGTGAGCGATGAGGTCGATGATGGTCTTCATGCCTTGAAGAAGAGCTTGGGGACGAAATGCCACCATGAGAGTAATGGTCTTCATGCCTTGAGGAAGAGCTTGATGAAGAGGAAGTAGAGCGGTGTCGACGATGGCGACCCAAGTTGGTGATGGCGCGCTCGAGGCTATCCATGCGCCGCTCCATGTTGGCATCATTGGCCGCCATTTGGCCATTCAAGTTGTCCGTAGCTTCACGAAGAAGGGCCAAGTCGTGGTTCACGGTGGAGAAGTTGTGAGCCACTTCATTGTATTGCTCATCGATGCGCGTCTCGAAGAGGGAGAGTTGCTCCTTGAACTCTTGTCGTTGCGTCCATAGGTTGTGTTGAGTAGCCAACCTCTCGGTGTTGCGAAGGATCTCTTCATCCCTATTGGTATCTCCGTTCCTATCCATGATGCAAAGACAAGAACTATGTTGTGTATGTTAGTGGAAGGAGACTACCTCGCACTCTTACCACGGTAAGATAGTATTGAGGCAATCCACCAAACCGAAAGCAAGATCAAGTGTATCGGGAACACACGCAAAACCACACGCAAAAGCTAGCAAATATGGTGTTAGGCGAGTGTTGTGGAAAGCCAAAAGACAAATCCAAGATCGAGTATGTTGTTAAAAGTGGGTAAAGTCCAAAAATCCAAATGTCAATGTGAAGATCACTATAAACACGGAAAAAGATGTGGAACACACACACGAGATAAATGGGGTTAGTGCAACCAAAAGTGAGCGGAAAAGTGTATGTATAAGTGCTCGGTGTCACACTAACACAAGGAGAGCCAAAGCTTTGGTTGCAAATGAAGAGACAACAAGATTCACACGTGGCCTCTCTTCTCCTATCTCTCTTTGCTTAACAGCTTTTTCTCTTTTGTGTATGGCGGCACTTGCACTCGTTTGTATCTTTGGTGGCACGTGGACACTTTGTATGTATGGGCGTATGGATGTATGGATGTATGGATGTATGGTGCTACTCGCACTCTTTTTGTGTTTTTGTGGCTTTTTGACGCACTATGTTAGCGTTAGCCTCGCTTTTGCTATCTTGCCACACGAGTGTTTGCTTGGGTGCCTTACTCAACGCGACACACACACCTCACAATGCGGGGCCACGTGCAATGTCTCGCAACACTAAAACAAGCAATGCTCGATGGGATAGATCGCAAAAGGAAGAGGGGTTACAAGGTGACCTGCAAGTTATACCTGCGATGATGGTGGTGGTGGTGGTGGTGGTGGTGGTGGTGGAGATCGCCGGATGTCGAGGTCGGAGGGGGCGTTGCGTCGCCCGGTCGGAGGCCCGGTTGGACCGGGTTCTGGACCGGCTTGCCCGGTTTGCCGCCCGGTTGACCGGGTTCTGGGCCGGCTCGGCCGGTCGTGGGCCCGGTTGACCGGCTGCTCAACCGGATTTCGCGGGATGAACTTTCTCTCTCCTGTTCTTCACGAAAACCAAGCCAAATCGACCAAATCGAGGGGAAACGATGGAATTGGAGGCTAAAAGTTGGGGAAATAGTAGATCAAGCACAACAACACCAGATCCACGGACCAAAACCACTCAAAACGCAACCAAATCACAGATCGGTCAAGAGGCAATTTAGGGCTATTTTTGGGGATTTTTTGGAAAATTTTCTAGGAACGAAATCGGGTGGGTGGGAGGTCAAATCCGCGGTAACCAAGAGCTGCTGATACCATATGATGAGGTCTAAGACCCCGTGTGTGGCCCGATCTCGCGGATTGACTTCGAAACCGAGGGGGAAGATGGGAAAACGCGAGGAACACGAAGAACACGGCGATGAACACGAGGAACTCCGAGACTCACGCACACACACACCCCGATACACCCGATGCTTACCTCCGTGGCTCGATGGACCACGCCAATAGAATCTCCGAGGAAGAGACACGCGGTAGAATTCCCCGGGGAGAGATTGGGATTGGAGAAGAAGAGCTTGGTGAGGGAGAGAGAGTATCTTGTACTAGAATCTCACTCAACAAGTTCCAAATCAACAACCAAGGTGCCTTGATTACAGAGGGATGATACCCAAGGGAGACTAAGCTCAAATTTAGGTTTGAGTTCAAAACAAGTCTAACGAGCTAAAGGGGCGTCCTGGGGGTATTTATAGTCTTACAAGGCGTCACAGGCCGAAAAGGTAAGTTCGGGCCGAAAAGATAACTTAAGTCGTGCAGGCCGGTCAGGAGGCCGGTCGAGCCGGGCTGTGACCGGGCCGGCCGGTCAGGGGGCCGGTCGACCGGGCGGCAACCGGGCCTGGGACCGGGCGGCGACCGGACGAGGCTCCAAGTCCCCTGGATGGCGCCCGGATGTCACGAGCGCAATTTCCGGTTGCTGACCGGGCGGCCCGGTCAGGAGGCCGGTCAGACCGGGCTGTGGACCGGGTGGTCCGGTCGTGGAGCCGGTCGACCGGGTTCTGGACCGGCCGTCCGTCTTCTCTTCCTTGCGCTCTTCGGGCGACTTCCTGTCCAGCTCCACGTCCATCTTCATGTCCATCTTCTTGTCCAGCTGCTCCTCTCCTCCCTTTGACCATGGCGTATCCTCCTCTTGGTGACCTTGATGCTCCTTGTACCTAATGACACATAACACGTCGGCATGAGGTAGCAATCCATCCAAAGGTGTACCAAGATCAAGGGTGGTGAGGAGCGAGTTCACCTCATCATGTAGTGCTTTGACTCGGGCTCGTGTCATCGGTCCACTTGGGGGACTTGTTGGTCTTGGTGTAGCGACGTCGGTGACCGGGGCTACATCACACCTTGATGATCCATAGGACCGATAGATCTTGAACTCCCTTGACAGATTCAAGGATACCCAAGCACACATGATTACCCTTGACAACTCAAGAACTCTCATATCTTTATTAGATAACCGGACGAACGTCCAAGACACCGTCACGCACGCCGATCCCATAGGGACGATGATAGTATGAACTCAAAAGTTCTACATATTCTGGATTCAATCTAGACTACCCAAACCCTAGCCGCACCTCCACCTTATATGAGGGGTGGGGTGGCCGGCCAGCCCTTATTGGGCCTAACCTAATTTGACTTGGATAGGCCCAAGTCAAATAGACTCTATTAAAACCCTAATTTGGCCCACCACATGACCTGGCTACATTATTTCCTAATACCAATGCTACGATACAATAATAATGGTACAACCTTAGACTAAATCCTCGTATCAATGGATGTCCTAGTGTACCAGGCCTGGATATCCATATCAACGCGTATCAAGCACATTTTTCTGGCGCCGTTGCCGGGGAGATCAAGACACGCTGCAAGGGGAGTCTCCACTTCCAATCTCTTTACTTTGTTTTTTGTCTTGCTTTATTTTATTTACTGCTTTGTTTGCTCATTATATCAAAAATACAAAAAAATTAGTTACTTGCTTTTACTTTATTTACTATCTTGTTTGCGTTCTCTATATTAAAAACACAAAAAAAATAGTTACTTGCATTTACTTTACTTATTTCATCATGTTTCCTCCTAAGTTCACTCTTAAAGATGTACCTGTAGGACGAGGGTCTATCATTGGAAAAGACAATATAGAAGATTTTTTCACTCATATTAGTACGGTTGAAGATTTTGAAGATAGACACTTGGTAGAACTTGCTCCTACTTATGAAATTGATGTTGCTTCTTTAGTACGCATGTTAGAAGCTAGATTTGTTAATCTCAACCCCGTAATGCAACATATGTTTGTTACACTCTGTGATATGGAAGAAGGAGAAAAGAAAGATTTTGTCTTAGAAACCCTTCTTAAAGAATTTGGTGATGTAGCAAGAGAAGATAGAAAAGTCTTTACTAAATATAAGATGCTTGGCTCTTATACCAACTTTGCTAGTACTCTTGAAAAGATGGAAAGAGATAGACAAAAGTACACTAATAAAGCTAATTATGAGGGGGATATTAAAACATCAATACCTTGCAAGCTCTTAGGAATGTGCGAGGCACTAGAAAAGAATTTTGATTGGATTGTTCCTGAATATTTGTTTGATGAGAATAGCGAGCCTAAGAGTAATGAAAAAGGAGCCTCTGAAACTTACATAGATAAGATACAATGCATTGTTGAGGAAACTCCCGACACACCTTGTAAGAATGTTGATGCTTCATCTCTTGATAACACTTGATACACACTTTCTGCGCCTAGCTGAAAGGCGTTAAAGAAAAGCGCTTATGGGAGACAACCCATGATTTTACTTCTGCACTTTTATTTTATATTTGAGTCTTGGAAGTTGTTACTACTGTAGCAACCTCTCCTTATCTTTATTTTATTGCATTGTTGTGCCAAGTAAAGTCTTTGATAGTAAGGTTCATACTAGATTTGGATTACTGCGCAGAAACAGATTTCTTTCTGTCACGAATTTGAGTAGTATTCTCTGTAGGTAACTCAGAAAAATCTGCCAATATACGTGAGTGGTCCTCAGATATGTATGCAACTTTCATTCAATTTGAGCATTTTTATATGAGCAATTTTAGTGCCCCAGAAAAATTCATCTTTACAGATTGTTCTGTTTTGACAGATTCTGCCTTTTATTTCGCATTGCCTGTTTTGCTATGTTTGATGGATTTCTTTATTCCATTAACTTTCAGTAGCTTTGTGCAATGTCCAGAAGTGTTAAAGAATGATTATGTCACCTCTGAACATGTGAATTTTTGATTATGCACTAACCCTCTAATGAGTTTGTTTCGAGTTTGGTGTGGAGGAAGTTTTCAAGGCTCAAGAGAGGAGGATGATACAATATGATCAAGGAGAGTGAAAGCTCTAAGCTTGGGGATGCCATCGTGGTTCATCCCTGAATATTTCAAGAAGACTCAAGCATCTAAGCTTGGGGATGCCCAAGGCATCCCCTTCTTCATCGACAAATTATCAGGTCACCTCTAGTGAAACTATATTTTTATTCCGTCACATCTTATGTGCTTTACTTGGAGCGTCTGTTTGCTTTTGTTTTTGTTTTGTTAGAATAAAATTGCATCCTAGCATTCATTGTGTGGGAGAGAGACACGCTCCGCTGTTGCATATCAACACATATGTTCTTAGCTTTACTCTTAATGTTCATGGCGAAGGTTGAAACTAATTCGTTAATTGTTATATGGTTGGAAACGGAAAATGCTACATGTGGTAAATGGTATAATGTCTTGAATAATTTGATACTTGGCAATTGTTGTGCTCATATAGATCATGTTTAAGCTCTTGCATCATATACTTTGCACCTATTAATGAAGAACTACATAGAGCTTGTTAAAATTTGGTTTGCATGATTGGTCTCTCTAGAGTCTAGATATTTTCTGGTAAGGTGTTTGAACAACAAGGAAGACAATGTAGAGTCTTATAATGCTTGCAATATGTTCTTATGTAAGTTTTGCTGTACCGGTACATACTTGTGTTTGCTTCAAACAACCATGCTAGCCTAAGCCTTGTATTGAGAGGGAACACTTCTCGTGCATCCAAAATCCTTGAGCCAAAAACTATTCCATTTGTGTCCACCATAACTACCTACTACATGATATTTCTCCGCCATTCCAAAGTAAATTACGTGAGTGCTACCTTTAAAAATCTATTCTTTGTCTTTGCAATATATAGCTCATGGGAAGATAGCTTAAAAACTATTGTGATATTGAATATGTACTTATGTATCTTATTTCTTAATAAGTTGCTTGTTGAGCGGTAACCATGTTTCTGGGGACGCCATCAACTATTACCTTTGTTGAATATCATGTGAGTTGCTATGCATGTTCGTCTTGTCTGAAGTAAGGGTGATTTATCATGATCAAATGGTTTGAGTATGCATATTGTTAGAGAAGAACATTGGGCCGCTAACTAAAGCCATGATCCATGGTGGAAGTTTCAGTTTGGACACTAATCCTCAATCTCTTATGAGAATATTATTCGTTGTTGAATGCTTATGCATTAAAGAGGAGTCCATTATCTGTTGTCTATGTTGTCCCGGTATGGATGTCTAAGTTGAGAATAATCAAAAGCGAGAAATCCAATGCGAGATTTCTCCTTAGACCTTTGTACAGGCGACATAGAGGTACCCCTTTGTGACACTTGGTTAAAACATATGCTATGCAATGATAATCCATGTAAATCCAAGCTAATTAGGACAAGGTGCGAGCACTATTGGTAATCTATGCATGAGTCTTGCAACTTATAGGATATCTTATACATAACACATATGCTTTATTACTACCGTTGACAAAATTGTTTCTATGTTTCCAAAATAAAAGCTCTAGCACAAAAATAGTAATCCATGCTTCCCTCTGCGAAGGGCCTTTCTTTTACTTTATGTTGAGTCAGTTTACCTACTTCCTTCCATCTTAGAAGCAAACACTTGTGTCAACTGTGCATTGATTCTTACATGTTTACCTATTGCACTTGTTATATTGCTTTATGTTGACAATTATCCATGAGATATACATGTTGAAGTTGAAAGCAACCGCTGAAACTTATATCTTCCTTTGTGTTGCTTCAAAGCTTTCTACTAAGAATTTATTGCTTTATGAGTTAACTCTTATGCAAGTCTTATTGATGCTTGTCTTGAAAGTACTATTCATGAAAAGTCTTTGCTATATGATTCAGTTGTTTACTCATTGTATTTACCACTGCCTCGAATCTCTACATTCATCTCATGTGCTTTACAAAAGTATTGATCAAGATTATGATAGCATGTCACTTCAGAAATTATCTTTATTATCGTTTACCTACTCGAGGACGAGTAGGAACTAAGCTTGGGGATGCTTGATACGTCTCAAACGTATCTATCTATACCTAATAATAAAGGGAGAAGTGTTTCCTACGTTTGGTCCGTTTTGGTCCATTTCGTACGTCTAGCTAATTTTTGTTTCATCCGTCGCGGTTGATCCAAGCAGTCCGGGTTGAAATCCAAACAGGACACGATTCAATCTGTTTTGGACAATCAATATACAAAAGAAGCAAGTATGTCTAGGAGCGTATACGAGTTGGATACCAAGACGTGGTGCTTACGAACTTGGACTTGCTCGCCCTCTTGCCTTCCAAATAATCCTTGGCCCTATATAAACAAGCTAGAATCGATTGATCAACCCAAGCTCCTACTCCGTACTCCGTCCATGCGATGGATGTAGGCGCCGTGCCCTCCTTCCCCTGGCTCTTTCACGATCTCGGCTGCTAGGCTGATGGGCTGCCTGGAGCTGAGACCACGACGATGGAGGCAATGCCTACATTAAGGAATAGAATCGGACGGGTGACTGCGCCACGACGAGAACTGGCAGCATTAGTTGCCCCATCGGAGATAGGCCCGATCGTTTACGCCGTGCGCACGTATTTTAGATGTGCGCGTTGCAGCATCCTCCTCTGGTTCTTTGTCATGGTGGTTGTCCTATCTCGAGACTCCACCTTAATTTCCCACGTATTCAACCTCAAGTTGCCTCCCGGCTAGGGCCATATCGACGGCTGCCGTTAGTTTTGATGCGGGGTGGCCTTCGGTCACCTCCACACCAAGACCAACAAGTCCCCCAAGTGGACCGATGACACGAGCCCGAGTCAAGGCTCTCCATGATGAGGTGAACTCGCTCCTCACCACCCTTGATCTTGGTACCCCTTTGGATGGATTGCTACCTCATGCCGACGTGTTATGTGTCATTAGGTACAAGGAGCATCAAGAGCACGAAGAGGAGGACACACCATGGTCAAGAGGAGGAGAGGAGCAGCTGGACGCGAAGATGGACCTGGAGCTGGACCGGAAGTCGCCCGAAGAGCGCAAGGAAGAGAAGATGGCCGGCCGGTCCAGAACCCGGTCTGACCGGCCTCCTGACCGGGTCACCCGGTCCACAGCCCGGTCTGACCGGCCTCCTGACCGGGCCACCCGGTCCGAAACCAGAGTTTCCGCTCGTGCCATCCGGTCGCCATCCAGGGGACTCGGAGCCTCGTCCGGTCGCCGCCCGGTCCCAGGCCCGGTCTGAAACCGGCCTGCCCGGTCACAGGCCCGGTCTGACCGGCCCCCTGACCGGCCTGCACGACTTAAGTCACCTTTTTCGACCCGAACCGTTTCACTTGTACCTTTTCGGCCCATGACGCCTTGTAAGACTATATAAGCACCCAGGACGCCCCTAGACCTCTTTAGACTTGTTTTGAACTCAAACCTACCTTTGAGCTTAGTCTCCCTTGGGTATCATCCCTCTGTAATCAAGGCCATCCTTGTTGTTGATTTGGATATTGTTGAGTGAGATTCTAGTACAAGCTACTCTCTCTCCCTCACCAATCTCTTTTCTCCAACACCAATCTCTCACCGGGAATTCTGCCGCGTGCCTCTTCCGGGTGATTCTATTGGCGTGGTCCATCGAGCCACGGGGGTAAGTATCGGGTGTATCGGGTTGGTGTGCGTGCGTGAGTCTCGGAGTTCCTCGTGTTCTTCGTGTTCCTCGCGTTTTCCCATCTCCCCTCTTGGTTTCGAAGTCAATCCACGAGATCGGGCCACACACGGGGTCTTAGACCTCATCATATGGTATCAGCAGCTCTTGGTTACCGCGGATTTGACCTTCCACCCACTCGATTTCGTCCCTAGAAAATTTTCCAAAAAAAAATCCCCAAAAAATAGCCCTAAATTGCCTTTTGACCGATCTGTGATTTGGTTGCGTTTTGAGTGGTTTTGGTCCGTGGATCTGGTGTTGTTGTGCTTGATCTACTATTTCCCCAACTTTTAGCCTCCAATTCCATCGTTTCCCTTCGATTTGGTCGATTTGGTTTTGGTTTGGGGAAGAACAGGAGAGAGAAAGCTCCAGCCCGCGAAATCCGGTTGAGCAGCCGGTCAACCGGACTACAAATCGGCCGGGCCAGCCCAGAAGTCGGTCGACCGGCCGTGCAACCGGCCAGGCCGGTCCAGGAGCCGGTCCAACCGGGCCTCAGACCGGGCGCAGCAACGCCCCCTCCTTCGACCTCGTCTTCCGGCGATCTCCACCACCACCACCACCACCACCATCGCAGGTATAACTTGCAGCTTTCACCTTGTAACCCCTCTTCCTTTTGCGATCTATCCCATCGAGCATTGCTTGTCTAGTGTTGCGAGACATTGCACGTGGCCCCGCATTGTGAGGTGTGTGTGTCGCGTTGAGTAAGGCACCCAAGCAAACACTCGTGTGGCAAGATAGCAAAAGCGAGGCTAACGCTAACATAGTGCGTCAAAAAGCCCCAAAAACACAAAAAGAGTGCGAGTAGCACCATACATCCATACATCCATACATCCATACATCCATACGCCCATACATACAAAGTGTCCAAGTGCCACCAAAGATACAAACGAGTGCAAGTGCCACCATATACAAAAGAGAAAAAGCTTTTAAGCAAAGAGAGATAGGAGAAGAGAGGCCGCGTGTGAATCTAGTTGTCTCTTCCTTTGCAACCAAAGCTTTGGCTCTCCTTGTGTTAGTGTGACACCGAGCACTTATACATACACTTTTCCGCTCACTTTTGGTTGCACTAACCCCGCTTATCTCGTGTGTGTGTTCCACAACTTTTTCCGTGTTTATAGTGATCTTCACATTGACATTTGGATTTTTGGACTTTACCCACTTTTAACAACATACTCGATCTTGGATTTGTCTTTTGGCTTTCCACAACACTCGCCTAACACCATATTTGCTAGCTTTTGCGTGTGGTTTTGCGTGTGTTCCCGATACACTTGATCTTGCTTTCGGCTTGGTGGATTGCCTCAATACTATCTTACCTTGGTAAGAGTGCGAGGTAGTCTCCTTCCACTAACATACACAACATAGTTCTTGTCTTTCCATTATGGATAGGAACGGAGATACCACAAGGGATGAAGAGATCCTCCGCAACACCGAGAGGTTGGCTACTCAACACAACCTATGGACGCAACGACAAGAGTTCAAGGAGCAACTCACCCTATTCGAGACGCGCATCGATGAGCAATACGATGAGGTGGCTCACAACTTCTCCGCCGTGAACCAAGACTTGGCTCTTCTTCGTGAAGCTACGGACAACTTGAATGGCCCAATGGCGGCCAATGATGCCAACATGGAGCGGCGCATGGATAGCCTCGAGCGCGCCATCACCAACTTGGGTCGTCATCGTCGACACCGCTCTACTTCCTCTTCATCAAGCTCGCCACAAGACTATTACTCTCATGGTGGCCTTTCGTCCTCAAGCTCCTCTTCAAGGCATGAAGACCATCATCGACCTCATCGCCCACAAGCTCGTCATGAAGACTCCCGCTCCAACTCTAGGCGTGGAGAAATACATCGCCATGCTCGTCCACATGAGCGTCCTCCACAAGACCAAGTCCTTCACCAAGATCGTCACCAAGCGGATCGCCATGCCCACCATGGGCGTGATGGCCATCCCCAAGACCAAGGTCCTCAAGATCAACCTCGGCGAGATCTCCGTCGCCACCCTCGCCATGATCAACGTGGACGAGGAGAACTACACCATGATCAAGATGAGAGACCCAACATTGAGCATCGTCCTCAACCGCGACAAGATCTTCCACCACATCCTCACCGTGAACCAAGTGAAGCAAGCGTTCATCTTCAACGCCAACCCAATGCTATGGTTGGCCGTAGAAGACCTCCTATTCCACCTCTAGCCGCAAGATATGACGGCGCCCCTCCTCGTAGAAGAACCTTGGAGGATGAAGAGAACATGTATGGCAAACTCAAGTTCAACATGCCCAAATTCAAAGGTGAAGACGACGCCGAAGCCTACCTCTCATGGGCACTCAAGGTGGACAAGATCTTCCGCATCCACAACTACTCCGGTGCCAAGAAAGTGGCTATGGCATCACTCGAGTTTGAAGACTACGCCAACACTTGGTGGGAGCAAGTCCTCACTCTCCGAGAAGAGAAGGGTGAACCTCCAATTGACACTTGGGAAGATATGAAGAAGGAGATGCATGCTCGCTTTGTCCCAATGCACTACATGACCGACCTCTTCAACAAACTCCAAAAGTTGAAGCAAGGCACCAAGACCGTTGAGGAGTTCTACAAGGAGATGGAGCTCACTATGATGCGAGCCAACATACAAGAGTCCGAGGAACAAACCATTGCTCGCTTCTTCAATGGCCTTACTTACCCCATCAAGAGGATTGTCGAGTTCCAACCCTACTCCAACATGGTTGAGTTGGTCCACCAAGCGTCGAAGGCCGAGCGCCAAGTGATTGAGGACATCAAGTACTCCAAGGCCAAGACCTACTTCTCCTCCAAGCTCGCTACATCGACTCCTCCTACTACATCAACTCCTTATGCTACAAGTGCCAAGGCCGACGCATCCTCTACACCTTCCAAGAAACCGACTATCCAAAGTCGCATGAAGCAAACGGTCTCCTCCACCGCCTCCTCTAAGTCATCCACGGGACCCTCTAGTGTCACTTGCTTCAAGTGTGGCACCCAAGGTCACAAATCGTTTGAGTGCAAGAACACCAAGGTTATGATCACTATGGAGAATGGTGACATCGAGACTCTTGATGAGGATGAATATGAAGCCCTTGTGCAAGCCGCCGTGGAAAGTGAAGAAGCTTATGAGCAAGAAAGTGGAGAAGATCCTCTCTTATGTGAGCATGACCCAAGTCCCTCACTTGTGGTCACAAGGGTGCTAACCACACAACCTCATGCTACGGAAGAACAACGGTGCAACATCTTCCAAACCCGTGCCGGAATTGGTGGAAAATCGATCAAGGTCATCATCGATGGTTGAAGTTGCCATAACCTTGCGAGCACCGAGTTGTGTGAGAAGCTCCACCTCACTCTCCGCAAGCATCCTCACCCTTACCATATCCAATGGTTGAGTGACAAGGGCAACGTCAAGATACAACATACCGTCACCGTCACTTTCAAGATTGGACCTTATGAGGACACTATCGAGTGTGACGTGGTACCCATGACGGTGTGCCACATGTTGCTTGGCCGCCCTTGGCAATATGACAAGAAGGCTATACATGATGGACTCTCCAACACATACATCTTCAAGGTCAACGACAAGAAGTTCGAGTTGCGCCCGATGACTCCTAGCCAAATCATCGCGGATAATGCGAAGGCTTTAGCGAGGGCACAACTCCGCACCCACCATAGTGAGATGAGAGGAGAGGGAGCGAACCACCACAAAGATAGTGAGCGCCACAAGCCATATATGAGTGAGTCCAAGAGTGTCCTTCTAGCCACCAAGAGTGAGTGGAGAGAGCTCCAAGAGAACCCATCCACCATATTGCACTATGTGCTCATATGCAAGGGACCCTCGTCGGCGGCTAACGACTTAACCAACATTCCTCCGTCTTTGTTGTCTCTTTTGCAGGAATTTCAAGACGTCTTCCCCGTCGAGCTCCCTCATGGACTACCACCACTCCGAGGCATAGAACACCGCATCGACCTCATACCCGGCGCTCCGCTTCCAAACCGTGCTGCCTACCGCACCAACCCCGAAGAGACCAAGGAGATCAACCGCCAAATTCAAGATCTCCTCGCCAAAGGGTACGTCCGCGAAAGCCTTAGCCCTTGTGCGGTTCCCGTGATTCTTGTGCCTAAACCGGATGAGACGCAACGGATGTGTATGGATTGTCGCCCCATCAATGCCATTACCGTCCGTTACCGCCATCCCATTCCGCGTTTAGATGACATGCTTGATGAACTTAGTGGTGCCACGATTTTCTCTAAAGTCGATTTGCGTAGTGATTACCATCAAATCCGCATGGCTATTGGTGATGAATGGAAAACGGCATTCAAGACCAAACTCGGTCTCTATGAATGGCTCGTTATGCCTTTCAGTCTTTCCAATGCTCCATCAACTTTCATGCGCCTCATGAATCACATCTTGCGTCCTCTCATTGGCAAGAGCGTGGTTGTCTACTTCGATGATATTCTTATTTATAGCAAAAACCTCGAGGACCATGTGCAACATGTGAGAGAAGTCTTGTGCATCTTGCGTCATGAAAAGCTTTATGCTAACCTCCCCAAGTGCACCTTTGCTCAAAACAAATTGGTTTTTCTTGGTTTTGTGGTTTCCGCTAATGGGATTGAAGTTGATTCTTCCAAGGTAGAGGCCATCCACAATTGGCCTACTCCTACAAATGTTGGTCAAGTCCGAAGCTTCCATGGACTTGCCGGGTTTTACCGCCGCTTTGTGAAAGACTTTAGCACCATTGCTTGCCCTTTGAATGAGCTTACAAAGAAGAATGTTCCGTTTGTTTGGGGCAAGGCCCAACAAAATGCTTTTGATGAGTTGAAGAAATGCCTTACCGAAGCTCCACTTCTTGTTCTTCCAAATTTTGCAAAAACTTTTGAGATTGACTGTGATGCAAGTGGGCTTGGTATTGGTGGTGTTCTTATGCAAGAGGGCAAACCCGTGGCATACTATAGTGAGAAGTTAGATGGCGCACGCCTCAACTATCCTATATATGACAAGGAGCTCTACGCTTTGGTTCATGTTCTTGAAGTTTGGCAACACTATCTTTGGCCAAAAGAGTTTATCATTCATTCCGACCATGAGTCCTTGAAATATTTGAAAAGCCAACACAACTTGAACAAACGACATGCAAAATGGGTCGAGTTCATTGAGTCCTTCCCATATGTGATCAAATACAAGAAGGGCAAGGACAATGTTGTGGCGGATGCCCTTTCCCGCAAAAACACCCTTTTGCTAACTCGTTTGGATTTTCATGTTTTGGGACTTGAAGAGATCAAAGAACTCTATCCTTCCGATTCTTTCTTTGCTCCCATTTTTGAGAAATGCTCCGTTGAGCGAGGAGTGGATGATTTCTATTTGCATGATGGCTACTTGTTCAAAGCTAACAAGATTTGCATTCCCGAGTCTTCGCTTCGCAAATTGCTTTTGCAAGAGTCACATGGAGGTGGTCTTATGGGACACTTTGGTCGAGAGAAGACATATGCCATGCTCTCAACCCACTACTATTGGCCAAGAATGTACCGCGACGTCGAACGCCTTTGCCGCCGGTGCACCACATGCTTACAAGCTAAGTCTACCTCCAACCCTTATGGTCTTTACACGCCATTGCCTATTCCTTATGCACCATGGACCGATATTAGCATGGATTTCGTTTTAGGCTTGCCTCGCACTAAGCATGGTCATGATTCTATATTCGTGGTAGTGGATAGATTCTCTAAGATGGCTCACTTCATACCTTGCCATAAGAGCGACGATGCTTCACACATTGCTTCGTTGTTTTTCAGGGAAATTGTTCGCTTACATGGAGTACCGCAAAGCATTGTGTCGGATCGAGACGTCAAGTTCATGAGTTATCTTTGGAAGTCGATCATGGCAAAGTTTGGAGTGAAGCTCTTATTTTCATCATCCTCGCACCCGCAAACGGACGGCCAAACGGAAGTGGTCAATCGAAGCCTCTCCACCCTCCTACGCATCCTCGTGAAGAAGAACTTGAAGTCATGGGAGGAATGCATCCCACACGCGGAGTTCGCCTACAACCGCGCCAAGCACTCGACTACATCAAGGAGTCCCTTCATGGTCGTCTACGGGTTTGAGCCGCTCACGGCACTCGACATACTACCACTTCCCCTTCATGAGCGGACGAACATGGACTTCGCCAAGCACGCCACCGACGTGACGAAACTTCATGAAGAAACAAGAGCTACCATTCAAGAACATGTGCTTCGTCAAGCTACCCGCCTCAATGCCAAGAAGAAGGAAAGGATATTTCAAGAAGGAGACCTCGTTTGGATCCACCTCCGGAAGGAACGGTTCCCTCGTGAGCGCAACTCCAAGCTCAAGCCAAGAGGAGATGGCCCCTTGAAGGTCCTCAAACGCATCAACAACAACGCTTACGTCATCGACATCCCCACCTCCAAGTACTTGGTGAGCAACACCTTCAACGTTGCGGACTTGTCGCCATATCATGAAGATGAAGAGGAACAAGAGTCCAGGACGACTCTTTCCCAAGGGGGGGGAGATGATGCGGGGTGGCCTTCGGTCACCTCCACACCAAGACCAACAAGTCCCCCAAGTGGACCGATGACACGAGCCCGAGTCAAGGCTCTCCATGATGAGGTGAACTCGCTCCTCACCACCCTTGATCTTGGTACCCCTTTGGATGGATTGCTACCTCATGCCGACGTGTTATGTGTCATTAGGTGCAAGGAGCATCAAGAGCACGAAGAGGAGGACACACCATGGTCAAGAGGAGGAGAGGAGCAGCTGGACGCGAAGATGGACCTGGAGCTGGACCGGAAGTCGCCCGAAGAGCGCAAGGAAGAGAAGATGGCCGGCCGGTCCAGAACCCGGTCTGACCGGCCTCCTGACCGGGTCACCCGGTCCACAGCCCGGTCTGACCGGCCTCCTGACCGGGCCACCCGGTCCGAAACCAGAGTTTCCGCTCGTGCCATCCGGGCGCCATCCAGGGGACTCGGAGCCTCGTCCGGTCGCCGCCCGGTCCCAGGCCCGGTCTGAAACCGGCCTGCCCGGTCACAGGCCCGGTCTGACCGGCCCCCTGACCGGCCTGCACGACTTAAGTCACCTTTTTCGACCCGAACCGTTTCACTTGTACCTTTTCGGCCCATGACGCCTTGTAAGACTATATAAGCACCCAGGACGCCCCTAGACCTCTTTAGACTTGTTTTGAACTCAAACCTACCTTTGAGCTTAGTCTCCCTTGGGTATCATCCCTCTGTAATCAAGGCCATCCTTGTTGTTGATTTGGATATTGTTGAGTGAGATTCTAGTACAAGCTACTCTCTCTCCCTCACCAATCTCTTTTCTCCAACACCAATCTCTCACCGGGAATTCTGCCGCGTGCCTCTTCCGGGTGATTCTATTGGCGTGGTCCATCGAGCCACGGGGGTAAGTATCGGGTGTATCGGGTTGGTGTGCGTGCGTGAGTCTCGGAGTTCCTCGTGTTCATCGTGTTCTTCGTGTTCCTCGCGTTTTCCCATCTCCCCTCTTGGTTTCGAAGTCAATCCGCGAGATCGGGCCACACACGGGGTCTTAGACCTCATCAAGTTTCATCGAGCGGACCCGCTCTTCCCCGCGGGTAATGCTAGCGTGCACGACGGCGAAGGCTGGCGATCTCACTGGCTTGGTCGAGGAGATGTTGGAGCGGACGTCCTGACTACCTACCGTTAAAGCCAAGCAGTCCGGGGTCATTGCAGATTTGATGCCCTCGTCGACATGGAATCATGATCTTGTCCGCGAGGTCCGCTTTCAAACATCATGGATAATCGTGAGGTGGAACGGATTCACACATGCGCACAAGATGAGGAGACGTGATTCAATGGATGCAAAGTGAACGAGTCGACGCTCCTAGGACCCTAGCAGTGTGCAACTATGCCCCTGGTCAGCAACGCGAGGGCCG
The DNA here is from genome assembly GCF_019359855.2 of Lolium perenne. NCBI lineage: Eukaryota > Viridiplantae > Streptophyta > Magnoliopsida > Poales > Poaceae > Lolium > Lolium perenne. The sequence goes on from NC_067249.2 coordinate 113,855,915, forward strand.
AGTAACATCAGCTGGCACACCTATTGATGGTCATCACGCCGGCGATAGGGCAAGAGGAAGATGGGGGTGGCACGTTGGATTCCCCAGAGCACAGCTGGGTGTGTGGTGGCGGCATCAGACACTCGGAAGCAAAAGCGAAAGAGGTGCAGGTTGTGCGTCAGGCAAGATGTCGTGGCGTTGGTGACATGCCCTGAGCGCCAGGAGGAAGGGTCAGCGTCCCTGTCAGCGTCAAGGAGATCATGGAAGGAGGCAGAGGACAGCGAGAAGCCGCACGACTACCACAACGCTCCTCCAATGCTCTACCTCATGTTTGTCGTTGATTTGTAGTGCATAATCTTCCTGACGATTTCCTTCTAAAACCAAATACTTCTTGGATGCGTAATCCTGCTATTGTTGCTGCAAAAAATCAAGGTTAAAAGTAATCTTTGTAGCCCTGTTTTAGATGGACCAACAAGTTTAGAACTCTATTTCGATAGTTGCGTATCCAAAAGTTTAGAGACAAACACTTAAGATCAGTTAAAGTTGCATGTTTCTAAATGTCTCTGATTTACTATTATATTTCCGTGTCTTGTCGCCTTGGAGGCATGCAGATGAATTAGGCAGGTTAGCAGATTGAAGTTGCTCCTTGAAACCTATGTATAAACAGCAAGAGTTTTACATGGAGTAAGGTATCGTAGCTTAAGAGTTTGATAAATTATTATTTAACAAATTACACTTTTGATGGCTGGACACATAACTAGACCGAATTGCTATAGTAAAGATCGGAGATATCTGTATGAAAACGTACATTTAGTTGCTGCATATATATGTATAAATGATCAAATGGAAGTAACTAATGCACAGTAGTTTTCGGCAAAAATAAGTTGAATCAAGGTATTCAAATTATCATCATTGCCGCAACGCTAAAATATATATAGAAATTAAGCATTGATGGTTTCTTTTGTTTAGAGAGACTGTATACATGGTAATCTTGCTTTATTTAAATTTAAACACTGCATTGATAATACTAAGCAATGCTGTTGATTATGAGGGTTGGCCGATTTTAGACGAACTTTGGAACGAATTTCTCAAACATTGGTTTTTTTTTTCATATCCCGATGCAACGCACGGGTATTTTTCCTAGTAATTTTTTATGTTCCATGCTACTTTTGTGATGATACTCACATGTTTTATACACACTTTATGTCATATTTATGCATTTTCCGGCACTAACCTATTGACAAGATGCCGAAGAGCCAGTTGCTGTTTTCTGATGTTTTTGGTTTCAGAAATCCTACAAAGGAAATATTCTCGGAATTGGACGAAATCAACGCCCAGGGTCTTATTTTTCCACGAAGCTTCCAGAAGACCGAAAGGATTACGAAGTGGGGCGACGAGGCGCTGCCATGCCAGGGCCGCGCGGCCAAGGGTGGGGCCGCACCGCCCTGTTGTGTGGGGCCCTCGTGTCGCCCCTAAACCTACCCTTCCGCCTACTTAAAGCCTTCGTCGAGAAAACCCCAGTACCGAGAGCCACGATACGGAAAACCTTCCAGAGACGCCGCCGCCGCCAATCCCATCTCGGGGGATTCAGGAGATCGCCTCCGGCACCCTGCCAGAGAGGGGAATCATCTCCCGGAGGACTCTTCATCGCCATGATCGCCTCCGGAGTGATGTGTGAGTAGTTCACCCCTGGACTATGGGTCCATAGCAGTAGCTAGATGGTTGTCTTCTCCTCATGTGCTATCATGTTAGATCTTGTGAGCTTCCTATCATGATCAAGATCATCTATTTGTAATGCTACATGTTGCGTTTGTTGGGATCCGATAAATATAGAATACTATATTATGTTGATTATCAATCTATCATATATGTGTTGTTTAAGATCTTGCATGCTCTCCGTTGCTAGTAGAGGCTCTGGCCAAGTTGATACTTGTAACTCCAAGAGGGAGTATTTATGCTCGATAGTGGGTTCATGCCTCCATTTAATGCAGGGACGATGTGATGAAAGTTCTAAGGTTGTGGATGTGCTGTTGCCACTAGGGATAAAACATCAATGCTTTGTCTAAGGATATTTGTGTTGATTACATTACGCACCATACTTAATGCAATTGTCTGTTGTTTGCAACTTAATACTGGAAGGGGTGCGGATGCTAACCTGAAGGTGGACTTTTTAGGCATAGATGCATGCTGGATAGCGTTCTATGTACTTTGTCGTAATCCCCAATTGAATTTCACACTACTCATCATGACATGTATGTGCATTGTTATGCCCTCTTTATTTGTCAATTGCCCAACTGTAATTTGTTCACCCAACATGCTATTTCTTATTGGAGAGACACCACTAGTGAACTGTGGACCCTGGTCCATTCTTTTACATCGAATACAATATACTGCAAACATTGTTCTTTACTATTCTTCGCAAACATCATCTTCCACACTATACATCTAATCCTTTGTTACAGCAAGCCGGTGAGATTGACAACCTTACTGTTACGTTGGGGCAAAGTACTTTGATTGTGTTGTGCAGGTTCCACGTTGGCGCCGGAATCCCTGGTGTTGCGCCGCACTACACTCCGCCACCATCAACCTTCACGTGCTTCTTGACTCCTACTGGTTCGATAACCTTGGTTTCTTACTGTGGGAGACTTGCTGTTCTACGCATCACACCTTCCTCTTGGGGTTCCCAAAGGACGTGTACTTCACGCGTATCAAATTGCTAACTTTAAGCGATTGAACATTTTGGTTTGCATTCCCTGCTCTGTAGATGTAGCCATCATAACTTCTATCTTGCCCAGTCGTTGTTACAAAAAATTTAGGCTACTACTATTTTGTTCATGCCAATCTTGTTCTCCCTGAACATACGGGAGAGAGTTGGGTAGCACCGATTGAAGAGAAGCTGGTCCAACATCGTCTCAGATGGTTTGGACATATCCAACGGAGGCCTCCGGAAGCTCCAGTGCATAGCGGACGGATAAAGCGTGATGAGAATGTTAAGAGGGGTCGTGGTAGACCAAACTTGACATGTGAGGAGTCCGTTAAGAGAGACCTGAAGGTTTGGAATATCGACAAAGATTTAGCCATGGATAGGGGTGCGTGGAAGTTAGCTATCCACGTTCCGGAACCATGACTTGGCTTCGAGATCTTATGGGTTTCAACTCTAGCCTACCCGAACTTGTTTGGGACTGAAAGGCTTGGTGGTTGTTGTTGTTGTTGTTGTAATCTTGTTCTCCCTGAACATGTTGGTTTGCATTCCCTATACTACAGGTGATGCCATTGTTATTTCTATCTACTTCGTCGTAAGCTAGCAAAGAAACTGCCTGCTATTAGTTCCTGCATGCTATCGCTCTGCCATCCTGCAGTACAAATTTATTTGAACTCGTCACATCAGCTACTTCCATCATAATTTTGTCTGCCATCTGATTCTTCAAAAGCTGCAATATTAACTTGTTTCTCTTAATTGGCATGGAGGTCACATATAGAATGGTGAACATATTGGTGTGCATTCCCTCTTCTACAAGTTCAGAGGTGATCCCACTATATTCCGTTTCTGGTCCATCCTAAGCCGTAGCATTAACTATCCTCTATGTGTTGCTCATTACAACTTTATATCCTGAAACAAATTGATTTGTTTCCCTCATCTACAAGTTTATGAGTGATGCCATTATAACTCCTACCTGTTTTATTCCTAGCTATTATAGTAACATCCTGCTATTATTTAGTTCATGGCCAATTTTAAGTAATTGCACATGTTAGTTTGCATTCCCTGCTCTATAGCTTTTGGCATCATAACTTCTATATTTGGTTTACATTCCCTGCTCTGTAGATCTAGCCATCATAACTTTATCTTGCTCAGTCGTTGTTACAAAAATTATGGCCTGCTACTATGTTGTTTGTGCCAATTTTTTACTCCATGAACATGTTGGCTTGCATTCCCTGTACTACAGGTGATGCCATTGTTTTGTATGTAGTTCATTGAAGCTTACAAAGTAAGGACTTAGTTTGGCATGCTATCACTATGCTATCTAGCCTGTAGTACAAATAAACTTGTCATACTACTAGATAATAATTTTGTGTGCCATCTTGTTCTTCAAAAGCTGCATTATTGACTTGTTTCTCTTACTTGGCATGACACTCACATATGGAATGCTGAACATATTGGTTTGCATTCCCTCTTATACAAGTTCACAGGTGATCCCACTATATTCTGTATCTAGTCCATCCTAAGCTCCAGCATTAACTATCCTCTATGTGTTGTTCATTACAAGTTTATATCCCGAAACATCTTTATTTGCATCCCCTTCACTATAAGTTCAGGAGTATTATTTAGTTCACGGTCAATTTGAAGTAATTGCACTTGGCACATGTTGGTTCACATTCCCTCCTCTTTAGATTTTGCCATCGTAACTTCTATATTTGGTTTACATTCCCTGCTCTGTAGATGTAGCCATCATAACTTCATCTTGCTCAGTCGTTGTTACAAAATTTATAGCCTGCTACTATGTTGTTCATGCCAATTTTGTACTCCCTGAACATGCTGGTTTGCATGGGACTCGACAGTAGTAGGTCTGTTGTTTCATTCTAACGTGCTCTGTTATATTGGCTGTTGGTATGTGGCATGCACTCTTTGTTTGCTTATTGTGCGCATTACAATGATCTTGTTATAACGACAAAATGATGAGTTCCAAATTCTTCGGCAAACAATATTGTAGTGCCTTTCCATTGTTGATGTCTTAACTTTTAATGTCTTTGTTTCAGATATAGGTGCTGCATGGACAACTTAAAAGATTGCCGAATCGCTTCATTGTATTGCTAGGTTTAATTACCATTCAATTTCTTTGGGTTCTGTAATATTTTTTCAAAGCCTTGCAGCTGATGTAATATTTAGTTAGTTTTTATAGTTCTTTCGTGCATTTTTCTATGGTGCTTGTGGTAAGTGAGGTTATTTGACAGAAATCATGTGCTGCGTAAATATTCTCAGTATCTAAATCACAAATTCTCATCCCTTAAAAGTCCCAATTAAGCGAAATCACATATGTGCCGGCCCGCAAAATCCTAAAGCGCCTATTGTGCCGGCATATAAAAAGCAACTAAACGGGCTAGCCCACTTACTTATTGGGCCAGCCCACTTGATACAAGGTGGACCCCAGCCACTAATTGGGCTGGCCCACTTGCTTTAAGGTGGACCCCACCCACTAACTGGGGCGGCCCTGTAACAGAAAAGTGGCCCCACGTGCTTATTGGGCTAGCCCATTTGGTAAATGGGCCGGCCCTTTAGCAGGAAAGTGGGCCCCACAAGCTTATTGGGCCGGCCCGCTAACTCGTTGGGCTAGCCCACCTGATTTACGGTGGACCCCACGTACTTATTGGGCCGGCCCGTTAGCGCGATAGTGGCCCCCACAAGCTTATTGGACTGGCCCGCCAACCTGTTGGGCCAGCCCACTTGCTCTATAGTGGACCCCACTTACTAACTGGGCCGGCCCGGTTAAATGAAAGTGGGCCCCACCTGCTTATTGGGCCGGCCCACTATCTTGTTGGGCCAGCCCACTTGCTTTATTGTGGACCCCACATACTAACTGGGCCGGCCCAATAACAGGAAGGTGGGACCCACCTATGTTTTTGGGCCAGCCCACTTGATCTATGGTGGACCCCACTTTAGCCCGGCCCTATAGCAGAAAAGTGGGACCCACATGCCAAATGGGCCGGCCCAATACCTTCTTGGGCCGGTCCAATTGCTTCGTGGTGGTCCCCACATGTTAAATGGGCTGGCCCTATAACAGGAAAGTGGGTCCCATATGTCTAGTGGGCCGGCCCATTTACCTGTTGACCTGTCAAACGAGTGCATTCGGCCCGGCCCGCGGGCTTAGTGGGCCGGCCCATATAAATTTTGACCTGTCAACCTTAGAGGTTAGGCCCGGCCCACGTAACTAATGGACCAGCCCAGCTGTATAGTTGACCGGTCAAACTAAGTCAGTTGGCCCGGCCCGCAAACTAAATTGGCCGGCACGATTAAGGCGTGGCAGGCCTCGTGTGGGTCTACCATCTACCACGGGGTTTCAGCCGGTTAACGCCGTTAACTGCCAGTTAACGGCGCCTGCCACGTGTCAGTTTGCATGACGTCAGCATTCAACGGGCTCCCGAAAACACATCTACAACGGTCCGATTTTTGTGGCGGAAGGGCGCCCGAACGCGACGGACCGACAAAAACGTGGTAGGACTTTGCCTGACGTAGTTTGGACCACAGAACCCATATCGTCGGGTTAGGCCCATAGGCGACGAAAAATGGCCCTTACCGGACGATTTTGGGACGTTGTCTATTTGAACTTTTCTTGTAGTTACCACCCGTGGTACCGCTCAGGGTCCAGGTATCCTGGACATAAATGGACGTTTAACCGGTACCACGGTCGGTACCTCGAGCGGTACTACCGTCCAGCAAAAACCTGTCTAGTTTTGACTCCATTTTTTGCCCTAAATCTTGATAACTTTTCGGAGCCCGTTTGACTCCAAATTTTGAAAGCTACCTCATACCATTTAGTCTCTAATTTTGACATCTTTTCCGAAATTTTTCGAATACAAAATTTTGGCGACTTCGATCGCTCGTCATGACCCAAATTGTCGGGCATTGACTTAATTTGCCCGGTTTACATCTTGGAGTGCCTTTGGTCCGTGACAACCGCTTCTGCGCCTACATCGACATCTCGACGACGGCATCGGCACCCCGGATCCCGGCGCAACTTCGACACCACCACTTCGCCATCGCAAGTTCTTGTGTTTGACACCGCCTAAAATCAATAGGTATAACTTGCATCCTCTACACCTTGTAGCCCCATTTCTTCCTTTGCGTACCTATTCCATTGAGAGTGGCTTTCCGAGTGTTGCAAAGCATTGCACAAGTGTCACGGCGGTAAGAGGGTTTGTATGTGTGTTGTGTTGAGCGAATCTCCGAAGCAAGCTCGGTGAGAAAGATACACAAAAAAGAAGCGTGACATATACATAGAAAAAAAGCTTTTAAGCAAAGAAAAAAAAGTGAAAAAAATAAAAGAAATAGATACAAAAGGAGAGTGCGTGCCACCGATACAAAGGAGTCCAAAGCTTCTAAGCGCAAAGAGAGAAAGAGAAGAGTGACATCTTGTGCAAATCTAGTTGCTTCTCTAATATGCAACCAAGCTACGGTCTCTCTTGTGTTGGCGTGACACCAAGCTTATAGTCTTCGTTAGGACCATTTTTGTTACTTGCTCACTTCCTTGGTCGCGCTAACCCCATTGTTCTCCTTTGTGTGTGTTTCCGTGTTTCCTTGACATAGATCACCACTCTTGACATTTGACTTTGGATCTTACCCATATTTGACAATAGACTTTTCCGTTGATATTTTTCGTTTGCTATCCACTCCACTCCTACCACATATAGTATTTCTTAGCCTTTTGCGTGTGCTTTGAGTGTGTGTGTGAGTAACCCCGATACATTTCGACTTTGCTCTTGACTTGAACCATTTTTTCGATACCATCTTGAAAGGTGGGATACTTGTGTAGTTTTCCTTCCACCATACACATACACCTATCCTAGTGAGATATACATGATGACCCCACAAGAACAAGCCGAGATGAGAGCATACTTCGCCGAGCTAGATGCTCGAGAAGCCCAAATGACACCCAAAGATAAAGCCGAGTGCAACGCATACTTAAAACACCTTGAGAGCAAGAGTGATACACACCATGAGTCGAGTTAGGATGTTTTGGTTTCTAACAACTTAACCTCTACTCCGCTTGTGTTGTCTTCCTCTTTGCTAGGTTGCTCGGACATCAACAACGCCATTGCCATGGAGATGAGGGACTCCACTATATGTGAGATGAGTGACTCCACTATACGTGAGCTTGATGAGTGCCTCCACTTCGAGAGCATGAGTGATACACCAAGTGAGATGAGAGTGGTAGTTGATAGGTCATGTGAGGCCATTTTCCATTCTAACATCTAACCCTCTACCTCTAGTGTGTTTCCTTGTGTCTCATTAGGTTCCATGGATGACGAGACGCCGATCGTGGAGAAGATGTACATGGTGCATGATGATGATATCACACCATGCTTGCTTGAAGATGAACATGGAGGCCACATCGAGCCGACCTCTTCCACAACACCTACCTCATATGAGCGGGAATACAAAGGTACCTATATGGTTGTTGATGATGACATGATCCCACTAGTGGACATGATGACTTGTGAGTGCTTGCATGAAAGTGGAGATCCTATTGCTATGTCATATGCTTCATTCTTATTCCCATGTGATGCTTTTCTTGATAACATTGTTGATCATGTCGACTTGATTGATTTTGATACCATGACCATGCCATGCTATGAGTGTTTCAATATATCTCCCATTGCATGCAACTTGTCTAACAATTGCTCTTTCCCATGTGTTGCTTGCAATGAGGACATTGATGCTTGTGTTGTGACAACCTTGATGAACAATTTCTCTTTCCCTAGGTTTGTCGACAACAATGATAAAATGTTGAATATGTTTTTCTCTAGATGCTTGCAATATTCTCACATTGATGCAACCAAAATGGTGAATACTTGCTCTTTCGAATGCTTGGTTTGCCATGATGTTAATATGCTTGTGAATGAGATTGCCCACATAGCTCTCTCACATTTTGGAGACTTTGCATATATCCATGTTGAGCATGTTCCCATGTTTACTCCGCATATTGACCACATCTACTATGGTAAATTGCTTAATGCTAATGGTGATGTGAAAAAGAAATGGACCATCATGATGGATGATGTGTTAATATACCATGCACACACGTTCTTTGCTTTGCCTATTGTGTGTGTAGGTACACGAAAGACAAGGTCAACCTCGATTGAGCACGAGTTGACCAAACGAGCTCTTGAGAGCATAATACAAGTAAGTACAAGATCGAACCCGGCTCTAATACCTTTCCCATGCTTTGCATTGAACATGCCGAACAATTTCTCTTTCTTATGGTTCTTTGGCAAGCATGATGATGTGATTCTTATCGTTGGTGTTTCCACAAATATGAGGACTGCTTGTGACGGTAAAGCACTCGTCCGTTGGGAACCCCAAGAGGAAGGTGTGATGCGTATAGCAGCGAGTTTTCCCTCAGAAAGAAACCAAGGTTTATCGAACCAGTAGGAGTCAAGAAGCACGTTGAAGGTTGATGGTGGCGGAGTGTAGAGCGGCGCAACACCAGGGATTCCGGCGCCAACGTGGAACCTGCACAACACCAAAATACTTTGCCCCAACTTAACAGTGAGGTTGTCAATCTCACCGGCTTGCTGTAACAAAGGATTAGATGTATAGTGTGGATGATGATATTTGCAGAGAACAGTAAGAACAATGTTTGCAGTAGATTGTATTCGATGTAAAAGAATGGACCGGGGTCCACAGTTCACTAGTGGTGTCTCTCCAATAAGAAATACCATGTTGGGTGAACAAATTACAGTTGGGCAATTGACAAATAAAGAGGGCATAACAATGCACATACATGTCATGATGAGTATTGTGAAATTCAATTGGGCATTACGACAAAGTACATAGACCGCTATCCAGCATGCATCTATGCCTAAAAAGTCCACCTTCAGGTTAGCGTTCGCACCCCTTCCAGTATTAAGTTGCAAACAACAGACAATTGCATTAAGTATGGTGCGTAATGTAATCAACACAAATATCCTTAGACATAGCATTGATGTTTTATCCCTAGTAGCAACAACACATCCACAACCTTAGAACTTTCTGTCACTATCCCAGATTTAATGGAGGCATGAACCCACTATCGAGCATAAATACTCCCTCTTGGAATCACAAGTATCAACTTGCCCAGAGCCTCTACTAGCAACAGAGAGCATGCAAGATCATAAACAACACATAGATTGATAATCAACATAACATAGTATTCCATATTCATCGGATCCCAACAAACACAACATGTAGCATTACAAATAGATGATCTTGATCATGTTAGGCAGCTCACAAGATTCGAAAATGATAGCACATCAGGAGAAGACAACCATCTAGCTACTGCTATGGACCCATAGTCCAGGGGTGAACTACTCACACATCACTCCGGAGGCGACCATGGCGGTGAATAGTCCTCCGGGAGATGATTCCCCTCTCCGGCAGGGTGCCGGAGGCGATCTCCTGAATCCCCCGAGATGGGATTGGCGGCGGCGGCATCTCTGGAAGGTTTTCCGTATCGTAGCTCTCGGTACTGGGGTTATTCTCGACGAAGGTTTTAAGTAGGCGGAAGGGTAGGTCAGGGGGCGACGCGAGGGCCCCACACGCTAGGGCCGCGGCCAGGGCCTGGGCCGCGCCGCCCTGTTGTGGTGGCGCCTCGTCGCCCCACTTTGTTTCCTTTTTGGACTTCTGGAAGCTTCGTGGAAAAATAGGACCCTGGGCGTTGATTTCGTCCAATTCCGAGAATATTTCCTTACTAGGATTTCTGAAACCAAAAACAGCAGAAAACAACAACTGGCTCTTCGGCATCTCGTTAATAGGTTAGTGCCGGAAAATGCATAAATATGACATAAAATGTGTATAAAACATGTGTGTATCATCAATAAAGTAGCATGGAACATAAGAAATTATAGATACGTTTGATACGTATCAAGCATCCCCAAGCTTAGTTCCTACTCGTCCCCGAGTAGGTGAATGCAGCGATTCAAAGCAATGGTAAAGAAAATGATTAAACAATTGAATCATATAGCAAAGACTTTTCATGAATAGTACTTTCAAGACAAGCATCAATAAGTCTTGCATAAGAGTTAACTCATAAAGCAAAAAATTCATAGTAGAGGCATTGAAGCAACACAAAGGAAGATATAAGTTTCAGCGGTTGCTTTCAACTTGTAACATGTATATCTCATGGATAATTGTCAACATAAAGCAATATAACAAGTGCAATAAGTAAACATGTAAGAATCAATGCACAGTTGACACAAGTGTTTGCTTCTAAGATAGAAGGAAATGGGTAAACTGACTCAACATAAAAGTAGAAGAATGGCCCTTTGCAGAGGGAAGCATGGATTGCTATATTTGTGCTAGAGCTTTTATCTGAAAACAAGAAACAATTTTGTCAACGGTAGTAATAAAGCATGTGTGTTATGTATAAGATATCCTACAAGTTGCAAGCCTCATGCATAGATTACCAATACTGCCCGCACCTTGTCCTAATTAGCTCGGATTTACATGGATTATCATAGCATGGCATATGTTTTAACCAAGTGTCACAAAGGGGTACCTCTATGCCGCCTGTACAAAGGTCTAAGGAGAAAGCTCGCATTGGATTTCTCGCTTTTGATTATTCTCAACTTAGACATCCATACCGGGACAACATAGACAACAGATAATGGACTCCTCTTTAATGCATAAGCATTCAACAACAAATAATATTCTCATAAGAGATTGAGGATTGATGTCCAATCTGAAACTTCCACCATGGTTCATGGCTTTAGTTAGCGGCCCAATGTTCTTCTCTAAAAATATGCATATTCAAACCATTGATCATGATAAATCACCCTTACTTCAGACAAGACGAACATGCATAGCAACTCACATGATATTCAACAAAGGGTAGTTGATGGCGTCCCCAGAAACATGGTTATCTCTCAACAAGCAACTTATTAGGAAATAAGATACATAAGTACATATTCAATACCACAATAGTTTTTAGGCTATTTTTCCCATGAGCTATATATTGCAAAGAAAAATAATGGAATTTTAAAGGTAGCACTCAAGCAATTTACTTTGGAATGGCAGAAAAATACCATGTAGTAGGTAGGTATGGTGGACACAAGTGGCATAGTTTTTGGCTCAAGGATTTGGATGCATGAGAAGTATTCCCTCTCAATACAAGGCTTAGGCTAGCAAGGTTGTTTGAAGCAAACACAAGTATGAACCGGTACAGAAAAACTCCCATAAGAACATATTGCAAGCATTATAGGACTATACATTGTCTTCCTTGTTGTTCAAACACCTCACCAGAAAATATCTAGACTCTAGAGAAACCAATCATGCAAACCAAATTTTAGCAAGCTCTATGTATTTCTTCATTAATAGGTGCAAAGTATATGATGCAAGAGCTTAAACATGAGCACAAAAATTGACAAGTATCAAATTATTCAAGACATTATACCATTTACCACATGTAGCATTTTCCGTTTCCAACCATATAACAATTAACGAAGCAGTTTCAACCTTCACCATGAACATTATGAATAGAGCTAAGAACATATGTGTTCATATGCAACAACGAAGCGTGTCTCTCTCCCACACAATGAATGCTAGGATCCAATTTATTCAAACAAAACAAAAAACAAAAGCAAACAGACGCTCCAAGTAAAGCACATAAGATGTGACAGAATAAAAATATAGTTTCACTAGAGGAACCTGATAATTTGTCTCAAGGATTTGGATGCACGAGAAGTATTCCCTCTCAATACAATGCTTAGGCTAGCAAGGTTGTTTGAAGCAAACACAAGTATTTACCGGTACAGCAAAACTTACATCAGAACATATTGCAAGCATTATAAGACTCTACATTGTCTTCCTTGTTGTTCAAACACCTCACCAGAAAATATCTAGACTCTAGAGAGACCAATCATGCAAACCAAATTTTAGCAAGCTCTATGTAGTTCTTCATTAATAGGTGCAAAGTATATGATGCAAGAGCTTAAACATGATCTATATGAGCACAACAATTGCCAAGTATCAAATTATTCAAGACATTATACCAATTACCACATGTAGCATTTTCTGTTTCCAACCATATAACAATTAACGAAGCAGTTTCAACCTTTGCCATGAACATTAAGAATAAAGCTAAGAACATATGTGTTCATATGCAACAGCGGAGCGTGTCTCTTTCCCACACAATGAATGCTAGGATCCAATTATATTCAAACAAAAACAAAAACAAACAGACGCTCCAAGTAAAGCACATAAGATGTGACGGAATAAAAATATAGTTTCACTAGAGGTGACCTGATAATTTGTCGATGAAGAAGGGGATGCCTTGGGCATCCCCAAGCTTAGATGCTTGAGTCTTCTTGAAATATGCAGGGATGAACCACGGGGGCATCCCCAAGCTTAGAGCTTTCACTCTCTTTGATCATATTGTATCATCCTCCTCTCTTGACCCTTGAAAACTTCCTCCACACCAAACTCGAAACAAACTCATTAGAGGGTTAGTGCATAATCAAAAATTCACATTTTCAGAGGTGAAATAATCATTCTTAACACTTCTGGACATTGCACAAAGCTCCTGAAAGTTAATGGAATAAAGAAATCCATCAAACATAGCAAAACAGGCAATGCGAAATAAAAGGCAGAATCTGTCAAAACAGAACAGTCCATAAAGACGAATTTTTCTGGGGCACTTAACTTGCTCAGATGAAAATGCTAAAATTGAATGAAAGTTGCATACATATCTGAGGATCACTCACGTAAATTGGCACATTTTTCTGAGTTACCTACAGAGAATACTACTCAAATTCGTGACATCAAGAAATCTGTTTCTGCGCAGTAATCCAAATCTAGTATGAACCTTACTATCAAAGACTTTACTTGGCACAACAATGCAATAAAATAAAGATAAGGAGAGGTTGCTACAGTAGTAACAACTTCCAAGACTTAAATATAAAATAAAAGTGCAGAAGTAAAATGATGGGTTGTCTCCCATAAGCGCTTTTCTTTAACGCCTTTCAGCTAGGCGTAGAAAGTGTGAATCAAGTATTATCAAGAGATGAAGCATTAACATCATTACCATGGGCTTTGTCAATTTTAGGCCTATAATAGTTTTTTTTGGCTTAGGCACATTAGAGACATACATGAACTTTTGCTCCTTACCCACATAAGCTTTCTCCTTAAATTTAAGAGAAGAAAAAGTTGAACCCAAGGTTCCCATAGCTTCTTCAAATTCACTAATCCTATGGGTTTGATTATCATGAGTAACACAAGTTTCTAAGATGGCAATTCTCTCATTAATTCCACCTAGAGATTTATCAAGTTTATCAGTGCTATTAAGTAATATTCCTAATTTAGTCTCAATACTTGGAAGATTTTGCTCTATGGTCTCCAACTTTTTCATGACATCTTCAAGAGATATTTCAATTTTAACTTCATTAACAGGTGGTATTCCAACTAGACTCTCAATAATGTAACTAGCTTCTAAAGCAGGAGTGCCTAGGAAATTACCTCCCGCAAGAGTATCAAGAACATACATATTCCAGCTAGAGATACCAACATAAAAATTTCTAAGTAGGATAATAGTGGAGTGTTTCTTAGTGCACCTATTATGAGCATCACTAATTCTATACCAAGCATATTTTAAACATTCTCCCCCTTGTTGCTTAAACGAACGAACTTCAACTTCAGGATTACTCATTTTTAGCAGTAGTAAATAAAGTAAACTAAATAAAGTAAATGCAAGTAACTAATTTTTTGTGTTTTTAATATTGAGAACGCAAACAAGATAGTAAATAAAGTAAAAGCAAGTAACTAATTTTTTTTTGTATTTTTGATATAATGAGCAAACAAAGCAGTAAATAAAATAAAGTAAAGCAGGACAAAAACAAAGTAAAGAGATTGGAAGTGGAGACTCCCCTTGCAGTGTGTCTTGATCTCCCCGGCAACGGCGCCAAAAAATGTGCTTGATACACGTGAAGCACACGTCCGTTGGGAACCCCAAGAGGAAGGTGTGATGCGTACAGCAGCAAGTTTCCCTCAGTAAGAAACCAAGGTTATCGAACCAGTAGGAGTCAAGAAGCACGTGAAGGTTGTTGGTGGCGGAGTGTAGTGCGGCGCAACACCAGGGATTTCGGCGCCAACGTGAAACCTGCACAACACAATCAAAGTACTTTGCCCCAACGTAACGGTGAGGTTGTCCGGCTTGCTGTAACAGAGGATTAGATGTATAGTGTGGAAAATGATGTTTGCGAAGAACAGTAAGAACAACTATTGCAGTAGATTGTATTCGATGTAAAAGAATGGACCGGGGTCCACAGTTCACTAGTGGTGTCTCTCCAATAAGAAATAGCATGTTGCGTGAACAAATTACAGTTGGGCAATTAACAAATAAAGAGGGCATAACAATGCACATACATGTCATGATGAGTAGTGTGAAATTCAATTGGGCATTACGAAAAAGTACATAGACCGCTATCCAGCATGCATCTATGCCTAAAAAGTCCACCTTCAGGTTAGCATCCGCACCCCTTCCAGTATTAAGTTGCAAACAACAGACAATTGCATTAAGTATGGTGCGTAATGTAATCAACACAAATATCCTTAGACAAAGCATTGATGTTTTATCCCTAGTGGCAACAGCACATCCACAACCTTAGAACTTTCTGTCACTATCCCAGATTAAATGGAGGCATGAACCCACTATCGAGCATAAATACTCCCTCTTGGAGTTACAAGTATCAACTTGGCCAGAGCCTCTACTAGCAACGGAGAGCATGCAAGATCTTAAACAACACATATATGATAGATTGATAATCAACATAACATAGTATTCCATATTCATCGGATCCCAACAAACGCAACATGTAGCATTACAAATAGATGATCTTGATCATGTTAGGCAGCTCACAAGATCGAACAATGATAGCACATGAGGAGAAGACAACCATCTAGCTATTGCTATGGACCCATAGTCCAGGGGTGAACTACTCACACATCAATCCGGAGGCGATCATGGTGATGAAGAGTCCTCCGGGAGATGATTCCCCTCTCCGGCAGGGTGCCGGAGGCGATCTCCTGAATCCCCCGAGATGGGATTGGCGGCGGCGGCGTCTCTGGAAGGTTTTCCGTATCGTGGCTCTCGGTACTGGGGTTTTCTCGACGAAGGCTTTTTATAGGCGGAAGGGTAGGTTTAGAGGCGGCGCGAGGGCCCCACACAACAGGGAGGCGGGGCCCACCCTTGGCCGCACGGCCCTGGCGTGGCGGCGCCTCGTCGCCCCACTTCGTAATCCTTTCGGTCTTCTGGAAGCTTCGTGGAAAAATAAGACCCTGGGCGTTGATTTCGTCCAATTCCGAGAATATTTCCTTTGTAGGATTTCTGAAACCAAAAACAGCAGAAAACAGCAACTGGCTCTTCGGCATCTTGTTAATAGGTTAGTGCCGGAAAATGCATAAATATGACACAAAGTGTGTATAAAACATGTGAGTATCATCATAAAAGTAGCATGGAACATTAGAAATTATAGATACGTTTGAGACGTATCAGTAGCACATGAAGTATTTACTTGGAATGGCAGAAAATACCACATAGTAGGTAGTTGTGGTGGACACACATGGCATAGGTTTTGGCTCAAGGTTTTTGGATGCACGAGAAGCATTCCCTCTCAGTACAAGGCTTTGGCTAGCAAGGTTATTTGAAGCAAACACAAGTATGAACCGGTACATCAAAACTTACATAAGAACATATTGCAAGCATTATAAAACTCTACACTGTCTTCCTTGTTGCTCAAACACTTATACCAGAAAATATCTAGACCTTAGAGAGACCAATCATGCAAACCAATTTCAACAAGCTCTACGGTAGTTCTCTACTAATAGGTTTAAACTACATGATGCAAGAACTTAATCATGATCTACTTGAGAGCTCAAAACAATTGCCAAGTATCAAATTATTCAAGACAATATGAAGCATTTTCTGTTTCCAACCAAATAACAATAAGTGCAATAGCTTCCAACTGTTGTCATGAACATTAAAAGTAAAACGAAGAACACGAGTGTTCATATGAAAAAGCGGAGCGTGTCTCTCTCCCACACATGGATTGCTAGGATCCGAATTTATTCAAACAAAAACAAAAATAAAAACACACAGACGCTCCAAGTAAAGCACATAAGATGTGACCGAATAAAAATATAGTTTCAATAAAAGTGACCTGATAAGTTGTTGATGAAGAAGGGGATGCCTTGGGCATCCCCAAGCTTAGACGCTTGAGTCTTCTTGAAATATGCAGGGATGAACCACGGGGGCATCCCCAAGCTTAGACTTTTCACTCTTCTTGATCATATATCATCCTCCTCTCTTGACCCTTGAAAACTTCCTTCACACCAAACTTCTCATAAACTTCATTAGAGGGGTTAGTACTCAAAAAACTTTAATTCACCTTAGTCCTGTAGTGACACATTGCAAGAACTCAATAAAACATTAGCTACAGCTCTCCACGTCTAGAAAGCCTTGCTCAAAGTCCACAAGAGACAATGCAAAAAACAGAGACAGAATCTATCAAAACAGAACAACCAGTAAAGACGAATTTTTAAGAGGTACTTCAGTTGCTCAAATCAGAAAAATCAAAACTAATGAAAGTTGCGTACATATCTGAGGAGCACACACAGAAATTGGCAGATTTTTCTGAGTTACCTACAGAGAGCTCTGCTCAAATTCGTGACAGATAGAAATCTTTTTCTGCGCAGAAATCCAAATCTAGTATCAACCTTCTATTAGAGACTTTACTTGGCACAACATTGCAATAAAATAAAGATAAGGAGAGGTTGCTACAGTAGTAACAACTTCCAAAACACAACAAAACAGTAGCAAAATAAATACATGGGTTATCCTCCCAAGAAGTACTTTCTTTATAGCCATTAAGGTGGGCTCAGCAATTTTAATGATGCTCACATAAGGAATAAGAGTTGAAGCAAAAGAGAGGATCAAAAAGCAAGTTCAAAACACATTTAAGTCTAACCCACTTCCTATGCATAGGAATATTGTACACAAATAAATTCATGAAGAACAAAGTGACAAGCATAGGAAGATAAAACAAGAGTAACTTCAAAAATTTCAGCATATAGAGAGGTGTTTTAGTACCGTGCAAATTTCTACAACCATATTTTCCTCTCTCATAATAATTTTCAGTAGCTTCATGAATAAACTCAACAATATAACTATCACATAAAGCATGTTTTTCATGATCCATAAACACATAATTTTTATCAAGCTCAAAAATAGTGGGATTAAAACTTTCAAACCCACTTTTATCAATAATATAACAAGATGATTGATCAATCTCAAAAGATATGGGACTCATAGATAAAGTCAAGACTTCTCCAATCCCATTTTCATTAGTAGTACAATTAATATTATCAAGTAACATAGGAACATCATCTAGAGCTTTACCATAAACATTTGCTACGCAAAACTCTTTAGTACCATGCATTTCGACATCATGCACAAACAAAGCATTATCATAAGATTTATCAAAGTAGCATGGATAATCATAGATAACAGTAGCATAATTATTCTCACAAGGTTTACTCATAGGTAATATTTCAAGAGAATCCACAGCAACATAACATTCATCCTCCTTTGGTAAGCATGGAGGACAATCAAATAGTGTAAGAGATAAAGAGTTACTCTCATTAGAAGGTTGGCATGGGTAGCTGATCCATTCTTCCTCCTTTTGTTCATCACTCTCCTCTTCTTTTTCATCCAATGAGCTTTCAGGTTCATCAATTTCCTCCTCTTTTTCATCCAATGAGCTTTCAGGTTCATCAATTTCTTCTTCCACAGGTTCCTGCAAATTGTGAGTGCATTCTTGTGCATTAATGAGTCTATCTTTATAATCAATGATATAAGGATTATCGCTGTAACTTTCTATGCAAAAATTAAGGATAGAAGAGACAATCTTTAAGGTCCTTACAAACAACACAAGTTTCATAATTTTTAGCCATGAAGGATTCGATCTCGGAAGCTCCCATAAATAAGACAAATTGTTCTACTTCTTCTAACCCAAAATGAATATAGCTATTCCAATTATAGTTCTTAATTAAAACTTCTTCACTAAAGCCACATTGGAATTTAAGATGTTTAGTATCCTGTTGAGAGCAACAGTTTATATCATGGCGTTTAAGCAAGATTTTAGCAATTGTATTCAATTTTTCTATCACATCACTCATGACTTTACCCGTTCTTGATTCTCTATAATTATTATATATTTAAATAAGCTCAAAATAGGTTGTGGGTTCTCCCATAACAACAGTTTTAAATTTTTCGGTTTTTCAAATTTTAATGGATTTTTGGGTATATGAGAAAAGTAAAACAGGACAAAAAGAAACTAGACAAAAGTAAACTAAGCAAAATAATACTAGACAGAAATAAACTAAGCACAAATAAACAAGACAAAATTAAACTAAGAAAAACAAAATAAAATAAAATAAAAACAGAGAGAGAGGTAGAGTGTACTCCCCAGGTGAACTTATGAGTAGAGCTATGCCTCCCCGGCAACGGCGCCAGAAAATAGTCTTGATGACCCACAAGTATAGGGGATCGCAACAGTCTTCGAGGCAAGTAAAACCCAAATTTATTGATTTGACGCAAGGGGAGGTAAAGAATACTTATAAGACTTAACAACTGAGTTGTCAATTCAGCTGCACCTGGAAAAGCACTAGTAACAGGGGTGATGTGAAAGCAGCAGTAATATGAGAGCAATAGTATCAGTAACACAGCAGCAGTAACAGTAACACAGAGGCAATGGCACCAGAAAATAGTTCATACTACTTCCAATGTCATATAGAACGAGTATATGATGATGAGAGATGGACCGGGGTTCCCAGCGATCTACACTAGTGGTAACTCTCCAATAACAAGTGACAAGTGTTGGGTGAACAAATTACAGTTGGGCAATTGATAGGATTGAAATAGCATTAAGACAGAACATCAAGATTATTAATCATGTAGGCATGTTTTCCATATATAGTCATACGTGCTCGCAATGAGAAACTTGCATGACATCTTTTGTCCTACCAGCCGGTGGCAGCCGGGCCTCAAGGGAATCTACTGGCAATTAAGGTACTCCTTTTAATAGAGCACCGGAGCAAAGCATTAACACTTGGTGAAAACATGTGATCCCATATCTAAGCCATCCCCTCCAGTTATCCCAGTTGCTGTCACTCTGGGGCCTCGGGTTCTGGACATAGACATGTGCAAACAACTTGTAGATACAATCTAAGCAATAAGTATAGAGCTTAAATCTAAGATCATGCCACTCGTGCACTAGTGACAAGCATTAAACACAACAAGATTGCAACAACAATAACTTCACAAACTTTATAAATAGACTAATCATAATGTAACAATCCATCGGATCCCAACAAACACAACACCGATTACATCAGATGAATCTCAATCATGTAAGGCAGCTCATGAGATCATTGTATTGAAGTACATGGGATAGAGAGTACCAACTAGCTACTGCTAGAACCCGTAGTCCATGGGGGAACTCCTCACGGAGCATGATGGAGGCGGTGGCGTCGATGGAGATGGCTTCCGGGGGCACTTCCCCGTCCCGGCGGCGTGCCGGAACAGAGATTCTGTCCCCCGAATTGGAGTTTCGCGATGACGGCGGCGCCCCTGGAGTCTTTCTGGAGTTTCGTCAATTCGTATTGCGTTTTTAGGTCGAAAGGGCTTATATAGGCGAAGAGGCATCGCAAGGAGGCGCCTGGGGCCCCCTCACCATAGGCTGGCGCGGCCAGGGGGCCACCCGCGCCGCCTTATGGTGTGGGCCCCCATCTGCCCGCCTCCGACTCTCCTTCGGTGTTCTGGAGTCTTCCGGGAAAAATAAGATATTGGGTCTTTGTTTCGTCGAATTCCGGGAATATTGCCCGAACAGCCTTTCTGGAACCAAAAACAACAGAAAACAAGAACTGGCACTTCGGCATCTTGTTAATAGGTTAGTTCCGGAAAACGCATAAAAACATTATAAAGTGCGAGCAAAACATGTAGGTATTGTCATAAAACAAGCATGGAACATCAGAAATTATAGATACGTTGGAGACGTATCAGTACTCACGGCAGAGGCGACACAATATGAGCCTAGTGGCGGAGACCTCGCTGGGCATTCCGATTTGTCGGCGCAGCGGCGACGCGCAGTACCCAGGGCCGGCGACGACCAACGTCCGCCGCGGTGCGGCGAAAGCCCGGCGGGCGCCCGCGACCTCCTGGCACGGCGGTAGGAAGGGTCAACGGCAGGCTCTCTGCGTGGCAGGGTGCACGCGCGCTCCCCTGCGGTGAACGACGGCGGCGGCCTACGGGACCACCGCTCGCATCGCTCTGCCAGGCTGCGATCTCTTCAATCTCCTTCAACAGCGATGGTTTTTTATGGACGTACCAATGCCCGTGCGTTGCCACCGCTACTCAAATTTTATTTCTAAATCCATACATATAATTCATAACTCACTATGAAAATTTAACGCAAATCTTGAATATCATAATGTTGACATCATGATAATACCGAACGCAATAAATCTTGAATATCGTAACATTGACATCATGATAATAATACCGAACGCAATAACAAGACATCATTTTTGTGCATCTCGGTGTTTCAAGTTATAGATTTTTTTGTTACTCTTCCGCGTTAAGTCTCAGACATGTGTTCTGAGACGTCATACCTGTCAACTGAACAACCTCTTCTTTTGGATATATTATTATCTCACAAAACACGAATGCCGCAAACACATGTATAACTGGAGGAATATATACTTCTTTTCTGATTAGTCCAAACAATATTTTGATATTCATAAATATTTGGAGACAACTCTAGATCGTAGTCTTCTGTATCAAATATACAAAAAGGGCTTAAAAAGTCTATAAATAATGGCTAGGGTAAAAACTCCGTCTGCAAGCCGATGGTACGGATATATCCTCATAGGAGCTCGAGACTCGAGAGTATTTATTACGAGGATGCAAATAAAATAAAATTTACCTTTCATTCATGCATGAATCTGGCTAATGTTACTCTTTGTAATATTATAAGAAAGGCACGTGAACTTGTAAAGGGTATCTTAGAATACACATATACACGATTGATGATCTTTGTTACGACAATATAATTATATTTTGTGTACCACTTGAAACACCACTTATGCTCTCTACTTTGCTATTTCTACTGACAAATGGCTGCTAAACATTCTATACTCGGACCATGGTTAGACTTAGAAGTGAGGATGTGTGAAAAAAAAGTATTGCACTGTGTCATTTTTATTCCCTTTTTTTGTTTGTTTTGACCCCTTTTGGAGTTTCTTGGTCTTTTGTAAAGTCCCGCCGAAGAGGTCTGCCTCGATCTGTCGCCGTTCACTTGCCACGTTCCTGCCCGGTACAAGCAAATGGAGGCACAGCCCGTTGTCGCCTCCTCAGGCACCTCGCGCGTGGGCCAGTGCCTGCAGAAGGCGATGCAGCACAGCCCGTGCTGCACCATCTCGATGAGTTCCACATGTCAAAGAGCTTCTTCACCTGATTGCGAAAAAACATATATTGATCAATGAATGCTCCAAATTTTATTCTACTTTAGCAAACAAATAAATTCTCTAACTTTTAATTTCTACTAACACACAGTAAAAGACGCACGAAATTTACATTGTTTAAAGATAAATACAAGTTGTCTTGATGTAAGCTCGTAAATATAATAGGAAGAAAACGTATACTCCATTATAAGATTTTTCTAGGATTATTTCCACTATGTTGTCTTGAATCCACACCATACACTAAATTCTAAAGCCGGCATCCAATTGGAACTCTAAACAAACATAAATAATTATCAACAATTCTGATTCAGAGAAACTCAGGAAGTCTCAACTCACCTCTAAAAATTTTCTTGCTCTTCATGGTTCACCTTCATGTTTTCCTAACTCCCACCACCCAACTTGCAAAATAAAGATGCACAGCCAGACACAAGAACCGGGGAACTAATAAAGTCTGGTTGTAGTCCTACATAATTACACACCGACTAAGCTTTTTTGGCATTGTGTTGCTTCTTCACATTCAACTATTTTCTACCAAGTTCACTGATGTTGCACTTCAAAATTCAGATCTCACAAAAGCTCAATGCCTTACATATGCCTTCCAGGAGGAGGAACATTCATTTACTCTACATACGGCTGACCAAGCACTTGCAGGTTCCGATCATTAACATGCTTACAAAAAATAGTAATTCACAATCTAGGGTGGATGCCATCTTATCATCACTGGGTGAAGAGTTTCATGTATCCTTGTAAACTGACAAGTTGACAGTGGAGTTGATCAATACCATATATTTACCTACCCCACCTGGATAATGTTTTCCCAGATTATGAATGTTCCTAGTAACTCTAGCGACCATGACCCCTCCTCATTCTACAGGTAAACTGGAACCCAATTTGTCAGAAAACGCAATTTTGCAGATAAAGTGGCACTAAATTATCAGAAAATATTCATGAAAAGAGAATACTTATTAGAATTCACATTACAGCTCACATCACATCCGAGTGCCTATTTATTTACCTCTGAGTGCGCGCCGGCGGGAGAAGCGCCTAAGTTCTGGCGAAAGGAGGTAGTGGAGTAGAGACTTTGAAAACTCTCGACACAAATGTTCTCAGCTCTGACAAACATATATATAAATGTTGGGTACCTATTAAGTTCTATAACAATTCATCCCATGCATCAACAGAATCATCTAATACGCAACCAATGCTAGCAAAGTAGCAATTCTGTCCATGCATTATGAAAAGCATGTGATAGCATGTAAGATAACAAACTTCCTACAAGATTGGGCAAGGGAAAGCAAATTAAAACCTCACCCGTAACACTACACGAAGCAGTTTTTGTTCAGGTTTGAACACAAACAGTTGTTGGCACAAATGCAAGACATCTTCATCTAGAGCGAGCGCTAGTTCATCTTCTTTATCTCATTGGGATCCTCACCTTCTTCAGCTACCTCCTCGTTGGCATGCACTCCGTGAACTCCCGTACCTGCAATGTAAATTAGTCAGACACAAGTCATTGCATTTTGATAGAGATTTATAGCTACATTACAATAAGAAATTAATAACAAAAGTAACAGAATGATGATAGGGTGGCTATGAGATAGTAAAAGGTTATGAGGAGGACGGCCATAATTATCTTGCTTGGCAGGGTGGCTGGGTGAGCATGACCATGCACATGGCTATGAGGAGGATGGCCATATTATCTTGCTGGGGTATCTCCTTGCGCTTCAGATCGGAGAAGTCTGCGAGCAGCATGGGGTTAGTTAAGCATCGCAAACACATGCATACATGTAAGAAAAAAACTCTTAGCATCAAATGTGCATGAGAAACAGCACAAACTATCATGGCTGTCAAGTCGAAATGCTTTTCTAGTTGCACAAGCTAATACGTGAAAGAGGCTAGCAGATACCATGTGATACGGGGCGACCTTCGGTCTTCACCGCATCATGTGCTTCATCGCCAAGACGACACGCTAAGGTGAATCTTCTCCTTTACGCGTGCCTCAAATCGCCTATTTGGGACGATATACTACTTCATACCCCGTCATATCTTGATGATAGGAACTCGACGACAAGTACGGGGAGAAGAGAGGATGCCATGGAGACCCGAGGACGCAAGGCCGATGTCACGGAATCATGGAAGAAAAGGAGAAAGAAGAAGCGTTGGACGCTCCAGGCCGGAACTTCCGCCCAACATCGTCGGAACTTCCGCCCAGATGCTGTCAAGACTGAAGATGCTCGCACAGCAGAGCTGTGGCCGGAACTTCCGCCCCTGATGGCCGGAACTTCCGCCCAGGACAGCCGGAACTTCCGCCCCAGCGAACCTCAGCCAGATCTCAGCCCCCTTTGGCTTGTAACTTACCCCTTCATCCCCTTGCCTATAAATAGACACCTACCCCCACCTTCATGAGGGAGAGATGATGTTTAGATGAATTGGCTTATGCCTCTATTATCCCTTTGTGGATTTGGGAAACCCCCACCTTAGATTAATTTCTATTGTACCACCCGGGCTCCTTATCGAATCCTATTGTATCTCTTTGGTGACTTCTACCAATCTTGATCTTTTGCTTGCACTTCTACCTTTGGGTCTTTTGCTTGCACTTCTATTGATTTTGGTCTTTTCACCCTTCTAGATATATAGGATCTTCGATTCGTCGATATTTTTGCGGGACTTCTACCGAAAGGTCTTTTCCTTGCAACTTCTATCGAGTTGGTGGTTTGGGCCAACGAGAACAAACCGATTGTGTTGTGTGCGTGTGTTTGTATCGAGTTCTTCGCGTTCATCCACTTCCCCCGCGAATCCCCCTCCGCAATCACACTCACCCGGGTCAAACCGTGAAGATTGGGCACCCCCTCGGGCTTAGCCCGCATCATATGGTATCAGAGCAAATGTTGCCACAGATTTGACCCTCCGTTTCCACCAATTTTGCCCAAAAATTTCCCCAAAATTTTTTCCCCAAAAAATAGCTCGAATTTGGATCTCTGAATTTGTTGCGTTGTTTGTGGTTTTGGTCCACAGATCTATTGTCTTTGGTGTTGATCTACAATCCCTCCTGATGCGGGGTGGCCTTCGGACACCTCCACACCAAGACCAACAAGTCCCCCAAGTGGACCAATGACGCGAGCTCGAGTTAAAGCTCTACATGATGAGGTGAACTCGCCCCTCACCACCCTTGATCTCGGTACCCCTTTGGATGGAATGCTATCTCATGCCGATGTGTTATGTGTCATTAGATACAAGGCGCATCAAGACCCCGGAGAGGAGGACACGCCAAGGTCAAGGGAAGGAGAGGAGCAGCGGGACATGGAGATGATCACGAAGCTGAACTCGACGTCGCTCGAAGCACTCAAAGGAAGAGAAGGGAGCTGGCCGGCCCAGGACCCGGTCAGACTGGCCCCACAACCGGGCCATCCGGTCCCAGGCCCGGTCAACCGGGCGCCCAACCGGATTCCCTGCATCGTACCGGAAGGAAACCGGAAAACCTCGCAAGTTCCCGGTTGGCGCCCGGTCGACCGGACCCAGGACCGGACCACCCGGTCATAGGCCCGGTCTGACCAGATTCCAAACCGGATTTGACGGGAATGACTCACCAAACTGCCTAAGTTATCCATTCGCGTACCTTTTCGCCTTTGCTGGCCATGTATGCCTATATAAGTAGCCTGGACCCCTCCTTTACCCCTTAGACTTGTTTTGAACTCAAACCTAACTTTGAGCTTAGTCTCCCTAGGGTTATCATCCCTCTGTAATCAAGGCATCCTGGTTGTTGATTTGGATATTGTTGAGTGAGATTCTAGTACAAGTTACTCTCTCTCCCTCATCAATCTCTTCTTCTCCAACCCCAATCTCTCTCCGGGAATTCTGCCGCGTGCCTCTTCCAGGAGATTCTATTGGCGTGGTCCATCGAGCCACGGGGGTAAGTATCGGGTGTATCGGGTTGGTGTGCGTGCGTGAGTACATGCGTTCTTCGTGTTCTTCGTGTTCCTCGCGTTCTCCCACCTCTTCCCTTGGTCTTCGGGTTCAAGTCGCGAGATCGGGCCACTCCCGGGATCTTAGATCTCATCATATGGTATCAGCAGCTCTTGGTTACCGCGATTTTGACCCTCCACCCACCCGATTTCGTTTCTAGAAAATTTTCCCAAAATCCCCAAAAATAGCCTCAAAGTGCCTCTTGACCGATCTGTGATTTGGTTGCGTTTTGAGTGGTTTTCACTACTAGGGAAAAGCCTATAGGTGGAGGCAAGTTGTGCCGGCGCACCACCTTGTGCATGCGCCGGTGGAAAGGATTGCCGGCGCACCACATTTCAGCCGCGCCGGCGATGAAGGGATACTGCCGGCGCACCTCGGGGAAAGGCTCGCCGGCGCTATTTCCTGGCATGGCCCGGGCCGATTCGGGCCAGGCCCAAGAATCATTGCCGGCGCACCGGCCCAGTGGTGCGCCGGTGGAAAGTTTTCTATTGCCGGCGCACCCCTGGGCCGGTGCGCGGCAATGATTCTTGGGCCTGGCCCGGTTGTGATATAGCCGAAAGGGGTATATGTTGCCGGCGCACCATGGTCCAGGTGCGCCGGCAATAACCTGGCAGTTATTTCAGCCACCAACCAGCCCACTCACTCACACACTCACTACACTCCACTTCTCCACACAAACCCGAGCCTTCTCCCAACCCAGCTCATTTTTGCCCATTTCTATCCCCAATTTCACCAATTTGACCAAACAAAATCAAAATTTTTGAGCAAATCTTCCCTTCCTACATGCATCTCCCACATCCCCCTATGTAGATCTAGATCTACTATCCCGCATTGACCGCTCAATCTAGATCTAGATCTAGAAAGTCGGCTTCCATACGCCATTGTCGCGGCGCGTCGTCTCGATCTTATCGACGAATATATCAAACAAATAGGTGATTAATGAACAAATTAAGGAATGAAATCGATGTATGTTGGACATTTGAAGAAAATCTCTCGTGTGTGGCATATATATATGTTGTGCTTGTGCTTGTGTGTGTGTTGGCGTTGAAAATGAGTTGCCAACGTTGCGCCGAAATGTTGATTCTTCAAGTTTCCGTTTCGGCACATTTACGGCGCTCCTATGTCCTACCGTGTAGGAAGGTCATGCCGAAATTTTCCGTGAAAACTACCGACGGATGCATGGTTCTAATGAATTATGTAATCTTACCATGCAGGCGATAATGGTTATCGAGATGAGTGAAAGCATCGTGATGAGATATCTGAAACACGCGATCATCGACATGTATGAAAATAACCGCACGGAGGTATTGTGTCCGTGCCGGAGATGCAAACGAGGGAAATGGTTTGACCCGTATTCAGGCAAGTTGCAGGGGCACCTGCTCACTAATGGTTTCATGCATGGACACACTCAATGGATGAGTGATGATGGCGCGGAGGTCAATGGGGCGACGGCGGCAGGTGGTAAAAATGGCCGGCAAGAAGGAGGGCATCATGATACTGATGACGATGAAGAGTTTGTCGCACATGACGATAACCTTGACGACGACAATAACCTTGAGGACGACAATAACCTTGACGCATTTACGAAGAGGTGCCGCTAGCTTCGATCGTGCGGGACCCTCATCTTCAAGATCTGCTTCTCGAAAAGACGAAAGGCGCCAAGCGGAAATCAAAGCTTGAGCAACTCGAGATAGACTCGAATACTCCGTTGTACGACTCAGGTCGCGGGTTGGGGAGTCTCGCTTGAGAGTAGCTCTCGATGTCTGCAGATGAAGGCGAAACACGGATGGACGGACACAAGCGTCGACGACATCCTGGAATACGTGAAAGATCTCCTTCTGCCGGGAACACGTGTCCTGGTAGTCTAGCCGAGGCCAAGAGAATCACGTGCCCTCTCGACTTACCCCACGAAAAGTATCACGCTTGCATCAACGATCGTATCATGTATCGCAAGGAGCACATGGACAAGACCAAATGTCCTGTGTGTGAAGCTGAACGGTACAAGAAAGGGAAGAAGAAAGCTCCTCGGAAAGTTGTGTGGTACTTCCCGCTCGCCCCCCGGCTTCAACGGTTCTACGCGGACCGCAAGGAAGCAAAGCTCATGCGCAGGCACGCAGAAAGAAAGGAGGCGGTGTTGAATGATAAAGAGCGGATTGAGCACCCAGTCTGACGCACCCTTCGGATGCAAGCCGGTGGAAAGCATTAGACAATGAATTCGGAAGTTTTGGGGCAGATCCCGAAACATCAGGTTGGGTGCGAGCACGGACGGATTCAATCCGTTCGGAAACCAGAGCAGCACACATAGCACATGGCCCGTGTTTGTATGGATCTACAACCTCCCGCCACGGCTGTGCATGAAGTGGAAGTACATCGAGATGTGTTTGCTAATTCAAGGGCCGACACAGCCAGGAAACGATATCAACATGTATCTCGAACTATTAAAGGAGGAGCTTGAAACGTTGTGGGCGGAGGAAGGGGTAGATACATGGGACGCCGTCGCGGAAGAATATTTCCCTTTGAGAGCCGCGTTGATCACGACGGTGCAGGACTACCTCGGATACGGTTACATTTCGTGCCCGGTGTGCCATGGACACTAGGCATGTGTCGGTGCATGGAAGAGACGATGTTTTTGCAGCTTGGTAAGGATGGCTCTTCGAAAACAGTTTACATGGGGCATCGAAGGTGGCTACGTAAAACCGACCCGTGGAGAAAGCGTGGAGATCTGTTCGATGGTACAAATGAACCCCGAGGACCTCCACGTAAGAAGAGCGGCGAAGAGATCGATACATTACTGAAAGGTTGGAAGGAGTGCCTGCGCCGGGAAAGATTCGTCAAAAGCCCGGAGAGAAGAAGAAGAAAAAGGAAACGACGCCGCTCATTGGTGTATGGAAAAGGAGGTCCGTGTTTTGGGACTTGCCGTACTGGAAAATTCTCGATACACCTCACTGCCTTGATGTCATGCATATTACAAAGAACGTGTGCGAGAGCTTGCTTGGCACTCTTCTCAACATGCCGGACCGGACCAAAGATGGGCCGAAAGCAAGACAGGACCTGAAAGTTTTGGGCATCAGGGAAGAGCTTCAGATCCCGCCGGCCCAAGAGGGACAGTCGGAGGAGGAGGCGGACGGCGGTCAGAAGCGCAAAAGGATTAAGCAGCCAGACTATTACTGTCCCCCCTCCTGCTTCACTTTTAGTCCGGCCGAGGTCGATCAATTTTTCAATTGCCTTGTAGGAGTCAGAGTGCCCTTCGGTTACTCCGGGCTAATAAGCAGATACCTGGACCCCAAGAAACGAAACTTCAGCGGCATGAAGTCTCATGAGTGTCACGTGATGTTGACGCAGATTCTTCCGGTTGCAATCCGAGGTATAATGGATGACCATGTCCGTGCAACGCTGATCGGGCTCTGTAACTTCTTCGACGTCATAACTCGGAAGTCGATAAGCGTGAAGAAACTCGCAAGGCTCCGGGAAGAGATCGTGGTGATCCTATGTGAGATGGAGATGTACTTCCCGCCTTTGCATTCTTTGACGTGATGGTCCATCTGTTGGTCCATATCATGGATGATATCGTCGATCTAGGGCCGGCATTCTTACACAACATGATGCCGTTTGAAAGAATGAATGGGGTCATTAAAGGATACGTTCGTAACAGGTCACATCCAGATGGAAGCATCGTACAGGGCTGGCTCACCGAAGAGTGCATCTCTTTCTGCACGAATTATCTAGACATCGAGGACCCTGTTGGTTTGCCTCAAAACAAGTACCTCCGTAGGTTCGAGGGAGTAGGCCACAAAAATGGAAGGAAGGAACTGCACGTGCACATGTCTGGTCGGAGTTCCGACTTTGATAGTGGCCAACTTAGTAGCGCTACAACACATTGACTTGATCGATCCTTGGTTGAAAGAGCACAAAACCATGATAGAGAACAGTGGCAAGCCGATGATGACGGAAGCGAGAAATATACAGAGAGCACAACTCCTCTTTTGCGCGCTGGTTCAAAGACCACATTGATGCTAATCCCCCACCAATGGATTCTGACAAGGATAAACTAGTATTGGCCTTGTCACATGGCCCCGCGCCCAACATCATGACTTACCAAGCGTACGATATCAACGGGTACACATTCTACACGGAAGAAAAAGACAAGAACAGTGTTTACCAGAACTCAGGGGTAACGATGGATTCCTGGACGGGTGACGTAAAGACTAGATACTACGGAAGAATCGAGGAAATGCGGGAGCTTAGCTACGGCTGGGGAGAAAGTGCCGATGTTCCGTATCGGATGGGCTAAGAGCGTCGGAAAAGAAGACCGGTATTTCACCACCATGTTTCTACCCGAAGCCAACAAATCAAAGTCCACGAACGCCACCGCGCGAGAATGAGCCATAGAGTGCGGCGAACACGTGCACCAATGCTTCTTCATAACCGACCCATCCAGGCCTAGCCGTGTTATCGTGAGGAGAGGCAAGAGGACCATCGTCGGAATGGATGGAGTCGCCAACGAGGAAGACTTCGAAGGACAAGTCGGAGACCCAATGATGGAAGAATCCGAGGACGAAGACACAACATACACCACAAGAAGAAGCAGGACCACGCTACCGAGGTCAGGTCGACCCTTCAAAAGAAGAATTCACGACACGGGGCTAAATTATTCAACGACGAGCAAGAAAAGCAAGAAGAAAGCGAAACACTCTTCTCAATCAATGATGTAAAAATTTATTTGCAATCTATAACTCATATTTTGTGTAATTCATAACTACTCATATGGTCATGGCCAATATTTTATGTATGACTAATTAATATTGTGTTGGTCAATATTTTGTGTATGTATATATAACTCATATATATATCTTCATGTTTTTACATAACTCATGCATATTGCTTCATTATTATCTTGAAAAGATAAGAAAAATAAAATACTACAGTATTTGGGGTAGAAGAAAAGAAACATACAATAAAGAGAAAAGAAATAAATTTTTGGGGTAAAAGAAAAGCAACATACAATAAAGAGAAAAAAAATACTACAGCTGATCCAGGGTTATTGCCGGCGCACCAGGCTTATTAATTCGCCGGGGATATACTTGTCCCCCGGCGAACCGGGTATGTGGTGCGCCGGCAATAACCCTGGATCAGTGTAATTAGGACTTAACCTTTTTTCCCCTTCTTCTCCCCGCACAGCCACATCTCCAACCCCACCGTCGAGCGCCGCCGTTACGTCGCCACCTCAAGTCCCCCTCTCGAGCGCCGCCGTTGCGCCCCGCCACCGCCCTCCACCATCCCCTCGACCATCCCCACCACCTGCCACGTACGCCGCCGCGGAAGACCCGTGGAGAAGGAGGTGCCGCGCGCCATTGGAGAAGGAGGTGCCGCGCGCGGGGACGTCGGCGCCGCCGTTGGAGAAGAAGGAGCCGCGCGCGCCATTGGTGAGCTTCCCGCTCCCCTTCCCTCTCCCCTTCCCTCCCCCTTCCCTCTCTGTTTAGCTAGGGTTCTTCCTCATCTCCGGTGACCCAAGCCGGTTAGGGTTCTTCCTCGTCTCATACCCTGGTTCATTTAATTCGTGTTTAATACCCTGGTTAAATTTGAATGCTAAAATTGGTTTGAAAAGCTAAAATTTGATGTGCAACAAAATTGCCCAAAAAGGAAGTTTGAATGCTAAAATTTGTTTGAAAAGCTAGCGGTATTGTTCTCTGGTTTTGGTTCTTTATGTTCATAGGAGGTTAATGAGCAGACGTTTGGTTCAAACAAGAAAATGATTTTAGTTGCAGGTATGTTAGTTCTTCATTAAATGAAAATGAAAATGAAAATGAAAATGGTTTTGCTAAATGGTTAAATGAAAATAAAATGCTCATGCTTATGCTACTTTGCAATCAAGTTGAAAATGAACTTTATATATGTTGGTTTTGCTAAATGGTTAAATGAAAATAAAATGATCATGCTTTTGCTAAATGGTGTTGCATGCTCATGCTAAAAATATGAATGAAAAACATATGTTAATTTGTTCTCTCGGTTTGAAAAAGGAAAATGAATGCTAGCGAGTATGTTAGTTCTTGATTAAATGCATTCTCTGGTTTGCTAGGTAAAGAAGCAGCAGGTTTAGCTCACCAAACCATTTATAAAATGCCCAGAAAATGCTAGCATCTTGACTGGTGTTCTCTGGTTTAAAAATGCTAGCATTTTGGTTATGGTACTGCCAATTCATATAAAGTTCATAGGAGAAAAGAATGCTACTGCATTTATTCTCTGGTTTCATAATGGTTCATGCTATATATATGAAATGCTCTCTGTAATTTTTCAACTAGAAATAAAATGATGCAGTAGCTTTAAATGATATAGCAATAAAGTTGAAAATGAACTTTATATATGTTGGTTTAGTTGGTTTAGATGAAAATGCTTTATATACTAAGTCTTTGTTGAAAAAGAAATTGAGTTGGGGTTTTTTATTATAGTGTAAATGAAATGGAAATACTCTTTGGTTCATTTAAAATAGTTCTCTGGTTTAGTTCACTATTGCTACTTCACTATTTAAAATGGAAATGGAAATGAAATGAATGCTCTGGTTGGAAATTGTTCTCTGTTGGAAATTGTGATATAGAAATAACTAAATGAAAAAATGTAAATAGCTAGTATTAGTTGGTTTAGTTGATAAAATTTGTTCTCTGGTTGGTTTAAAAAGAACAAGTGCTATTCTATAAATTCTATAGATGTTTGCTGGCTAAAATTCTGGTTCAATTCATTCTTTTAAATTCATTCTCTGGTTCAATTCATTTATGCTTGTTTGAGAATTTGAGATATGGTGGTATGGTGGTTCAATTCATTCTCTGGACAAAAGAAAATGCCATTGCAGAGAAAATGGTCCCCTTAACCAGAGAAAATGGTCCTCTGTAGAAATGGAGAAATGTTTCCTAGAGCAAAAGCATGTTTCATTGCTGCATTGATGCTACATTGCTGCATTTGAAACTTGACTGTTTGCTATGATGCTACATTGCTGCATTTGAAACTTGACTGTTTGCTTTGGCTTGTTTGATTTCCTCTATAGTTTGTGATCTTACCTGTTGTAAACACTTTTGCTGAATCATGAAATAGTGTGGTAAGATGGTTGCTATATATACATCTTTGTTTTCTAGTTTGAAAAATTCTCAGCATGTACAAAGGAAGAGATGTTATCTCGGTAGCACAGAAAGTGCACATGGAAGTTTCACCCAACATATTTGATTAGCTATGCAATTTATGGTCTTATTTGATTGTTCCCATACTTCGGTTGAATTTGGAATTAGCCTAGGTGGAGTGTATGATGCTGCTAAGCGAGTTTGATGGAGGTTGTCAAGTGTTATTCAATATGTTCATTCTCTGGTTTTAAATGGAGGTTGTCAAGTGTTATTTTTATGCTGATGTAAAATGCCACTGTAATGTATATGCTAAAAAGCTAGCTACTGTAATTTATGTGGTGATGGTTAAGGTGATGGCATGGTTATGGAGATGGTTATGGTTATGGTTATGGCATTTCTATGTTTGCATTTCTGTTACAGGGATTGAGTTGCTATTGAGTGCCGGAATGTCGATTCATTTCCGTTCCGGCAATTCTAGCACTCGGCATGACCAATTTTTAGCAAAGGTCATGCCGAATTTTTCCGTGAATTCTAACTCTTTTTCGTCTTCTATTAGTGCAAGCCACCATGTCGTCTCAAGAAGAGTTAGAGGAGCACTACAATCGGCACTTCTTTAGGACGGAGGAGGATGCCGAGGCCGCTGGTGTTGGCGGCGACGAGGACCATGAGATGGAGGATGCCGCTGGGGGTAGTGCCGACGAGCCGAGCGGCAACGAGGCAAGCGCCGCCGCCGGGGGTAGTACCTACGAGCCTAGCGGCGATGAGGCAACCGGCGCCGCCGGGGTGGCGGCGAGACAAGCGGCGACGATCCTAGCGCCGCCGCCGGGAGTAGTGGCACCGGGACAAGTGGAGCCAAGAGGCCGCGGAAGGCAAGGCGCCAAAACACGGTCGGCACCGGCGGAGACACGATCACGAGAGGTGGACCCCGCCGATGGTTTGCCGGTGTTGCCTAAGGATGTTGCCAAGGGGTACGGCAACCAGCGGCATGTATCCTCCGAGAGGTCGTCAATCTCAACGAGACGGACCTCCGAGCTGAGAGCAAAGCGCCTTTGCGAGCCCAGCTCATTGCGAGGTTGCACGCACGATACAAGTTCCTAGGCGACTACGCCTCCAGTCATCAAACCAACAACATTGTGAACTCACAAGCCCTCCTGAAGTTCACCAAACACCTCAGCAGCTATAAGTACATGGTGCGGAGGCAGATTGCTGAGGGCAAAGGTTTCGAAGAGGTCCACTCCGCCTTTCCGCATGTCACCCGGGCGGACTTTGATGCTTTTGTGGCCAATGAAGAGCTACAAGCAACCAAGAATCGCAAGTTGTGGGGGAAGGAAATGCGGGAGCTTAACATCGGCAACCACAACCTTGGGAGCCGTGGGTACGAGGGAAAGGAGCCCTATTGGGCGAAGGAGGATGAGGCGTATGTAAATGCCGGCATTGAGAACCCCTGGCTCAAGTACAAGGACCCGCTTGAAAGAAGATTCATCAGGTCCCGGTACCATAAGAAGAAACTAACCGGGGAACTTGTCACGGACCCGAAGGTCGTAACCGACATAATTTGGTTCACGAACGACCGAGAAGGTCCTGGCGTTGGAGAAAAACTGGTAAGCAATTTACCGGTTTTATTAGATCAAGTATCGTTCATATAATAGTAGCAACATTTCTAAATGGTTCGCGTTTCTTCCGCAGGAAGAAGAAAGACAAAGACTTTCTCAATCCTCCCAAGGTGACGAAGGCTCCTCGTCCCAGGCGTCGACGGGCAGGGTAGCCTGGGACAAGCCTCTCGTACGGGCGCTAAACATCGTTAATGAGCATTCACCGACGAGAAGGCCGCATAGAGGCCGTGTGGCTGGCGCCGGTACAGGCTACAAGCATGGTCACTATGGCTTGTCGTCTGCGGCCGATAAAAATGCGCGTAATGAGAGGAAGCAGCGGGAGGCGGAGGAAATGAGGGAGTCAATCCTAGCCCAAGTCCAAGCTGGTTTGGTACCGCAGCGGTACCGCAACTCAAAGCTACACTCGTACCAAGTCAAAGCTGAAGTCGCGGCCGGAGTCCAAGCAGATTTCAACGCTATGCAAGCGTGGTATGAGGGTGGCAAACAAGCCCCCCCCCCCGAAAATGCAAGTGGTTAGCTTCAACGGCAGCAACTCGATGGTGCCGCCGTCCGCCGGCAATGACAATGTTATAATGGAGACTCCTCCGGCCGCCGGCAATGTCGCTGGTGCTAGGGATTCACCGTCCATGCCGGGTAGCAGCCCCTCCGTCACTTGCACGCCCGCCGCCGCATGTGCTGGCCCGTCGACATTAGCCGAGCTCAACGCCCTCACGGTAATTAACTAATGTGTACATCAAGTTAATATATTAGTTTCGTCATCCTTGCCCTCTCTCTAACGCCATACACAGGTTCTCGCAGCGCTCTCGACGCCATGCACCTTTTTGATGAGAGTAAACGACGAAATCAAAGACGTCGCGAGGGGGTCCATCATTCGGCCCCTGGATAAGAAGTGGCACACACGAGATATGGCGGATGACGTTTACCGGGTTGAAGTGGATCGGGCGTTACCGGGCTATGAGGATTTGTTTCCTCCTAATCAACCGCATGGTGCCGATGACGATAGCCCGTTGAATCTGGCCTCACTGAAGGGTTGGGTACTGCTATGGCCGAAGACCCTAATTCGGATCAACACCTACTCGGGGTCGACGGCAAGCAAAGACAAGCACCTTGCGGCGCCACATGTCAGCGTCCCTCCACGACAGCCAGCGGCGCCCGTGGTCATCGCCCCACCAGAACGGCCGGCTGCGCCGGAGGTCAGCGCCCCACCACAACAGCCAGCTGCGCCGAGAGGCCGAGGAATATGAACGTGACAACTTCCAATGGGATATTCCTACGTCTTCACAAGTTGTCCATGAGGATGCGCCGGGCTTCAAATATGTGTGCTCCAAGAAGCTGTTCGATTCTCAAGAAACGGCTGATGAGGAGGAAAATCCTGAGGAGGTCGCCACCGCCGCCGTCAAAAATATGTTGAGCCCAAACACACTCCGTGCTACGGCCACTACGGCGATGGATGGTCCAGCACTACAACCCAAGAAGAGGAAGAGGGCAAATAAGAAGGACGCCCAAGACAAGGCGGCGGCGGCCAAATCCAAGGACAAGGTCCCACTCCTTGACAAGTTGCCAAACAATTGGCGACCTCTGCATCACTTGGGTCAACCGATGCTGCCGGAGCATGTCGTGAAGAAACTCACCCCGGATATGAGGAGCTTGCATGAGACTTGTCTTGCATGTGGAGAACCTTCTTCTCAAATCAAAAGATCCTGGTTACCCTCTCTTCGTGGCGAAGGTGCCAACTGGCATGAACTTCGTCGAGAAGTACCCCGCGGACTTGTGCTTCATCCGGTTCAACGACATCTTCAGCATCTATCGCATGCAAGCGCTCCACTTTAGTGTGGTTCGCCTAGTTGCTCTTAGCATGTCTTCCCAGTTGTTAAGGAGGGGACGCCGACCATCGCGAACATGGACCCCGTCTATATGCGGGAGAGCATCAACGGCAACCCTGGGGATCGCGCGATTGCCACCCGGCGGTCGAGGATTTCATGCTGGCGAACATTAAGAAGGGCGCCATTCTCATCCCTTACTTCCCGAGTAAGTAATCACTCGCTAGTCCCCCATCACCATTCTATCCTATATCTCCATTTGCATTTCCAAAGGTTAATCCGTGTGTTTTCCCGCAGAGACAAGTTACGCACCCTCATCGTCGTGCACCCGCAACACTCGCATGCGGTCTATCTCGACTCGGGTAGGGACCGCAAGAAAGACTACTCCCACATCAGGGCCCTTCTCAATGATGCTCTCACCGGCTTCGCCAACAAGGCAGGCCCCCTCAAAGTAGAGAGGAAATCCCGAGGAGGCTTCGTCTTAACCCACACAACCAACTTCCCCTGCCTCGGGCGATCGACGCCCGACAATGGGATGGACGCGTGGTACGCCATCCTTCGGATGCAGGAGTACATAAAGTACGCAGATGACATGTTGCTGCCGAGATAATCTCAGAAACAGGTTTGCAAACATGGCGGATGTCCACGATAGAGAGATTAGAAAGAAGCGGGGTCGCATCCGGCGGTTCATTTGCACGATAATCTGCGGGATGTCAACAATAGGTGCAGCGAGTTCTTCTACGGCTATGGTCTACCACCTAATGACGAGATAGACCTCCGCTTGGAGATGTCGCGTGATGAGAGGCCGTTCAACTCGCTTGAGGGCTGCCGTCCATTCCCCCTAGGCGTACAACCTTGATCTTACGACGGGAACACTTGCTAAAGCTTGAACGATATGTCCTTGAACTTCCGTCTGTAATAATTGTTATATATTCCCATAGAATCGACTAGTTGCTTTTATTTAGTTGTATGAATGTGCATGTGAACATGTGTCTGTAGTTTCATTTACTTTGCTATATATTTCAAGATTATGGCGTACATAGCTTAATAATTATTTGCATTTACTCGACCACTACTTGCCTCGTATTTGGAGTTCGCCGATGATTAGAATGTTCGGTCAATCGTACACTCGGGGGTGGAGCCAGTGAGCCTTGGTGCGACGGCCACAAGTATCAATCTATTGTGCATCCTACCTAGCCTCACCGACCCCATCCCTGTATGTTAATATTTGTTTCGACCGACAAAGTATGAGGCACGCTATTTAATTCGTACTACTTGTCTTCTATTTGAGTTCGCACTTCTTAATTGCATTGGCCGATGATTAAAATGTTCGGTCACTTGTACACTCCGGGGTGGGGCCAGTGAGGGTTGGTGTGAAGGCCACAAATATCAATCTATTGTGCATCCTACCTAGCCTCACTGACACCACCCTGTATGTTATTATTTATTTCGACCAACAAAGTATGAGGCACATGCTATTTAGTTCATACTACTTGTCTCTTATTTGAGTTGGCACTTGTTCATTGCATTGGTACTAACGTTTTACTTGTCTTGTGAATGGAGATGCCGACGACATATGTCGTGTACAAGGAGGGTTCTGGAGTCTACGACGGCGGGAGGACTGTCGGAGACAGGTGCACCGTTTCAGCGGCAACGGCTACAAGGGATACCCCACTAGGGTGGAGGCGGAAGGAAGATACGCCCGTTATCTAGCGGGAGAGATGAGGGACATGAGGAGGAACCGGATGAAGACCATGGCCTTCGTGATGATGGTCATGACCATGTTGGTCATGTTCTATGTGATTCTAGTTTAGGTTAGGACCTACATTGTGAGGTGTATGACGATACTTGTGACGACTATGTACCAAGACTTCTAACTTTGTGAAACTTCGCCGTTCGGTGTTGCATATGCACATGTGTTGTATGAAATCAACACATTCCGAAACGAGACTTGCGTATTTGTGTACTGATACCGAAATGAAACTTGGCTCTCTATGTGCTTCTCATATTGCATGTAATACTGTATAAATATGAACTGCGTTGTAAATATATACTGCTGTCAAAATTGTATTGTAATATGCTGGAAAAAAGTGGAAAAAAGAATTTTCGAATTAATTGCCGGCGCACCTAAATAACACATTGCCGGCGCACGTGGCATGCGCCAGTGCTGGAAGCACTACTGCCGGCGCACCTGATAGTGCGCCGGTGAAATAGATCTTTGCCGGCGAAGCAGGGTGGTGCGCCGACGATGGGCTGAGATATCGCCGGCGCACAACCTGGTGCGCCGGCAGTGTCCGTTTATCACCGGCGCGTTCGCACCGGCGGGCTTGTGGTGCGCCGGCAATGGGGGTTTTAGGTGCGCCGGCAATGGGCCTTTCCCTAGTAGTGTTTGGTCCGTGGATTCGGTGTTGTTGTGCTTGATCTACTATTTCCCCAACTTTTAGCCCTCAATTCCATCGTTTCCCATCGATTTGCTCTTTTGGTTTTGGTTTGGGGAAGAAAAGGAGAGAGAAACGCGAAACCCGGTTGAGAAACCCAGTCAACCGGACCCCAGACCGGACCAGCCGGCCCAGCACCCGGTCAACCGGGCGCCAACCGGATCCGCTGGTCCACAGTCCGGTCCAACCGGATCCAAGCCGGGCGCAGCTCCGCGCCCTTCTCCGAGCTCGATTTTCGGCGACAACCACCACCACCATCATCGCAGGTATAACTTGATGAGGACATCCCTACTACACCATTACCTCCGTCATTGATGAATGAAGATGAACCTGCTGTGAAGCTCAAGTCCGATGAAGTTTGGATTGGTCCAATTACAAGAGCTCGTGCGAAGCTACTTAAACAACAGGTGAACTTGTTCCTAAACGATACTTTGATTGATGAGAATTTTATACTACCTAAATCCTATTACTTATGTATCATCAGGTATCAAGAGGAGACGAGCATTGCAAGAGGAGTAGAGAAGCAGCTGGACATGAAGACGGACGTCAAGATGGACGTGAAGCTGGACATGGAGCTGGACATGAAGATATCTCATGGTCGCGCGAGGGAGGAGCGGGAGGAAGGCGCGAGAGGAGAAGACGACGTCCAGGCCGGTCCAGCACCCGGTTAGACCGACCTCCGGACCGGCCCGCCCGGTCCCTGGCCCGGTTGACCGGGCGCCAACCGGATGGGATTTATCGTACCGGGCAAAAACCGGATTTTTGCGAACTTTCCGGTTTGCCGCCCGGTTGACCGGGTTCTATGCCAGGCCGCCCGGTCACTGGCCCGGTTGACCGGGTTCTATGCCAGGCAGCCCGGTCACTGGCCCGGTTGACCGGATTCCAGACCGGACCAGTCCGAGTCTGTCTCGACCAGATCTATTCTGGGTCGGTTTTCTTTGTATCTTTTCGACCAGAACTCGTCCCGAACGCCTATATAAGTGCCTTGGACGACCCCCTAGCTGTTTTAGACCACGTTTAAGATAAACCCTAGTTCATAGTTGTTTGCTAAGCAAAACTATTGTTCCCCAACTCTCCAATTCGTTGCGATCTGGAGTTTTATGCTACTGAAAGTTTGTGTGATCTGCTGTTCCATTGGGGATTAGAAGATTGCAATCTACCGCTTCGTGGTCGGCGGCTACGTGCGCAAGTGTGTGGAGTTGCGAATATCTTGCAGGGTTGAGAGCTGTTGCATTGGCATCAGGAATCAATCGAGAGACTTCGTCGGCGTCATACAAGTTATCCTCCTCATCATCATCGATTCCATCCGCTGCTACCATCGTGTGTTCATCACCACCCGTCGCTTACTGAGAAGATCGGGCAACCCCTTATCATCTTGGTATCAGATTTCCAGTTTTCCTCGGTAAGCCATCCACTATCCACCCCATAGTTGAGTTGTGAGTGTTTTCCTATCCAGAAAAAGCCATAAAAAGTTAGGGTTAGGGTTTGCCATAGCCTTAGATTGCACTAATTTCGAGTTTTAGTTGCTTTTCGTAGTTGTTTTTGCGTATCTTTATCTTTCTTATAGTAGAATTGTTAGGGTTTGTGTTTTCTCTATCATCTAGTTTATCATAGTGTGTCAGTTTTTGTTACTCCGAGTCCACATAGCGTACAGTGTGCTTGTTCCCAACCATAGACACAGCCTATCGATATAAAGTGACTAGGAACTTCCCCAGAAGAGACTAGTTTTACCACTCGACAGGCTGCTCGTTAGGTTATCGGTGCTTTGCATATTTCTGTTGGCCGTGTTATCAAGGAGTTGTGTCAGAAAATCAAAAAAAAAAAATAGCAAAAAAAAAAAAAGCAAAAAGAGCTACATAGCTGCGTGTGCTATACAAAAAGAAAAATCCAAAAAGAAAAGTGAAGTGCTAGTTGAATCAAGTGAAGGCCTAAGTTTACTTTACTGCACCCGTAGTTGAGCAATCTTGTGCCTGTCTCGTTGATCTTTGCTAGCGTCTCTCGTGTGCATTGCAACCTTTCCCACATATAGTTGCATTGCTCCATTATATCGCCTTGTGTGAGTATCTATTGGTTGTCTACGGTCAGCGCTAGAGCTTGTTATTGGTGCAAATAGGTAGCCCACCTACAGCCCCACATATATCCTGCTTTGTCGTGTGATTGTTCTTATACCCTTGATATTCGCTTCGCTACATCCGTGCACTAGTCCGTCAATCCAAGTTGGTAAGCAATACTAATTCACTTTGGAGCGGTAAGATTTACCTTTCTTATCAGTTTTGAGTGAGTTGTGAGAGTACCACCAAAGATTTTTGTTTAGTGCACTAACCTACTAATCATGTCTTCTACCGAGAATGTTGATGTGATGCAGAAAAAGGACGCCGCTACACCAGTTACTTGGCGTGAATTTGAGGCACTTCGTGATCACATGCAACGTGAAATACGAGTTGCTAGCGATGTGTTGGACAAGGATATTCAAGGTGTTCACTTGAAGGTCGATGAGGCTACTACAGCGGTTAATACCGTTCAAACATCCGTGACGACTCTTCAAGCATCCATACAAACGTTGACTAACGCCGTTGCTGAGATACGTA
Organism: Lolium perenne; assembly: GCF_019359855.2. NCBI lineage: Eukaryota > Viridiplantae > Streptophyta > Magnoliopsida > Poales > Poaceae > Lolium > Lolium perenne. The sequence goes on from NC_067249.2 coordinate 113,897,686, forward strand.
CTATGGTGCAACCACAACAACCACCACATGATGACGATGGCAGTGTGCAAGGCGACAATGCTGAAGCTGCTCATGCTCAAGGGCGTGGTATGGGTCGTGGTATTGGCCGTGGTGTTGGTGATTTCCGTGGTCGTGGTTTTGTCCCCGTCGGAGCCCAACGTGTTCCTCAACAACAAGAAGATGGTTTGGGTAAGCCCAAGTTCTCAATTCCCAGATTTGAAGGAGGTACTGATGTTGAAGAATATCTTACATGGGAGCTGAAGATTGAGAGATTATGGCGTTTACATCCTGACTATACTGAAGATAGGAAGATCAAACTTGCTTCCTCTGAGTTTGATGGCTATGCATTGCGTTGGTGGGATGGACTTGTGAGTGCTCGAGAAGAAGATGGTGAGCTGCCTATTATCACATGGCGTGCTATGAAGGCGGCAATGAGAGCTCGTTTTGTTCCTACCAATTATTTGCGCTCAGTTTTTGACAAGTTGACCCAATTGAAACAAGGTGTGTTGACAGTTGATGCTTACTACATGGAGATGGAGATGCTTATGCAGCGTGCCCGTGTCCGTGAGTCTCTTGAGATGACACTACAGCGATTTCTGAATGGTCTCCGATTTAACATCAAGGGCATTGTGCGTCATCACACTTATGCTACAATGAATGAGTTGCTACATCATGCAAGAGAAGCTGAGTCACAGTTGGCTGAAGAACTGCAAATGAAGGGCCGTGCTACAGGCGCTGGGCGTTACACACCCCGCGCGCCGCCCTCCATGGCGCCATCTACGCGCCCTGCGGATGTCCCTACTTCGTCTAGCAAGCCGGTCTCCAATGTGTCTACCACAAAGAAGCCCGTTCCTGCAGCAAGTGGAACTAGTTCTAACATGTCAACAGCGCGCAATCGCGATATGGCTTGTCTTACATGTGGTGGCAAGGGTCACTTCAAGCGAGATTGTCCTAACCGCAAAGTTATGATCATTAATGAGGACAATGAGTATGAAACTGGAGATGATGTTCATCCAAATGCTCCAGATGAGGATGATTATGACAGTGATGGGTTTGATGCTTTCCCTTCTGAAGCTCAAACTATTGTTGTCTCGCAGCGTGTTCTTAATGTGCAGTCAAGTGCATCTACACAGCGCTGTAATTTGTTCCAAACAAAGGCACTAGTTGGTCCTGATAAAGCTTGCAAGGTCATTATTGATGGCGGAAGTTGTCGCAATTTAGCAAGCAAAGAGTTATGTGCCAAGCTGAAACTGAAGTATCTACCGCACCCGCATCCATATTATATTCAGTGGTTGAGCAATAATGGAGAGATGAAGGTGAGCCACATGGTGCGTGTTGATTTTGAGATTGGACCATATAAGGATTCCATTGATTTTGATGTGGTTCCTATGACGGTTTGTCACCTGCTGTTGGGCCGGCCATGGCTCTATGACCGTTCTGTGCAACACAATGGCCGCGCCAATACATATCACTTGGAGTTCAAGGGCAAGAAAATTAACTTACAGCCTATGTCACCGCAACAAATTGTCAATGAGTCTCGTCAAAAGATTGAAGTAAACTTGGAGGATGCGTCCATAGATAGGCGAGAGAATTGTAATGCCGTGAGTGATATAACGAAAAGTGAGAGAGTGAATTCCTTAGTCTCATTAGCCACCAAACAAGACATGAGAGAATTTTGTGAGGATCCTACAGCCATGCCTATTGTGCTCATGTACAAGGGTACGGTTTTGGTTTCTAACGACATGACCCCTCTTCCTCTTGGTGTTTCTAATGTTTTGCAGGAATTCAGTGATGTGTTTCCGGAAGAGGTACCCGCAGGACTTCCACCTTTGCGAGGTATTGAGCATCAAATTGACTTGATCCCCGGAGCATCGCTGCCCAATAGGGCGCCATATAGAACGAATCCCGAAGAAACGAAGGAGATACAGAAGCAAGTACAAGCGCTACTCGACAAAGGTTATATCCGCATAAGCCTTAGTCCTTGTGCTGTTCCTGTTATTCTTGTTCCTAAGAAAGATGGTACATGGCGTATGTGCGTAGATTGTAGAGCGATAAACAACATTACTATTCGATATCGTCATCCTATTCCCCGTTTAGAGGATATGCTAGATGAATTGAGTGGTCTTTGCTGTTTTCACTAAAATTGATTTGCGTAGTGGTTATCATCAAATTAGGATGAAAGAAGGGGATGAGTGGAAAACCGCCTTTAAAACAAAATTTGGTTTATATGAGTGGTTAGTAATGCCTTTTGGTTTGACTAATGCACCTAGCACTTTCATGAGACTGATGAACCATGTTTTGCGTGATTTTATTGGCAAGTTTGTGGTTGTGTATTTTGATGATATATTAATTTACAGCCGCAATGAATCTGATCATATTATACATATTCGACATGTTTTGCAAGTGTTGCGTGATAGTAAACTCTATGGTAATCTTGAGAAGTGCACATTTTGCAAAGATAAGGTCATATTTCTGGGTTATGTTGTCTCTAAGCATGGAGTAGAAGTAGATGTGTCTAAAATTGAAGCTATTCAAAATTGGCCTACTCCCATGAATGTGAGTCAAGTAAGAAGTTTTCATGGTCTAGCTGGGTTTTATCGCCGTTTTGTGCCCAATTTTTCTACTATTGCTGCACCTTTGAATGAATTGACTAAAAAGGGTGTTGCTTTTGAGTGGGGCGTTGCCCAAGATCATGCTTTTGATGAACTGAAACGATTGTTAACTTCTGCACCGTTGCTTGCACTTCCTGATTTCAATAAGCAATTTGAGATTGAATGTGATGCTAGTGGTATTGGAATTGGTGGTGTGTTGATGCAAGAGGGTCGCCCAATTGCATATTTTTCTGAGAAACTTTCGGGTGCTAAGTTGAACTATCCTATCTATGATAAAGAATTGTATGCTTTAATTAGAGTTCTTGAGGTTTGGCAACATTATTTGTGGCCAAAAGAATTTATCATACATTCTGATCATGAAGCTTTGAAATATCTGAAAGCCCAATCTACTTTGCATAGGCGTCTTGCTAAGTGGGTTGAGTTTATTGAGTCTTTTCCGTACATTATTAAGCATAAGAAGGGAAAAGATAATATTGTTGCTGATGCTCTATCTAGGAAAACTATGCTATTAACCCATCTTGATGTTAAAATTCCTGGATTAGAGGTGTTATGTGATTTATATGCGACTGATCATGATTTTGCTGAACCATACCGCTTATGTGTTATTGGTAAAGCATGGGAAAAATATCACATACACGATGGGTTCTTGTTTAGAGCTAACAAACTATGTGTTCCAGAATCGTCTGTGCGTTTGCTCTTATTGCAGGAATCTCATGCTGGAGGTTTGATGGGTCACTTTGGGCGTGAGAAGACGCTACTCATGCTCGCTGATCATTTTTATTGGCCAAAGATGAGGCGGGACGTGGACAGGTATGTGAAGAGGTGCATTACTTGCAACAAGTCCAAATCCAAGCTGAAGCCTCACGGTTTGTATACTCCTTTACCGGCACCTACTACACCTTGGGAGGATATTAGTATGGATTTTGTGTTGGGTTTGCCGCGTACTAAAAGAGGCCATGATTCAATATTTGTGGTAGTGGACAGATTTTCTAAAATGTCACACTTTATTGCTCACACAAAAGCGACGATGCGTCGCATGTTGCTAACCTGTTTTTCAGGGAGATTGTTCGACTACATGGAGTCCCGAAGACTACATGCTTACTGATCGTGATGTGAAGTTCATGAGCTACTTCTGGAAGACACTTTGGGGAAAGCTGGGGACAAAGCTACTGTTCAGTACTACTTGTCATCCCCAAACTGATGGTCAAACTGAAGTGGTGAATCGAACCTTGTCACAACTGTTGAGATCCATGATCAAGAAGAACCTGAAGGAGTGGGAAGAGTGTTTGCCGCATGTGGAGTTTGCTTACAACAGGGCGGTACACTCTACCACAGAGCTGTGTCCTTTTGAGGTGGTGTATGGTTTCAAACCCATTACTCCACTTGACTTGTTGCCTTTGCCCATACATGAGAGAGTTAATATGGAGGCATCCAAGAGGGCAGATTTTGTGAAGAAAATACATGTGAAGACTAAAGAGTTGATAGAAAAGAAAGGCAAGAGCAATGCTGCAAGGATGAACAAGAAGCGCAAAGAGATGTTGTTCAAGCCTGGTGATATGGTCTGGGTACATTTTCGCAAGGATAGGTTCCCGAAGCTACGGAAGTCTAAGTTGAAGCCTCGTGGTGCTGGTCCTTACAAAGTGCTTGCCAAGATCAATGATAATGCATACTCGATAGATCTTCCAGTTGATGAGTTTGGTGTCAGTAATTCTTTCAATGTTGCTGATTTGACACCATATGACGGAGAAGACCTTGGAGCGTCGAGGTCGACGCCTTTTGAAGGGGGGGGAGATGATGAGGACATCCCTACTACACCATTACCTCCGTCATTGATGAATGAAGATGAACCTGCTGTGAAGCTCAAGTCCGATGAAGTTCGGATTGGTCCAATTACAAGAGCTCGTGCGAAGCTACTTAAACAACAGGTGAACTTGTTCCTAAACGATACTTTGATTGATGAGAATTTTATACTACCTAAATCCTATTACTTATGTATCATCAGGTATCAAGAGGAGACGAGCATTGCACGAGGAGTAGAGAAGCAGCTGGACATGAAGACGGACGTCAAGATGGACGTGAAGCTGGACATGGAGCTGGACATGAAGATATCTCATGGTCGCGCGAGGGAGGAGCGGGAGGAAGGCGCGAGAGGAGAAGACGACGTCCAGGCCGGTCCAGCACCCGGTTAGACCGCCTCCGGACCGGCCCGCCCGGTCCCTGGCCCGGTTGACCGGGCGCCAACCGGATGGGATTTATCGTACCGGGCAAAAACCGGATTTTTGCGAACTTTCCGGTTTGCCGCCCGGTTGACCGGGTTCTATGCCAGGCCGCCCGGTCACTGGCCCGGTTGACCGGGTTCTATGCCAGGCAGCCCGGTCACTGGCCCGGTTGACCGGATTCCAGAACGGACCAGTCCGAGTCTGTCTCGACCAGATCTATTCTGGGTCGGTTTTCTTTGTATCTTTTCGACCAGAACTCGTCCCGGACGCCTATATAAGTGCCTTGGACGACCCCCTAGCTGTTTTAGACCACGTTTAAGATAAACCCTAGTTCATAGTTGTTTGCTAAGCAAAACTATTGTTCCCCAACTCTCCAATTCGTTGCAATCTGGAGTTTTATGCTACTGAAAGTTTGTGTGATCTGCTGTTCCATTGGGGATTAGAAGATTGCAATCTACCGCTTCGTGGTCGGCGGCTACGTGCGCAAGTGTGTGGAGTTGCGAATATCTTGCAGGGTTGAGAGCTGTTGCATTGGCATCAGGAATCAATCGAGAGACTTCGTCGGCGTCATGCAAGTTATCCTCCTCATCATCATCGATTCCATCCGCTGCTACCATCGTGTGTTCATCACCACCTGTCGCTTACTGAGAAGATCGGGCAACCCCTTATCATAACTTGTAGTTTTCCCTTGTAACCCTCTTCCTTTTGCGATCTATCCCATCGAGCATTGCTTGTTTAGTGTTGCGAGACATTGCACGTGGCCCCGCATTGTGAGGTGTGTGTGTCGTGTTGAGTAAAGCATCCAAGCAAACACTCGTGTGGCAAGATAGCAAAAGCGAGGCTAACACTAACATAGTGCGTGAAAAAGCCCCAAAAACACAAAAAGAGTGCAAGTAGCACCATACATCCATACATCCATACATCCATATATCCATACATACAAAAGTGTGCAAGTGCCACCAAGGATACAAAAGAGTGTGAGTGCCACCGTGTACAAAAGAGTCATAAGCTTTTAAGCAAAAGAGAGATAAGAGAAGAGAGGCCGCGTGTGTCTCTTCCTTTGCAACCAAAGCTTTGGCTCTCCTTGTGTTAGTGTGACACCGAGCACCTTTACATACACTTTTCCGCTCACTTTTGGTTGCACTAACCCCGCTTATCCCGTGTGTGTGTTCCACAACTTTTCCGTGTTTATAGTGATCTTCACATTGACATTTGGATTTTTGGACCTTACCCACTTTTAACAACATACTTGATCTTGGATTTTGTCATTTGGCTTTCCACAACACTCGCCTAACACCATATTTGCTAGCTTTTGCGTGTGGTTTTGCGTGTGTCCCCGATACACTTGATCTTGCTTTTGGCTTGGTTGATTGCCTCAATACTATCTTACCTTGGTAAGAGTGCGAGGTAGTCTCCTTCCACTAACGTACACAACATAGTTCTTGTCTTGCCATCATGGATAGGAACGGAGATACCCCAAGGGATGAAGAAGTCCTCCGCAACACCGAGAGGTTGGTTACTCAACACAACCTATGGACGCATCGACAAGAGTTCAAGGAGCAACTCGCCCTCTTCGAGACGCGCATCGATGAGCAATACGACGAAGTGGCACACAACTTCTCCGCCGTGAACCAAGACTTGGCCCTTCTTCGTGAAGCTACGGACAACTTGAATGGCCAAATGGCGGCCAATGATGCAAACATGGAGCGGCGCATGGATAGCCTCGAGCGCGTCATCACCAACTTCGGTCGTCATCACCGACACCGCTCTACTTCATCGTCATCAAGCTCTCGACAAGATTACTACTCTCATGGTGGCCTTTCGTCCTCAAGCTCTTCCTCAAGGCATGAAGACCATCATCGACCTCATCGCCCACATGTTCGTCATGAAGACTCTCGCTCCAACTCTAGGCGCGGAGAAATCCATCGCCATGCTCGCCCAAATGAGCGTCCTCCACAATACCAAGTCCTACAACAAGATCGTCACCAAGCGGATCGCCGTGCCCACCATGGGCATGACGACCAACCCCAAGACCAAGGTCCTCAAGATCCACCTCGGCGAGACCTCCGGCGTCATCCTCGCCATGACCAACATGGAAGAGGAGTTCCACCACATGCTCAAGATGAAAGGGCCAACAATGAGCCTCGTCAACAACCTCGACAAGATCTTCAACAACAACATCACCGTGAGCCAAGTGAAGCTAGTGTCCACCTTCAACGTCAACCCAATGCTATGGTTGGCCATGGAAGACCTCCTATCCCACCTCAAGCCGCAAGAGATGAAGGCATCCGTCCTCGCCGAAGAACCTTGGAGGATGAAGAGAACATGTTTGGACGGCTCAAGTTCACCATGCCAAAGTTCAAAGGTGAAGAAGATGCCGAGGCCTACCTCTCATGGGCACTCAAGGTTGACAAGATATTCCGCATCCACAACTACTCCGGTGCCAAGAAAGTGGCTATGGCGTCTCTTGAGTTTGAGGATTATGCCAACACTTGGTGGGAGCAAGTACTCACTCTTAGGGAAGAAAAGGGTGAACCTCCAATTGACACTTGGGAAGAGATGAGGAAAGAGATGCATGCTCGCTTTGTCCCAACGCACTACATGACCGACCTCTTCAACAAGCTACAACAATTGAAGCAACGAACCAAGACCGTTGAGGAGTTCTTCAAGGAGATGGAGCTCACTATGATGCGAGCCAACATCCAAGAATCCGAGGACCAAACCATTGCTCGTTTCTTCAATGGCCTCAACTACCCCATCAAGAGAATTGTGGAGTTCCAACCATACTCCAACTTGGTTGAGTTGGTCCACCAAGCATCCAAGGCCGAGCGCCAAGTGATTGAGGACAACAAGTACTCCAAGACCAAGACGTACTTCGCCTCCAAGCTCGCGACCTCAACTCCTCCTACTACAAGTGTCAAGCCCGACGCGTCCTCTACAACATCCAAGAAACCGACTATCCAAAGTCGCATGAAGCAAATGGTGTCCTCCACCGCCTCCTCTAAGGCATCTACGGGACCCTCTAATGTCACTTGTTTCAAGTGTGGCACCCAAGGCCACAAATCGTTTGAGTGCAAGAATACCAAGGTTATGATCAATATGGAGAATGGTGATATCGAGACGCTAAGTGAAGATGAATATGAAGCCCTTGTGCAAGCCGCCGCGGCCAATGAAGAAGCTTATGAGGAAGAAAGTGGAGAAGACCCTCTCTTATGCGAGCATGACCCAAGTCCCTCACTTGTGGTCACAAGGGTGCTAACGACTCAACCTCAAGCTATGGAAGACCAACGGTGCAACATCTTCCAAACCCGTGTCGGTATTGGTGGCAAATCGATCAAGGTCATCATCGATGGTGGAAGTTGCCATAACCTTGCAAGCACCGAGTTGTGTGAGAAGCTCAACCTCACTCTCCGCAAGCATCCTCACCCTTACCATATCCAATGGTTGAGTGACAAGGGCAACGTCAAGATACAACATATTGTCACCGTCACCTTCAAGATTGGACCTTATGAGGATACTATTAGTGTGACGTGGTACCCATGACGGTGTGCCACATGTTGCTTGGCCGCCCTTGGCAATTTGACAAGAAGGCTATACATGATGGACTCTCCAATACATACACCTTCAAGGTCAACGACAAGAAGTTCGAGTTGCGCCCGATGACTCCTAGCCAAATCATCGCGGGTAATGCGAAGGCTTTAGCGAGGGCACAACTCCGCACCCACCATAGTGAGATGAGAGGAGAGGGAGCGACCCACCACAAAGATAGTGAGCGCCACAAGCCACATATGAGTGAGACAAAGAGTGTTCTCCTAGCCACCAAGAGTGAGTGGAGAGAGGTCCAAGAGAACCCATCCACCATATTGCACTACGTGCTCATATGCAAGGGACCATCGTCGGCGACTAACGACTTAACCAACATTCCTCCGTCTTTGTTGTCTCTTTTGCAGGAGTTTCAAGACGTCTTCCCTGACAAGCTCCCTCATGGACTACCACCACTTCGAGGCATAGAACACCGCATCGACCTCATACCCGGCGCTCCGCTTCCAAACCGTGCCGCCTACCGCACCAACCCCGAAGATACAAAGGAGATCCAACGCCAAATTCAAGATCTCCTCGCCAAAGGGTATGTCCGCGAAATCCTTAGCCCTTGTGCGGTTCCCGTGATTCTTGTGCCTAAACCGGATGAGACGCAACGGATGTGTATGGATTGTCGCCCCATCAATGCCATTACCGTCCGTTACCGCCATCCCATTCCGCATTTAGATGACATGCTTAATGAATTGAGTGGTGCCACGATTTTCTCTAAAGTCGATTTGCGTAGTGGCTACCACCAAATTCGCATGGCCATTGGTGATGAATGGAAAACGGCATTCAAGACCAAGCTTGGTCTCTATGAATGGCTCGTTATGCCTTTCGGTCTTTCCAATGCTCCATCCACATTCATGCGTCTTATGAATCACATCTTGCGTCCTCTCATTGGCAAGAGTGTGGTTGTCTATTTTGATGATATTCTCATTTATAGCAAAAATCTCGAGGACCATGTGAAACATGTGAGAGAGGTCTTATGCATCTTGCGTCTTGAGAAGCTTTATGCCAACCTCCCTAAGTGCACCTTTGCTCAAAACAAATTGGTTTTCCTTGGCTTTGTGGTTTCCGCTAATGGGATTGAAGTTGATTCTTCCAAGGTGGAGGCCATCCACAATTGGCCTACTCCTACAAATGTTGGCCAAGTCCGAAGTTTTCATGGACTTGCCGGTTTCTACCGCCGCTTTGTGAAAGATTTTAGCACCATTGCTTGCCCTTTGAATGAACTTACCAAGAAGAATGTTCTGTTTGTTTGGGGCAAAGCCCAACAAAATGCTTTTGATGAGTTGAAGAAAACGCCTTACCGAAGCTCCCCTTCTTGTGCTTCCCAACTTTGCAAAAACTTTTGAGATTGAGTGTGATGCAAGTGGACTCGGTATTGGTGGCGTTCTTATGCAAGAGGGCAAACCCATGGCATATTATAGTGAGAAGTTAGATGGCGCACGCCTCAACTATCCTATATATGACAAGGAGCTCTACGCTTTGGTTCGTGTTCTTGAAGTTTGGCAACACTATCTTTGGCCAAAAGAGTTTATCATTTACTCCGACCATGAGTCCTTGAAATATTTGAAAAGCCAACACAACTTGAAAAAACGACATGCAAAATGGGTCGAGTTCATTGAGTCCTTCCCATATGTAATCAAATACAAGAAGGGCAAGGACAATGTTGTGGCGGATGCTCTTTCCCGCAAAAACACCCTTTTGCTTACTCGTTTGGATTTTCATGTTTTGGGACTTGAAGAGATCAAAGAACTCTATCCTGCCGATTCTTTCTTTGCTCCAATTTTTGGGAAGTGTTCCGTTGAACGAGGAGTGGATGATTTCTATTTGCATGATGGCTACTTATTTAAAGCTAACAAGATTTGCATTCCCGAGTCTTCGCTTCGAAAATTGCTTTTGCAAGAGTCACATGGAGGTGGTCTTATGGGACACTTTGGACGAGAGAAGACATATGCCATGCTCTCAACCCACTACTATTGGCCAAGAATGTACCGCGACGTGGAACGCCTTTGCCGCCGGTGCACAACTTGCTTACAAGCTAAGTCTACCTCCAACCCGTATGGTCTTTACACACCATTGCCTATTCCTTATGCACCATGGACCGATATTAGCATAGATTTCATCTTAGGATTGCCTCGCACTAAGCATGGTCATGATTCCATATTTGTGGTAGTGGATAGATTCTCTAAGATGGCTCATTTCATACCTTGTCACAAGAGCGACGATGCTACACACATTGCTTCATTGTTTTTCAGGGAAATTGTTCGCCTACACGGAGTACCGCAAAGCATTGTGTCGGATCGAGACGTCAAGTTCATGAGTTATCTTTGGAAGTCGCTCATGGCAAAGTTTGGAGTGAAGCTCTTGTTCTCATCATCCTCGCACCCGCAAACGGACGGACAAACGGAAGTGGTCAATCGAAGCCTCTCCACCCTCCTACGCATCCTAGTGAAGAAAAACTTGAAGTCATGGGAGGAGTGCCTCCCACACGCGGAGTTCGCCTACAACCGCGCCAAGCATTCGACAACATCACGGAGTCCCTTCATGGTCGTCTACGGTTTCGAGCCTCCAACGGCACTCGACATACTACCACTCCCCCTTCATGAGAGGACGAACATGGACTTCGACAAGCGCACCGCCGCCATGAAGAAACTACATGAAGAAACAAGAGCAACCATTCAAGAGCATGTGCTTCATCAAGCTACCCGCCTCAACGCCAAGAAGAAGGGACACATATTTCAAGAAGGCGACCTCGTTTGGATCCACCTCCGGAAGGAAAGATTCCCTCGTGAACGCAACTCGAAGCTCAAGCCAAGAGGAGATGGCCCCTTCAAGGTCCTCAAACGCATCAACAACAACGCTTACGTCATCGACATCCCAACCTCCAAGTACTTGGTGAGCAACACGTTCAACGTTGCGAACTTATCGCCATATCATGAAGATGAGGAGGCACAAGAGTCGAGGGCGACTCTTTCCCGAGGGGGGGGAGATGATGCGAGGTGGCCTTCGGACACCTCCACACCAAGACCAACAAGTCCCCCAAGTGGACCAATGACGCGAGCTCGAGTTAAAGCTCTACATGATGAGGTGACCTCGATCCTCACCACCCTTGATCTCGGTACCCCTTTGGATGGAATGCTACCTCATGCCGATGTGCTATGTGTCATTAGATACAAGGCGCATCAAGACACCGGAGAGGAGGACACGCCAAGGTCAAGGGAAGGAGAGGAGCAGCGGGACATGGAGATGATCACGAAGCTGAACTCGACGTCGCTCGAAGCGCTCAAAGGAAGAGAAGGGAGCTGGCCGGCCCAGGACCCGGTCAGACCGGCCCCACAACCGGGCCATCCGGTCCCAGGCCCGGTCAACCGGGCGCCCAACCGGATTCCCTGCATCGTACCGGAAGGAAACCGGAAAACCTCGCAAGTTCCCGGTTGGCGCCCGGTCGACCGGACCCAGGACCGGACCACCCGGTCATAGGCCCGGTCTGACCGGATTCCAAACCGGATTTGACGGGAATGACTCACCAAACTGCCTAAGTTATCCATTCGCGTACCTTTTCGCCCTTGCTGGCCATGTATGCCTATATAAGTAGCCTGGACCCCTCATTTACCCCTTAGACTTGTTTTGAACTCAAACCTAACTTTGAACTTAGTCTCCCTAGGGTTACCATCCCTCTGTAATCAAGGCATCCTGGTTGTTGATTTGGATATTGTTGAGTGAGATTCTAGTACAAGTTACTCTCTCTCCCTCATCAATCTCTTCTTCTCCAACCCCAATCTCTCTCCGGGAATTCTGCCGCGTGCCTCTTCCAGGAGATTCTATTGGCGTGGTCCATCGAGCCACGGGGGTAAGTATCGGGTGTATCGGGTTGGTGTGCGTGCGTGAGTACCGGCGTTCTTCGTGTTCTTCATGTTCCTCGCGTTCTCCCACCTCTTCCCTTGGTCTTCGGGTTCAAGTCGCGAGATCGGGCCACTCCCGGGATCTTAGATCTCATCACCTCCACTTTTCACCGGCCAATTCCACCGTTTTCCCCCTCAAATCCAGCGATTTGTCCCACAGTTTCCGCCCCGTGTTCGTGTTGTTTATCATTCCAGATCCAGATCTAAAAATCGTGGTACTTCCGGTACTTCCGCTCTCCGTACCCGGAACTTCCGCTCCAGCCAATTTTTTTCCCCATCTGTTCAACACACTTGTTGTCTTCCTCGCTGTGCATCCCAACCAAACCGCCGCCGCTTCTCAGCCTTCCTGCCCACGCGCGCAGCGCAGCAACCACCACGGCATCGCTCGGCCGCCCCACCCTCGCTCGCCTCCACGCCTCGAGCGCCATCAGCTGCCGGCCTCCCACGCTCGCGCCCGCTCAGCAGACCGCGCGCACGCTTGGCCCAGCAACCACCTGCGCCCATCCGCGCCGCACGCCAAGGCCCAGCTGCCGCCCCGCCTTGGCCCAGCCAATGCCGGCCCATGCCCAAGCCTCGCTCGCCACCGCCCCGTGCCATGCGTTCTCGATCGCTGGCCAAGGACGCCCACGCCCGCACGCCTCCACGCATCGGCCGCCACACCGAGCTGCCGCCCCGCTCGCATCGCCCACTAGGCCACGCCACCACCGCTGCTGGCCCACGCCCAAGCCACGCGCCAACTTCTGCTGATTGCCCGCACGCCCCGCTCGCCAGCAGCCAGCAGCGCCAAGCCCCAGGCCACCTCCGAGCGTGCACAGCAGACCCAACAGCAGTTCGACTAGTCACAATGGGAAGTATCATACACTAGTATCATGCACATGATACTAGTTTATGATACCAACCCCATAATGCATAGTATCATAAGATAGCATCATATTATCATCATATTTAATGTTTTGTAGAATCTCAATGCAAATGTGTGTACATGATCTGGTTGTCATTAAATTTTCTAGTTTTACGTGCTATGATACGGTATCATATTATGATACCACTCTCATCCCTCACCTCATTAATTGGTGTGCCACATCAGATTTTTGCCAACATGGCATGCATGATACTACTTATGATACTCCCATTGTGACTAGTCTTCGCCCACGCCTCAGCCTCGCAGCCGCACGCGCCCCAAGCAACGCCCCACCTCGATTTTCCTCATAGATCGCGCGAGCAATTTTCCAGGCAAAATTTCGAAACCGGAACTTCCGGCCATCAGCAGCGGTACTTCCGCCCCAGCGGAACTTCCGCCCAACTTCCGCCCAACTTCCGGAAACGCGCGATTTGGCTCGCAGTAACCCCTGGATACACGCTGAGAATTTCCGGAAGTTGACCGGAACTTGACCGGAATTCCGCCCGGCGCAGTTTTTGACCCAAATTTCAGCAACTTTTGACCCCCAACTTTGACCCAACTTTTGACAACTTTCCGGAGCCCGTTTGACTTCAAATTTTGACCATAATACCACCATCTTGACTCCAAATTTTGACAATTTTCCCGAGCCCATTTGACTCCAAAATTTTGACCACTTCGCCCGCTCGTTTTGACCCAACTTTTTGGGCATTGACTTTTGTGTTCGGATTTCCTTGTGGAGTGCATTGGTTGTCTTTTTCGCTTCCGCGCCTACATCAACACCGCGACGACACCATTGACACCCCGGATTCCGGCGCAACTTCGAAACCATCATCGACACCACCTCGATCATCGCAAGTTCGTGTGCTTGACACCGCCTAACATCACTAGGTATAACTTGCCCCACCCCTTGTAGCCCCGTTTCTTTCTTTGTGTACCTATCCCATTAAGAGTGGCTTTCCGAGTGTTGTGAAGCATTGCACAAGTGTCACGACCGTGAGAGGGTGTGTGTGTGCGTTGTGTTGAGCAAAGCTCCGAAGCAAGCTCGGTGAGAAAGATACACAAAATAAGAAAAAGTGTGACATAGAGAAAAATAAAGCTTCTAAGCATAGAAAAAAAAAGTGAAAAAAGAGAAAAAGGAAAAGGAAATACAAAAAGAGTGTGTGTCCACCGATACAAACGAGTGCAAAGCTTGTGAGCACTAAGAGAGATAAGAGAAGAGTGGCATTTGTGCAAATCTAGTTGCTTCTCTCATATGCAACCAAGCTACGGTCTCTCTTGTGTTGGCGCGACACCGAGCTAATAGTCTTCTTTAGGACCATCTTTGTTACTTGCTCACTTCCTTGGTCGCGCTAACCCCATTGTTCTTCCTTGTGTGTGTTTTCGTGTTTCCTTGACATAGATCACCGCTTTTGACATTCGACTTTGGATCTTACCCACATTTGACAATAGACATTTTCTTTGGTTCTTTTCGTTTGCTATCCACTTCCTCACCTACCACCATATAGAGTTCTTAGCCTTTTGTGTGTGCTTTGAGTGTGTGTGTGAGTACATATCGGTTATTCTCTAACTTGAACCATTTTCTCGATTTTGGTTTGCGAGTTTTGACCTTTTGGTAGTTTTCTTTCCACCATATATATACACCAATCTTAGAGACTAACATGGATAGTGAGGATGAGCCTACGGAGGACGACATGGAGTACTACGAGGGTGATAGCTCCGCAAGCACCGAAGATATGGAGGACCATGTGGAGCTCGACACCGACAATGGCTCCGCATGCAACGGTGACGTGACCGACATCGAGCATCTCTACACCGACCATGACTCGCCAAGCAAGGACAACATGGTGGACCACCACTCCGAGCTCGACTACGACTACGATGACATGGTGGAGCACCACCTCAACCACGACTACGACTACGACGACATGGTGGAGCACTACCTCCACTACGACTACGAAACCATGATGAAGCATCGCACCGAGCACTACCTCGAGCACGACATCGACACCATGGTGGAGCCTAGCTTCGACCCCACCTTGAACAAGACCGGTGCCTACAAGTTCCCCATCTTGGCCAATGGAACTACATATGAAGATAGAGGACCTTCAAGACGGCGCAACCATGAGAGTGCTTATGCACACGATCATCTACATCGAGCTCATTCTACGGAACATCAAGAGCGCCACCACCATGATCGCCATCGACACTCTCCTCTGAGCTCAAGAAGGCGCCACAAGAAAAGTGCCAAGCCACATGAACCATCATCTAGGCATGCCGAGGATCGTCATCAACACATGTCGCCTCATGATCGTCGTCGACCATCACCACCTCATGGTCGCCATCGACCAACACCTCCCAAGGATCTTCGCCGACACAAGCCACCTCATGTTCATCATCGACCAACACCTCCCAAGGATCTTCGACGACACCCCCCAAGACATGGTGATGATGCAAGAAGACGAAAGCCTCGACATGAAGCGGCCAAGGCTACAAAGAACAACAACACCAACCATATGGTGTCCACAAAGCCTAGCCATGAAGCGGCCAAGGCTACAAAGAACAACAACACCAACCATATGGTGTCCACAAAGCCTAGCGCCACCACCAAAATGGCATCTCCAAGACCGCCTACACATGAGAAGATCTCCAATGGTGCGAGACAAGACGCTACATCAACAAGGAAGATGGTGGCAAGTGCAAATAAAGAGGAACCACCTATCATGGTGCTTCCCCCTCCTACCGCCACCACCACAATGGCGCCTACAAGAAGCTTAAGCCCCAAGATGAAGACCGTGGAGTCTACACTTCAAGATGAAGGACGATCTACCCATCTTTATGCCAACATGACAATGCGTTATCCACCAAGATCAAGTAGCTCCCAATGCTTTCGTTGCAAACAAGACGGTCATCTTTGGTAATGCCCCAATCTCCATTGTGATGTGTGCACATCCAACAAGCACATGACATGGGAATGCAACACACCACAAGCCCACAAGCTCTACTTCACCCAATTGGATGCCGAAATCGCCAACAAGACACTTCAAGATACCATTGTCTTCAAAGAATGGTGCAAGGAAATGAACAAGATGACGACTATGAAGACTACACTTCAAGATGGAGCACGAGAAGGCCAAGACAAGAGTGACGTTGATTCGAGCCTAGCTCTCAACAACACCATAGCGCCATCAAATGGTGTCAACATGGGAGGCGATGGAGTTGAGAAGGTTGAGCATGGGATTTTCCCTTCAACCAAGGAGGCGAATGGAGTTGAGAATGGTGAGCATGGGATGATCCCTTCACCAATGGAGGCGCATGGAGATGAGAAAATCGGGCCTACTCCTATATGCTTGATTGATGATATAGTACCAATCCCATGTGAGCATGAGAGCCACTTAGCCCACTTGAGTGAGAGTGATAGTGAGTTGAGTGACTTCCACCCCATATGTGAGTTTGAGTGCTTCCATTTGGAGGACATGAGTGATACACCGAGTGAGTTGAGAGAGGTAGTTGATAGGTCTATGGAGGCCATTTCACATTCTAACAACTTAACCTCTACCTCTAGTGTGTTTTCTCATGTTACAATAGGTTCCATGGAGGACGAGCTCCCGATCATAAAGACGATGTACATGGTGCATGAAGATGATAATATCACACCATTCTTGAGCGAAGATGAACATGGAGGCCATTTGGAGCCTACCTCTTCCACAACGCCCACTTCAAATGATTCGGACTACAAAGGTACCTATATGGGTGTTGATGATACCATGATCCCACTAGTGGACATGATGATTTGTGAGTGCTTGCATGAGTTGGATGATCCTATTTCCATGTCATATGCTTCTTTCACTTTCCCTTGTGATACTTGTGATACCACCATTGTTGATCATGTGGAAGTAGTTGCTTATGATAATATGTCCATGCCATGCTATGCGTGTTTCGATTTCTATCCTATTGCTTGCAATGAAAATGATGATGCTAATTCTTGTGTTCTGACAACCTTGATGAACAATTGCTCTTTCCCTAGGTTTGTCGACAACCATGATACAATGTTGAACATGTTTTGTGAAAAATGCTTGCAATACTTTCCCATTAATGCAACCAAAATGTTGAACAATTGTTCTTTCCAATGCTTGGTTTGCAATGATGTTAATATGCTTGTAAATGAGATTGCCCCCATAAATCTCTCAAATTTTGGATACTTTGCCTATATCCATGATGAGCATGTTCATATGTTTTCTCCGCATATTCACCATATCTATTATGATGCTTTGCTTAACGCTAATGGTGATGTGCAAAAGAAATGGACCATCATGATGGATGATGTGTTCATATACCATGCACACACGTTCTTTGCTTTGCCTATTGTGTGTGTAGGTACAAGAATGCCAATGTCAACCTCGATTGAGCACGAGTTGACAAAGAGAGCTCTTGAGAGCATAATACAAGTAAGTTCAAGATCGAACCCGGCTCTAATACCTTTCCCATGCTTTGCATTGAACATGCCGAACAATTTATCTTTCTTGTGGTTCTTTTGCAAGCATGATGATGTGATTCTTACCATTGGTGTTGCCTCAACCAAGTTTACCAATTCCTACTTCATTTGGTTTGTTGGCACACACGGTTGTGTAAACGTTGTTTTGATGAACGTTTTGGAAGATATGTTGTGTGTTGCACCAAATATGAGGAACAATTTCTCTTTCCAATGGTTTGTGTGCACACATGTTGATCATATTTTGGACACTCTTCCGTATGTGTTTTTGCCAAATTCTCCACTTGTTGCTTCAAGGATGTTGAACAATTTCTCTTTCCGATGCCTTGAGAGTAATAATGAAAATGACTTTCTACATGAGATGGACACCACGGTCGTCTCACAATTGGGAGTTTTTGTGTTTCCACATTTGGAAGATGTTCATACGGAGTTCTTACACATTGACCTTGCACATGCATTATTCTTGATAAATTTGTGTTGTGCTAACGGTGTTGTGAACATGAATGGAGATGTCATTGATGATATGCTCCTCTATCACGCACACATATACTTTGCTTGGTGTTTGTTGTGTGAAGGTACACGTGACATATGGATGAGCGTCAACGAATGGGTTCAACCCCATACATCTACTACACAAGATCTCTCAATGAGAGCACACCGGCATTATGCTAAGGTGACCTCCTTCTACTTACGCTCTCTTGCTAAACCCGTGGAACATTGGCTATACTTTGAGTGTTGTTTGGCTTTTCTTGTGCTATTCGTAGGGCTCTTGACAAGCGAAGTGACATTCAAGTGTGGTTGTCATCTACCTCCTATACAAGTTCATGAAGAGCTATCGTCGAGGACGACTCTTTTTCAAGTGGGGGGGAGATGATACGGGGCGACCTTCGGTCTTCACCGCATCATGTGCTTCATCGCCAAGACGGCACACTAAGGTGAATCTTCTCCTTTACGCGTGCCTCAAATCGCCTATTTGGGACGATATACTACTTCATACCCCGTCATATCTTGATGATAGGAACTCGACGACAAGTACGGGGAGAAGAGAGGATGCCATGGAGACCCGAGGACGCAAGGCCGATGTCACGGAAGCATGAAAGAAAAGGAGAAAGAAGAAGCGCTGGACGCTCCAGGCCGGAAATTCCGCCCAACATCGCCGGAACTTCCGCCCAGATGCTGTCAAGACTGAAGATGCTCGCACAGCAGAGCTGTGGCCGGAACTTCTGCCCCTGATGGCCGGAACTTCCGCCCAGGAACGGAACTTCCGCCCAGGACGGCCGGAACTTCCGCCCCATCGAACCTCAACCAGATCTCAGCCCCCTTTGGCTTGTAACTTACCCCTTCATCCCCTTGCCTATAAATAGACACCTACCCCCACCTTCATGAGGGAGAGATGATGTTTAGATGAATTGGCTTATGCCTCTATTATCCCTTTGTGGATTTGGGAAACCCCCACCTTAGATTAATTTCTATTGTACCACCCGGGATCCTTATCGAATCCTATTGTATCTCTTTGGTGACTTATACCAATCTTGATCTTTTGCTTGCACTTCTACCTTTGGGTCTTTTGCTTGCACTTCTATTGATTTTGGTCTTTTCACCCTTCTAGATATATAGGATCTTCGATTCGTCGATCTTTTTGCGGGACTTCTACCGAAAGGTCTTTTTCTTGCAACTTCTATCGAGTTGGTGGTTCGGGCCAACGAGAACAAACCGATTGTGCTGTGTGCGTGTGTTTGTATTGAGTTCTTCGCGTTCATCCACTTCCCCCGCGAATCCCCCTCCGCAATAACACTCACCCGGGTCAAACCGTGAAGATTGGGCACCCCCTCGGGCTTAGCCCGCATCACCATGCTTCCTCAAATCCTTAGTACAACTATTATACATGATTGAATTTTATACAGGTGAGCAGTGTCTAATTTTCAAGCATAGTGAAATACTGCAATCTGTTCATGGCTCGTGCTGGTGTTTTTCGAGCGAACCATAGCTCTTCGGCTACAAGTGTAACGGTTCATAACAATGGTTAATATCAAAGTTACCCGCAAAAGAAAAAGGCTAATATCAAAGTTGTACATGAGTCACATTTTATTGGTTGCTTCTCAGGATACCGTCACAACCTTTTCTTCACTTGATGCATCCTTATGACTTCAAAAGCACTTCAGTTTTGGCTTGCCTAGAAATCCTATTTTGAAGGAAAGGAAACTTTGCAACTAATAAACACTCTATGATTTTGCCCAAATTCCATAATGGATAGGAAGCAATTTTTATCCAGAGAAGGGAAAACACTCTATGATTTCTCTACAAATTATGCATTGGACTGGCAGCAAGTTTTTAACAAACAGGGGAGACTGGCACCTGCCTTATATAATATAAATATGTCATCATGTTTGTACCCAACAAAATTACACAGGAAAAAAATCACTCTGGGAAAGCATACAAAACCTGCAAGACATGAGATGTATTCTATATAACAGAGATACGGTATTTACTCTTTGGAAAAAACTTACCTGGACCCAGGGTAAATTAGATACTTGGCAGCAGTACTACCTCAAATATGTTACGAATAGGCATACTTCTATCTTAAGTGCTTTTACTGAAATAAAATCTAAGGATACTGAGTATCAATTCATTTGAGATTTAACTGAGCGCTAAAAATAGACTGCGGACTACAAATGAATCAGAGAAGATCCTCACATGGCAGCAATAAATTCTTACCTTCAGAGTGAAGAAGAGTCTATCCTTGAAGGCACCTCACGCTGGTTGCTGAACTTCTTGTTCACATATTTGAATCAAATCAAGGCTCAAGAAAAACACACACTGAAACATATACAGTATAGAATCCCATCTTTTACTGTGAGCTTAGGACGCCTCTTGGTGCTCGGAGGATCTGGCAGAGAAGACGGGAACATGATCTCTTTGAGATCATACCTCAGGTAGTCGTACAATTTCTGGCAAACAACTCTGAACTTCATCCTGATAGCTACACCGACAAACTTTTGGAACGGCTCGACGAATTAACCTGCGCCATGATAAAAGCAATGCCAGTCATGCCCTAAACAAAACATCCCCAAACCTGAACTTATGGTTCAATTTCATCTCTTTACTCCTAATTAAACATGCAACTAAGCATGACATTGATTTACATAACTGCACAATGAGCAAGTGTATAGATTAATAGATGTACAGTTGCAGATTTTGAGAGGCAACAAATGCAAATGCTAGCAACTTGTATACACAGGGAAAATAACTCATTTACATGTATAAACTTGTATACCTATCATCTACCACTGAATAGATTTTCTTTTGTTCATAACTTTCGTGTTCAAAACTGAGCCTAATTAGTACTGTTCAATATATATATTGTGTCACTGCTAACCTATGTTGAGCACAGATTTACTTATCTCACCTGAACCTAAAGTCTTGGTACTTATTTTAGTTCCTCACAATTCTCTCAAAGTCTCACATGAACATGACACAGAAATACAACTTTGTAGTTTCACGGTACATCACTTCTGCTAGCAGACACATCTAAACAACACGGAAGTCCTCTACGGTATATTAGTCAAGTTTATATGTATGCAAACCACGATTGGCATGCCTCAGTAAATGATGGAGTACTATTAAACGATTTGGAGTTAAGCCTGTGGCTTGGTTGGAGCACGGCCGGCCAGAGCCTGCATTAGGCAGAATGGCGAGACGGCGGACTCGCGGAGCAAGCACTGGAACCGACGGACCTGCTGAGCTGGGGGGGGGGACTCAGCTCGTGCTGCTTGACACCGTCGTCGGGAGAAGAACTGGATCCGGCCATTCGGTCCCGTCCCGTGCTGGAGCTGCGGAGCAAGCACTGGATTCCGGACAGGCAGGTCGACGGCGGCGATCTGGGGAAGAGAGAGGGCCTTGGACCAGAATCAAAGTTTTAACGAAATCAGGGACGATTCAGTTCGATCTGCTTGAGTGCGTGTATGATTGGACGACGACGACGCGGGTTGCTTCTCTTGGCGGCGGCAAAGCACGGCAGAGAGGAAATCGTCGCGGGCTTCTGGAGCTATGCTAGGATTTTTGGAGTGGAATCGAGGTGGAAGGATTGTTTTGATGGGATTCGATGTGATCTGGACGGATGAAGGCGGTGTCGCTCGCGAAGAAGGAAAGAAAAGAGAGCCACAAATCGAGGACATAATCAAGGACAACACTACACGGCGGCGCCGCACCAAAGGATGATCCGTGCGGCGGATTCCACCTATCTAATATACATGCATGCATGCAGTGACATATGCATTTACGTCATCAAGATTCCCCCAATTTGTAAACTGAAAAACCATTATCTATTAAACCGTTGATCCGTTCGACAATCCGTTTTCACCGTAGGCTTAGTTGCGACGAGATCTTCGTATGTTTTGAGAACTTTTTTTTCTGTCAGTAATTACCAGATTGTTATCCCTAACTTACCAAATTATTCACTACTTAGTTGCTAGATTATGATAAGTTGGTTGTTCGGTTTATGTATATTATTCTACATCAATATAAAGAATTTGTGTGGAATGATATCATTCCTTAGCTTTTAGAGACACTTGAAGACCGTTCATTAGCTGCGCATATCATTGCAATATTTATAGATGAGTAAATTTTTATCCAATAATCATGTACAATTATCATAGCATGGCCGTTGTTAATCTGGCAACCATATTACTATAACCTGGAATTGGTGTCACACACATAATGTAGTTGTGCATAATAATGCAATGTTTAAAAGAATTGTATAAACTTATCCGGGAGCCATGTATAAGTATTGTGATAGATGTTCGATATTAATATGGTAACTGATGCGGCGAAAAAAAAATCACCTAAACATAGCAATAACAGATCTAGTTTTGAAGCCCCCGCCGAGATGAACGCAACGGTGCAAGCGGATCTTAAATTGGATAAACGGGCTGGAAGAAAATTCATTTTTAATTTTCGAATTCTACTAGTAGTAATGCAATAATGTAATTGTGAGCTTGCACATTAGTGCATGCATGTACGTAGTCAGTCCTATTAGGGGAGAGCACCAAAAATCTGCCGCCGCACAAGATTGCACGAAGTGCGGCGCTTCTCGTTAGATTTTTCCCATAATCAAACTGGTACCCGTCTATATTATACTCAAGGTTTTAAATAGCGCGTAATTTTGCCGGTTTTAGCGCGCAATAGCGGATTTGGACCCTCCACGCTATATTTAACAGAAAATAGTCGCTACAGTGTTAAACACGAAATAACACCCTAAATCGTGCTAAATCGCGCTAAAACACATAACACGTAGGGGCGCTAAAACATTTAGCTGCAAAAAACAAAGGTCCAAAACTGCATGCCAACCCATCCGCCCAAAAGTCCAATTTCCCCAACAAAGCTAAATACCTAAAGCTCGTATACGTACGGAAAAACCTAACCTAAATCCCAGTTTAGCTGTTCCGCACGGAAGCGATGGCGGTGGCTGCCTCTTCCAGCGTGATGTCGGCGTCCGTTGCTTCCTCCCACAGAGTTCTATCGGCTACTTCCTTCGGCTCGGATGTCGAAGACGCCTTAGAAAAATCACCCACAAGGTTAGAGCTAACTAGAACCTCCTCCTCATCCTGATTCATAGATGAGTAGATGTATTGAACTATTGATATGTAGTTCTTCCGATTCTGAATGAGTGCTTTCAGTTGCCTCATTGGCTCTAAATCATAATGTTAGTATGTGTTAAAAAATGTTGTCTTTAATTTGGTCCTGGGAATCTACTTTGAACGATCTGGTTATGCAATTTGTCTGCTGGACAAGTTTTTAGTTGCCGAAATCCTTAACATTTGCATATTTTTTTGCAAAACGCTATTATAACGCGCTATAACGTGCATAGCGTTTAGAGAAGGTCCTCGCTAAATGAAATAGTGCGCTATTTAAAACTTTGATTATACTCCCTCCATTCGTTTTATAGTGTCTATAGATTTTTGGCATTTGTTTCAGAATATAAGGTTGTAGGTTAACTTTTTTTCAATTACCCTCTCCCCGTTCAGCTCCCAAGTCGTTCAACTCCCAAATTTGTTATGGTAAGTTAGTAAGATATGGATTTCCCAAATTTTACGTTGATCTCAAATCGTTTAGCTAGGGGTCTTGTGTAAAAAATACTCTTGCGCTAATTTCCGTGACAAAAAACTATAGACACTATAGAATGGAACAGAGGGAGTACGATTTAGTGGGAGGGCAAAATAGTCAGATAAAAATATGTAGGACAAAACTTCGAACCGGAGGAAACAGAACCAGTTCGTCCTTTTTATATAGTATAGATATAGATATAGATATAGATATAGAGATAGAGATAGAGAGAGAAATAGAAATAGAGATAGAGAAGCCAAGCCAAAATCGATTTCTTTGTATCCTATTCCTAACCATACGAGGGATCTTATCTCTTCGTTTCTTTCCATTCTGGTTTAGATATTTTTTTTTCGGTTCTCAGGCTATCCAAATTTTGGAGTTTAATTCTATTAACGTACTTTACAATAAGTATTAGGTTCTTTGGACCTTGCAGTTTTACCCTCAAACTAAGGGTTTCTTTTAGTGGTTTAACCTACTAGTATTATTATATTCACTGAAGCCTCTAGCTTCACAACTAATATACGTACTAGATTCTATGGCTAACTGTATATAGTAAAAATGTACCATTCTACATCATGTAAAAGTACCACATGAAGCCCTTATATTTTGAATATCCCTAATTTCTATCATGTTATATATATTTGCCTCTAGCATTTTGGTAACATGCTTTTTGGTACGACAACCTTATTTTGCAATTGAAAGCTAATTTTCTTGCAAAGTTCTCTTAAAAAAGACAAATCTACCCATAAAGTAAGTTACTATCTCAAATTTTATTTTGTAAATCACAAGGCAATGACATCTGCTGCGTGAAGTGCAGTTTTTCCATTACTTTGAGATGTGCTTATTTTTAATTTTTGGCAATAATATATCTCCAAAGTGTTGCTCTAATATATTAATGTCAAAGTATAACACAAGGTAATATGATAAGGAGTCCAATGAGATGTGTCAGACTATCATTCCTACTACTCGGGGATGTACTCCATAAATATGGAGATTATCTACAATGTGTTAACTCACACTTTGACATCCATGCATGGCATAGAAGCATCAGCGTCATATTAAAATTGTTCCTCTAGAGCATATTTGTTGTTTACCAAATATATTTTACTATCATAAAAAAAAATTCATGCATGATTTATTCATGCTTCTCTTACATTGGTATTACATAAAACTATGGAGCACGTATCATGGAATAATATTGTTGTGTGTTATGTCTATCAAGACAAACTCCATCATACATAAAAATCATTGACTTTCTCACAAAACTACTATTGGTTCTGCATCATGCGGTGATAACCAATGTCAAAATACACATCTATGTTTTGGCGGTAAATTTAACATCTCCCATCACTTTGGGGATGAAGTCCAAAGCATTGATATAATTACAATTTAGTGTCTTAATACTAAATGTATATGACTGGAATTTCCATCAATGAAATTCACTGAACTCACATTACATGAGAGAAATTGAGTAAATATCGATTTCTCCATAAATATCCATCAATGAGATATATGATGCATAAACACAATGTTAATAGTTTCTCAAACAATTTTGAGTACTTCTAGTACATTGTAGTTTTTTCTTTCTAGTGTCTATAGAATCAACTCCAGGTTGATATTTGTTGATCACACATTTGATATGAAGATGTGATTCAAAACCTCGAAAGCACTTTACATTTTTTATGGTAATACAATAAATTATCATATTTATTTCAGGATAATAATATATCATATCTTCTTATGAAGAGTCACGTGATACACCCTACGGGTGATATACCAATACCTGAAATTCATATTAGTACTCAAAGTACTAAGTATCTCAATGTTGACAAAAAGAACCATGAGAAATTAATGTAAAGTGGAGGTAAAATGAAAAATAAAATCATAGTAGACATAGTAAAAGGGATACGATAACTATCAAGTTGATCAAATATACTATTGTATGAATCATTGCACATATATCACTAGCATCTGGTTGAATTATACTACATATTCATTAAGTGACGTGAGTGTAACAGGATAATTTTGAAGCTCCTTTTGATAAACACTGGAAATAATCTGGATGTGAATTGTACTTAACATAAGTCCACTCCCGTAGGAGATACACTCCTTCACAATATCAATTTTTCTTGTGGAATAAAATTCCCAATAACTTTTAGGGACTTCATTTTGTCTCATAACTATCCCAATATGTCACTTTGCCTATAATTATACTACTAAATATGGTATGTTGTTCATTAATATTATGTTTCTCATACATGACATTTCAATGTATGAACTAAATTCATACTAAAATTTGTTGCGTACAAACTAATTTTTTCAGATTTTGATGAATCTACGATTATTCATAATCGCCTTGATCACCCATTATAGGGATAATGTGAAAAATTAGTGAAATTTTGTTGGTCACAATTTACAAGTTTCAAAATTAAAAAAAAATCATCTGTGAAATTAATAAATTTATCATAATAAATTAATTTCTCAAATTATGAAATTAAGAGAAATTTATCATAATATATTGGTTAAACCAATACTAATATTTTTTTCACGAGCATTTGTGATTTTACTAAGTACTTGCGTGTACATACCCAGGATAGTGCAACTAAATTGTTTGTTAAAAGAATCAAACTAATTAAATGACCACTGCAACAAAATTTTGATATACCAACATACTGTTGGAGACATGCGGTCTTACATGCCGTAAATCTAATCTAGATCACTACAGTTGCTTATCATACTGCTTCCTCTTGCAGTAAGTACGTGGAAATCAAACAAGTATTTCCCACCTACGATAATTCGGTCGGTATCACCACCCCAACGTACATCATGGGCCATCACATCAATTTGGGATCTATGTGATAAATAACTGAGGTATACTTGTTTATCTGTCAAGTACCTCAAGACCCTAAAAAGGGAGTTATTGATAGCCCGTACGCTGATTCTATTTGCAATAAGGACATTTTTCGGCATTAGGGGGAGATTAGTACCACAAAGAATGCCGATAAATAAATAATAAATGTCATAGACTTTCAGTCCTTTTATTGACGTACTTCAAAATCTGAACGATATGTTCAGACATAAATTTGCAACACATTGCAAATCTGCCACATACATTTACTCGTGACAAATATGTCACAAAATCATATTATGCATGCAACCAATGTGCCAAAAGAGTGAAGGTACCTAATGTAACCACTTTCCTCCGAAATAAGAGAAAAAAGGGGGAGTAAATTGGCCACATGAGATATAAATTCTCAAATACTTCCGCGGAACAGAGGAAATTATATCCTCAACAAGTAAATGTAGTTCAACCTCAAGTTGAATAACACATAGTGGATGCCCATCATCCAAACCCAGCACAAATGTGCACATAATTTTAAGTGTTGGGACATCGAAACACCTTGACTCCATTGTTATGGGAAATCATGAGGAGTTCAAATATTTAATCACATTTCCACAAATATTATTGATTTAACAGAATCATACAAAAAAGACTACATTTTGTCGACAAATATTTTTATTCTTAAAAATTGCTAAAACCTTTAGGGTCCTGAACTAAAGTGATAAGGGCTAAGCCCAAGGATGTGCCCGATCTTCATGGATTTGTGTGGAATTCGTGGGGGAGGTGGATGTCGAGGGTACTCCTCGGCAATGCCCTCCGATTGGGGCTTAGGGTCGACGGAATCCTGCAAGCTGACACGAGACATCGGTTCACAGACAAGCGGGGAGAGCGATTTACCCAGGTTCGGGGCCCTCGATGAGGTAAAACTCTTACGTCTTGCCTGTCTGTTATTGGTTATGAAGATATTGGGTTATAATGGGGTGCCGAATAGTTCAGCTGAGATCTCGTCGAGAGGCTAAGTGCTACGATGACCTAGCTCTAGACTTTTGGTGGCTAAAGTTGCTAAGATTGATTGTGTCCCTCGGTAGCCCCTCTCCTGGCCTTTATATAGGGTGTCAGGTCTCAAGAGGTCTAACCGAGTACGACTAGGTTTACAGTAGTTTAAATCTAATCTTCCCTTGTTCGGCTGCTTCCTTGTCTTGCCCGTCAAGGAATCTTCTGGTGCGCCGTCCAGGTGGTCCATCTTGCCTCCAAGTGTCTTCATGGGCCTCCAACTAGACAATACGGGATAGGGCAATGTCGGTTACCCGAAGGGTAATGCCCACGTCAGTAGCCCCCGAGTGTCTAGCCGAACATAGTTCGGGTAGAGACTGAAGCATGTCTCCTTTTGATGTTCTTCTCCTTGATTGTTCTTGTTCATCTTGAGTCAGCATCATCTTCATTTGTCGGGTGCGCGTCAGTGCTTCCGATGGGAGTAGCCCCCGAGTCTAGGTACGGATGCTTGTAATCCGTGCGTAGACTCAAGTTGTACTACTCGAACGTTCTGCTCTGCCGAAGCTTTTCTGCAAGTCTTCACAGGTCATCCGATTTATTTTCCGCATGCAAGGGATAATAAGTAACGTGCCCAACTTTTGTTGGTTAACTGCCGATGGCAAAACAACGTTACCCTACACAGAATCAAGTCCCCGGGCATGATCCTGGAGTGCAAAAAAGTTCTATCGGGTGCGCGTCCAGCGCTCCTGATAGGAGTAGCCCCCGAGTCTGGGCACGGGTGCTTTCAACCGGGCGCAGACTTGAGTTAAGCAATCATCTTTTTTCTTCGAGTTCTCAATCTGTCGGGTGCGTGTCAGCGCTCCCGATGGGAGTAGCCCCCGAGTCTAAGTGCAGATGTTTTGCAATCTGTGCATAGACTCAAGTTCACCATCCGATACCTTTTTATTCCTTCGAGTGCTTCGAGCATTCTTTATGACGTCATTGATGACGTTTCACTGTCATCTTGATTTTGACTGATAAGACGCGACTCGCTGGGCCCATCCTTTTCTCTGTATGGCCCCATTTTTAAGCAATTTCCGCCCTTCTCGCACAGTTACCAAGGCGCCTCCTCGATTCCTGCAACCATCAATCGGAAAAAGGTCCACTGGCAGCAACGACACGTGCCCACGCAATTCTCCTTCTCGTAAAATCTCCAAAGGACGAAAATCCCTAATCTTCTCCTTCATTTGCCATAGCATCCTCTTGTCTTTCTTCTTTTCTTCCTTTCGCAACTGTTGCGCCGCCACCACTTCCTTTCCGATCCTTCCCAGATCTCGTAATGGTGAAGAAGAAGAACCTTACTGCCGTCGCCAGTTCCACGAGCGGTGGCACCGCCGCCAAATCCTCCTCAAATCTTCCGAAGAGGAGCACTTCAGATGTTCCTCCCCTAGCTCTGGCGCCGCCAGCGCCGTCAGGCTCGATAGCCAAGCTTGGGGATTGGCTGGCGTCCTCCATCACGAAACGTGATGAGAAGCGGGCCCGAAGCCTCGGGCTAATCTCCTCCGACGAAGGGAACGTGATCCTTCCAGGTGCGATTTCTCGGCCCAATCCCCCTGCTGGTTTTACCGTGGTGTTCTTGTCATTTCTGCATCGGGGTCTCTTGCTTCCTGCCCATGAATTCCTTCTTCACCTCTTGCGGACTTACGAGATCCAACTATGGCAACTCACTCCTAACTCAATACTTCACGTTGCTGTGTTCATCACCCTCTGCGAGGCGTTTCTAGGCATCGAACCTCATTTTGGGCTGTGGAAAAAGATCTTTTATGTAAAGAGGTACAACAGTAGCAATGGATCTTTTGTCATTGGAGGAGTGGGGTTCGTGGCTCGTTCAGAGGTCAACTACTTCAGTTTCCCAATGAGAGAATATGTGCAAGGATGGAGACTGAAATGGTTTTATGTCAAGGATTCCTTGACAACCGAGTCCCAGCTCCCTTGCTTTGCCGACGTCCTCGAAGCCAAGCCGAAAGATTCTTGGAAGAATATTCTCTCTCCCGACGAAAGGGCAGCAGCCGATGAATTATTTGCCAAATTCCTTCGGATCAAAGAGGCCGATGGTCAGACTATGATCGGCACAGAGGTGGCAGCAGTGTTCTTGAAACGTCGAGTCCAACCAATCATGGCCAGAATTCGCCCGATGTGGTTGTATACGGGTCCAAAAGATGAGACCAGGATAAATGTTGTTGAACTGTCGAAAAAGGAACTGCTTGATGAAGTCCGTCGCCTTACTCTCTTTAGTTAGGAAGACTCGATCCCACTGATATCTTCCTATACTCCCCTTGATGCTGATCATCCACTGTCAGAGGTAAATTTCCTTCTTATACTCTCATTACACCGCTTCCACTTAGTCGACATAATTTCCGCTGTTCTCATTTGCTCGTTTCTTCGGCAGATCCCCATAGTTTCGGGTGACTTGCGCGATTCGCCAAACGATACTTCTGAGGGAAGAGGCTCCTCAGTCCCCGTTGATTTTCATGCTGCCGAACACATAGACCCAGAGGGTGAACACGGTGACCCGATAGATTCTGAAGCTGCCCATGCCGATCCTCCTTTCTCAGCCGATGATGCTTGCGACACAGAGGGATCAGTGCGTGATGATGACGCTGATCATGATGCCTTTATTGATGCAGCTGTGGAGCAGGCCAGGGCTTCACCCACGAAGAGATCGACCGGCGGCATTGCCGATGAAGACGACCTCTTCGATATGTAAGTACCTTCTTCCCTGAAGCCGTATTTCTTCCTTTTATTTCTCGCATTCCTTTCATAACTTTTTGTCAATCATTTCCTTTTGCAGTGACAAAGGTTTTGTCGAGCCTCCGTCTAAGAAAGCCAAATCCGGAGCTGCTCCACCGGACGTTGCTGCTTCCGAAGCTTCGGCTCCTAAGGCAGCCCCCGCGGCTCAGGTATCGACAGCTTCCTCCCTTTCCAAGGGGAAAGATGTTCCTTCAACTGCCGCCGCCGTGACTCCTCCTTCTGTAAGTTCTTTTTGATCTCAACGCGAACTTTCCTGGTGTATACCTTGTTTAATGATTCTTCACTAAATATCCTCTTTTCTTTAGGACCTGCGGGGTGTTATCTCCTCTCTGGAGGCTTTCGCCTCCCAATTCACTTCACTGGAGGCAGACAAGGCTCGGCTGCAGAAGGAACTTAAATCTTCCTCCTCGAAGTTGGATGGCGCAGTCAAGATAGCTGCCGAAGCCCGCCAAGAATTCGACTCCCTGAAGGAGGAACTGGGCAAGCTGATGGAGAAGCTGAAAGAAGAAGAGGCATCCAGGTTGGCTGCCGAAGCTCGGGCAGCTGAAAAGGATGAACTCCTTCGTCAGTCTTCCTTGGCTTTACTTAGTAATCTCCTTTGTACACCTCTGTTGATTATTGCACTTATGGATTCGATCCTTTGTTAATGACCTTTTCCATTTTATTCTTTTGCAGAGGCTGCCAACATCCCTGTCGATGCCTTGGACAAAATTCCAAACAACTCTCCGGCCAATGGTCTGTCGATGACTCTCGCCTCCCATCAGCTTACGCGGGAGCTTCTTGAGAAGGGAAAAGGTGCCATGGCGCGGATACACTCGATGATCTTCCCCAAGATCAGTCAAGACAAAACTCTGGGGCAGTTGATCGACGCCTTCGCGGTTGACACCAAGGAGGTTATCGAGGTATTCAAACGTACTTCGCATACCTATGGTGCTTTCCTTGCCTTCCAACTTATGATGGGTCACGGCTTTAAGGCCGACATTGGAGAAATGTCCAAGGAGCTGCCGAAAGAGCAGGATGGGCGGTTTGTCGATTTAAGCATCTTCAAGGCGTCAGCCCTTAAATGTGCACGCCAGCTCCTCGAGCTGGTTTCATCAAGGAAGACATCGGCTGGCCCTAGTTTATCGACTCAGACCCAAGCCCTTTGATCTTTGTAACAAACTTTTATTTGAACCGATGTGAAACACTGTTCTGTTGGATAACTTTTGCTTGTAATAAAATTTGTGCTAGCAATGTTGGTAGCACACCCTTTGTTATAATATTGTTGCTTGCATTCTCCCGATGGGAGTACCTTCCGAAGTTGGTGTGAATCAGTCTGTCATGCTTTTGACGCTGTTTCTTGCAGGTGTTCCCCGTGCCTGCATCTGTCGAAGATTCTTCGGGTGCTCTTTCTGAAGATGATCGGATCCATCATATGAAGGATCAGATCACGCAGTTGGAGAAGGATTTGCGCAGCACCTATGCCTTGGCTGCTATCATCAAGAAGAAGGGCGAGATTGCGGCTGACGTAGAGCGCTATGCCCTTACTGAACTTCATAAAGCCACTGAAAGTTTAAATTGTAAGTTCCCTGGTCCTTGCATTCATTGCTCTTCCTCCAAAAACGTATTGCCTGATCTTCCGTTAATTGCTCTGCTAGTCATATCTTTGAACCGTGCGGAAGAGAACAAGCGGATTCACGAGCGTGTACACGCATTGACCCAGTTATCATCAGCCGAAGAAATTTTCTGGCGGGAGCAGTCGAAGGCTTCGGCTGTTGCGCAATTTCAGGATTGGGTCCAACAGGTCCACCATTTCTTCGACAAGTGCTACAAAGCCCTGAGGGTAGTTTGGAGGACAATGTTTCCCTTGAACAGGGTTCCTCCTACGCTGCTAACTCTAATGTCGGAGTTTGGAAATACCAGGAAGATTCGAGACTTGGTGCGAGCTCAGGTCTTTGCAGGGGCCAGGTTTACACTTGCCCTTGTCCTTGTGCGTTATCCCTCAGCGAATTTGCTGTCTATCACCAACGCAACTGGTGATTTGGAGACACTGTATCCGAAGGTATTGCTGCCCGCCAATATGATTGTCGACAAGCTTGAAAAGGACTCAAAGGTACCTGAGGAAAAAGAAACTCCGCAAGGGTGATTCCAGGGGTTAAGATTGTTTTGTAAATGGGCATTTTGGCTACTTTATCCAAGTGTTAGGATTGTTTAGCCGAGACTTTTTATTCGGTAGATACATGTGTATGTACTTTTACCGTGTTGATGCCGTTGGCAAATTTTGAAGGAGCAAATCTTAATTGCCCATTTAGATGTATGTATATTCGTTGGTCAGCAAATCATTTGAGTGATCAGCTCGTGTTGCGGGTTTTGCTAAGCCCGTTGTATGCGCAACTTTGCTTTCAACCGATGTATGCTTCGACAGGCACTCCCGAATATTTCGGGTGCAGTGAGTCTGCCGATGAGCCCGTTGTTCTTTGATATTTCCATAAGTAAAATATCGAACGTGGGTTGTGTTTATGTGTATTTCCAAACTCTTGCTATTTACGGCACTCGTAGAGGCATCTATAGCAGATGGAAGAGTTAATGTCCTTGTTTGTTTGCATCATGTAGCACTCGTAGAGGCTTTTTTCGGAGCACGATCCTTTGCCTCGCACTATCATCGTTCGCCACGGGGTGTGGGCAAGGTTTACAATGATGCGGTTTAGGTGCTCTGGTCAACTGCAATGCTTTTCAAGGAATCAAACTTAAGTTCTCATTAATAATAATAAAAACGCGGGACTAAAGGGCGAAAAAAGGGAGAGCCCTGCTTGAAAAGGAAAGGGAAGCTAAACACTAGTAGGTTGCTTAAGTGTTGAAGGGGTTCTTCTCATCTTCTGGCTTGTTCACCGTGTTGGTGTTTTTTGAAGCGTCGTTGATTTCTCCAGAGGTCTGGTCAGCGATTGTCAGAGTCTTGATGCCTCCTATGTCTTCTGCATCATCAACTGCCGAAGCTTGAGCTGCCGTAGTTTGTGCTGCCGAAGCTTCAAGGGCGAGGTCGGCTGGCTTCTTATTTGCTCCTCTGAAGTGTTCTTCTTCCTTATTACTGCGTGACGATGTCTTCGACAGAAGGTCAGTAATTTCCTGCCTCAGACAAAACTTAGCAGCAATCCTCTGAAAGTCCCGATCACAATTGTCCGAGCGTGAGAAACTTCCATAGACTGTAATGTTTGTCCCGTTGTTCCCAGGCATTTTCAGCTTGAGGTATGCGTAGTGCGGTACAGCCATGAACTTGGCATAAGCTGGTCTCCCGAGTATAGCGTGATACTGCGACTCCCAGTTCACGACTTCAAACTCGATCTTTTCCTTCCTGAAATTGTCGGGTTTGCCAAATACGACGTTCAGGTAAACTTTGCCAAGAGAGTACGCTGGTGAAGTGGGGAGGATCCCATGAAAGCAGGTGTCTGATTCTTCTAGCATTCTCATGGTGATCCCCATACTCTTAATTGTGTCGAGAAATATCAGATTTAGTCCACTTCCACCATCCATGAAGACTTTGCTCATCTTGAATCTCCGACCTGCGCCTCGACTACTAGGGCAGCGTGTCCTGGTTTTGGTATGGTCATCGGGTGATCTGCTCGACTGAACGTGATGCTCTGAGACGACAACTCGACATACACAGGGATATTCGCCATGATGCTTTCTGCCAGGTTGATTTCTCGAGTGAGCTTCTTCATTTCTCTTCTTGAAATAGCTATCATGTGGATCATACTCATCTGCCCACGTGTTGGTGGAAATGCCTCGTTGGGCTGATGAGGTTGAGCCTGCTGGACCTGATGCTGTGGTGGAGGTGGTGGCAGCGGTTGCTGACCTGCCTGTTGGATGAGTTTCTGCATATCAATGAACTGCCGACAGTCCCTGAGCAAGTGTCTTGACTTTGTTTTGCCGTCCTTAGAATCGATATACGAGTGCAAGTAACAGGGAGCGTTGATCTGCTCAGCGCAGGGCAGTTCGGGAGTCCTCTGTTGCTGTGGTTTATAGTTGCCACGGTTCCCAGAGTTGTTCCGATTACCATCATGTCGATCATCTCATCTGTCGTCATACCGATCGTCTTGCCGATCAGAATACCCTACGGCTACCAGGTTGTTGTCGTCATAGCTGCGGTTCTTCCTTCTCTTGTGGCGATCCCTTCGACCACCCGAGTCGTGCTTCGGCTGGTCATCGTCTTCGTCGTCACTGCGCTGTCGCGGCTTTCGCACGTTGTGAAAGGATCGTATGCCGCACCTAGAGGGGGGGTGAATAGGTGCTAACCAATTTTTAGTTCTTTTTCAATTTAGGCTTGACACAAAAGGTAAATTCTCTAGATATGCAACTAAGTGAATTTACCTATATGACAAGGCTAACAACTAAGCAAGATATAGCTAGGCAATATAAGAGATAGAATAGGATAGAGGTAACCGAGAGTGGAGCACGCGATGACATGGAGATGATTCCCGTAGTTCCCTTCCTTTGCAAGAAGGTACGTCTACGTTTGGAGGAGTGTGGTTGCTACGAAAGCCAAACCAACAGCCACGAAGGCTTCACTCAAATCTCCGGTGAGCAACGCCACGAAGGCCTAGCCCACTTCCACTAAGGGATTTCCTCGAGGCGGAAACCGGGCCTTTACAAGGTTCTTGGGGCACACATCCACAACCGAATTGGAGGCTCCCAAATCTGTTACAACACAACAATCAACAACAATACATCAACACAAATCAACTAGGGATCCAAAGAGGAACACTAGCAAGGGGGCCCTCAACAAAATGAGGGGGAAATGCAAATTGCTTCGGTGAAGATGTAGATCGGGGTCTTCTCCTTCGATTCTCCAAAGCACAAGGGATTTGGGTGGTTCAGGGAGGAGATCCGATGGATTTGATGTTCTTGGTGGCTCAACAATGGTGTATGTCTTTTGGGAGGAGAATGAGCAACCCTAGCACTTTGGAGAAGAAGCCTTTAAATAGTGGCTGCCGATGCAGCCGATGGAGCCGTTGGAGAGGGGTGGCCGGTAGTACCGGCCAGGTTGGGCCGGTACTACCGCTCCTAGGCGATGCGCGCGACCAACAGGAGGAGGCCACGTGGCCAGAGAAGCTCGGGCCGGGAGGGGAGGCCGGAGCCTCCGGCCGGGGTACCGGCCGAGGTACCGCCGGGGCTCCAACCTCCCTGGCTGGCATACTGAGGCGCCCCCGCGCCACCGGTACCATGGGCGGTACCATGGCCGGAGCCTCCGGCCGTGGCCAGGCCGGCGGTACCGCCCAGGCCTCCGGCTCCTCTCTTCTTTTCTTCTTTTCTTTTTCTCTTCTTCTTCTCATTTCTTCCTTTCTTCTTTTCTTTCTTTTCTCTTCTGATATCTTGCATACTCTTCACGCTTTGAGCATCTAGAGAATGTAATAACCTACAAATCTTATAAACCGAAATGTTCATATATTATCATTGTCATCAACACCAAAACTACATATAAAATGAGATATGATCTTTCAATCTCCCCCTTTTTGGTTTCTTGATGACAATATAAGATTTGCAAAAGATGAGAGTATTTGAGCAGAGAAAATATAAGATTTGGATAAAAAGCTCCCCCTAGACATGTGCATCTAATAGAATTAACATTTGAATAAGAGGCACATAATCTAGGATCAAACTACTCAAGTAAATACGAATCACCAACAAGTGCAAAGATGCTTAGTAAGCAAATAAATTCATCACTTGTATAGAGAAGAGACAACCATATGTGAGTAAAGACAAGTGTTGAGTTTAGAGATCATACCACATGAAGTTCACTTAGTCTTTACCATAGATAGATAGATAGATAATGTCTCATACATAAATAGATAGCCCCTATGACTCACACACATAGATAAGGTTCATAAAGCATAATAAGTAGTTCTCAACAATAGATAACCATAGGTCACAAGCATAAAGAGTCAAAGAAAACGCAAGCTTGTGACTTCCCATGCAAATCCCGAACCTAATAGAACTCTTATCCCCCTTTGACATCAAGATGCCAAAAAGGTTGAAGAGCGATGCTATCGTCCCTAGCCATCAAGGAAGTCCCCGGCAATATCGGAGTCGACATCATAGGAGGGTCCATCCTCGCCATCAGACCACTGGCTATGAGCAGAAATCCACTGAGGCTTCGGAAGGATATTCTCTTCAGATCCTGGAGGAGACACTTCCACACCAAGCTTTGCCATGATGCTCTTCTGACGGCGTCGAGCTTTCTTCTCTGCCACATAGGCGTCATACATGCGCTCCTGAATATCCAGCTGGAGGCATAAGGTCTTCTTTACCTTGATCTTGAGTTCGGTGTACCAAGAGGGCTCGAGCATGGGATCATATGCGGAGTGAGCCGGAGGCCCCCCAAGGGCCATATGAGGAGTAAAACCATCAATGAGTCTGAGGCCAGCAAACCGGCGATCAGTGGAAGGATCTGCAGGACCTGCTGAAGGAGCTGCTGAGGCAGAAGGAGCTGCAGAGGCTGAACGAGCTGCTGAGGCAGAAGGAGCTGCAGAGGCTGAGGTAGGAGCTGGGAGCCCATGATCTTTGATAAGAATGTTCTTGCGACGATGCTCAATGAGGGGTGAGTATGGTTCCAGGATAGCGCCCTCAAATTTCTGACGCCACACCTCAGAAATAAGCTTCATGATGAAGGGAGCAAAGGAAGGAGACCTCTTCTCCACCATACGCCCGAAGATCTGGTTCCAGAGGCAATCCATGACATCCATCTTCTTACCTTTGCCCTTCCGGAGATGAGTTTGAAGCATCAAGTCAATGACAAAAGAATGAATCTCATCAACATTACCAACTCTGACGGCAACGGTCTCACGGTAGATGCGAAGCATAATATCATATACGGGTTGGAGACCGGAAGTAAATCCAAGCTTGCATCGACCGGGCATATAGAGCGGCGCAAGAACATCTTTGGTGCTTGCATTAGACTCCTCGTGAAACCTCCAACCACTAGAACGGTCATCTTCACAATTTTCCGGAATAGGATAACCAAGAATCCGTCCAAAGTTGCTCCAAGTGGTAGTGAGTACCTCATCTCTAGTCATCCAAGTAATGGAGCGAGCTTTATCCTCATGAAAATAGACTGTGGCAAAGAACTGAGTCACAAGGTACGGATCATAGTTGCATTGGAAAGTCATGATGGGAAGCAAACCAAACTCCTCGCAAATCCCAAGAGCTTCATGAAAGTAGGCATTCTTCTTCAAATGGTCAATGTTGATATACCGTTGATCAACAACCTTCGTCTTGGGAGGATAGACTTCGTTGAATATGCGCTCTTGAACCTCGGTGTAGAAGTGGCGGTTGCGGGTGCGAGAAGACCGAGGCCCCAAATAGGGGTTAGCGGTGCGAATAGCCATGTATTCATGAAGGCGGACGCTGCCATAGGACTCAATAGCCTTTTTCCCTTTCTTTTTATTTGCCAAAGAAGCACCACGCGCAGTAGTGGCACGGGGTAACACTTCATCTTGTTCAACAAAATCATCCTCAAGGGTCGGATCCCCTCGCCTCTTCCGACTAGCACCTGTGAAATAGACGAATAGAGCCGAGGGAAATATGGGATAAGGGCACAAGCTCATCTCAATAAAACAAAATTTTGACCCAAAAGACACATGCATGATGAAAAAAAATATGGCCACACACAATGGGTAAAAAAGAATGCTACATAGTAGAGGTTAACGGTGCTACATACTAGAGGACATAGATCAGCAATAGATACAACCTCTTAGTGTAAGATTTAGCCAAAAATCGAAGCATGTAGAACCGATAACCAACTCACATGTGAGCCAAAAATACGAGCAAAATACACGGAGGGAGAGGCTAATACCGGGAGCCATGGAGGAGGAGGGATGGGGGAAGGCTCCCACGGAGCCGATCCGGCCGGAGGGGGCCGGAGAGTGGCCGGGGGAGCGGGGGAGGTGGCAGGGCGGCAGGGGCGGCCGAGCGGCTTGCGGTTTGGAGAGGAGGGCGAGTGGGGAGGAGATGGGGAGCGGGGCTCGACCCGACCTCCTTGGAGGTACCGGCCCGAGGCCGGCGGTAGTACCGGCCAGGCCCCAGGCGGTACTACCGGCCTGGTCAGGCCCGGGTCGGCCAGCCTCCTCCCGTTTTATTTTTAACACCCCTGTTTTTTTTAAACACAATTTGGTCAATGATAAACATGAGTTTTGGTATGCAAATTTTTTTTTGTTTGAAACGAGCATGTGCAAGACATAGAAAGTGTTTAGAGATGAGAGAATGGCATAGGATGGACACAAAGAGGGGTATGGTACTATGAACTCAAGTTTGCAAGGATCAACACAAGAGAAAGCCAAACATTGAGTCGATTCCCATAAGAACAAGGAGATGTCAATAAAATCCAATGAAGATCCAAATTACTCCAACTCTTCACAAAGAAGAGTGTGGTGGCCTAGGCCACCATATATGAGTGCTAAGGTATGGCACCGCGAAGATATATCTTGGGTCCAAACCAATACTGATCATTTAAGCTCACATATCAACATATGATATAACGAGAATGAAATCTTTAATGTTGGCATTATGGGGGGAGGGATAGCTCAATAATTTAAACCGCACTCCCCCTATTTCCATGCCCACATCTAAACCAAATAAAGTTTTGAGACGAAGGTGTGTTTGCAAGATGGTCAAGCTATACTCCTTGAATCAATGATATTTAGCTCATTCCTCAAATAAGAGAACCTTGCTTCATCAAGAGGCTTCGTGAATATATCGGCAAGTTGATCTTTGGTAGGAACATAGATAAGCTCAATATCACCACGGGCAACATGATCCCTAATGAAATGATTCCGGATCTCAATATGCTTCGTTCTTGAATGTTGCACCGGATTATAGGCAATCTTGATGGCACTTTCATTGTCACATAATAGAGGCACTTTGTCACAAATGACACCGTATTCCTTTAAAGTTTGCCTCATCCATAACAATTGAGTGCATCCACTTGCGGCGGCAACATATTCGGCTTCGGCGGTGGAGAGAGATATACAATTTTGCTTCTTAGATGACCAACACACCAAGGACCTACCAAGAAATTGGCAAGCCCCGGAGGTTGATTTCCTATCATCCTTGTCTCCCGCCCAATCCGCATCGGTGTATCCATTGAGAATAAAACTTGAGCCTTTGGGGTACCAAATACCATATCTTGGGGTATCAACCAAATATCGAAAGATTCTCTTGAGAGCTATCATGTGGCTCTCCTTAGGAGAAGCTTGATACCTTGCACACACACCAACACTCAACACTATGTCCGGTCTAGATGCACAAAGGTAAAGCAAGGATCCAATCATGGAGCGTTATACCTTTTGATCCACCTCTTTACCATTGGGATCAAGTGCAAGATGACATTTGGTAACCATAGGAGTGGCAACATCTTTCATCTCGGTCATCTTGAACCTCTTGAGCATGTCTTGGAGATATTTTGCTTGGTTGATGAAGGTTCCTCCTCTCAATTGCTTGATCTCAAAACCAAGGAAGAACTTCATCTCTCCCATCATAGACATCTCAAACCTATCGGTCATAAGCTTTGAGAATTCATCATTGAAAGCTTTGTTAGTAGAGCCAAAGATAATATCATCAACATATAATTGACAAACGAAAAGCTCCCCATTGACCCTCTTAGTAAAAAGAGTGGGATCGATTAGCCCAACATCAAACCCACGGTCTACCAATAATTCCTTAAGGTGCTCATACTAAGCTCTAGGAGCTTGTTTGAGACCATAAAGAGCTTTATCGAGCTTGTAGACATGGTTAGGGAAGTTGAGATCCTCGAACCCCGGGGGTTGCTTAACATAAACCTCTTCATGCAAAGGACCATTAAGAAATGCACTTTTCACATCCATTTGTTGTAACTTAAAGTAATGATGCGATGCATAAGCAAGAAGGATACGGATGGACTCAAGGCGAGCCACGGGAGCATAGGTTTCTCCAAAGTCAATTCCCTCAACTTGAGAGAACCCTTGAGCCACCAATATTGCCTTGTTCCTCACAACATTTCCAAACTCATCTTGCTTGTTCTTGAATATCCATTTAGTGCCAATAACATTGCGGCACCCCTTTGGCTTCTCTACTAAGGTCCACACTTTGTTGCGCTTGAAGTTGTTGAGTTCTTCGTGCATAGCTTCCAACCAATCCGAATCTTCAAGGGCTTCAAATACTTTCTTGGGTTCCACTAAGGAGATATAAGCATGATGATTGCTAAAGTTAGCCAATTGCCTTCTTGTGGAAACTTTTGCCCTTATATCACCAAGGACCTTGCCATGTGTGTGTTCACGAATTTCAAGGTTCCTTTCTCTTCTTGCTAGACGACGGGCCTCGATCTCCTCCTTGGTTCTTCTTGGCCTTGGAGGTGTCACTTGATCAACTTGATCATTTGGGTCCCCGTCTTGACCTTCAACTTGAGCAACTTCAATTTCTTGAGTGTGCTCAACCTCATGTGCTTGATCTTGGACATCATTTGGTGCGGAGAAAATATCAAATGGATACTCGTCGGAGCCATCATGAATTCTTTGTTGATCTTGACCTTGATCTTGTCCTTGATCTTGTCCTTGATCTTGCCCTTGAGCTTGTCCGTGATCTTGCACACTAGAGGGAGGGTTTTGTTCTTGTTCTTGGGTTGGTGCATCATTTGCTTCACTTGATGGGGTTTGTTGATGTTGAGAAGATGAGGGCTCCACCGTGGTAGAGCATAGTCCTTCCCGAGACGCCACACCGTGTCCCTCAATGGGGCGGAAAAATCCCACACCCATTCTTACTATGGCATCTTGAGGTATTTCATCACCTGCACATACATCAACTTGCCCCACTTGGGAGCCATCATTTTCTTCGAACCTCACACTACAAGATTCGATGATAATCCCGGAGGCTATATCAAAGATTCTATAAGTGTGAGACTCGGCACCGTAACCAACAAATATACCCTCCAAAGCTTTAGGAGCGAATTTAGATAAACGAACCCCTTTGATTTTGTAGAAACACTTACACCCGAACACCTTGAAGTATGAGATATTAGGCTTGTTCCCGGTGAGTATTTCATATGGAGTCTTGTTCAAGCCCTTGCGGAGGTAGAGCCGATTAGAGGAGTGACAAGCGGTGGAGATGGCTTCGGCCCAAAAGTTATAGCGGGATTTATACTCCGCCATCATAGACCTTGCCATATCCATAAGAGTCCGGTTCTTCCTCTCCGCAACACCATTTTGTTGAGGGGTGTAAGCAGCGGAATATTGATGACGAATCCCCTCATCACTAAGAAAATCATTGAGTGTGTAGTTCTTGAACTCGGAGCCGTTGTCACTTCTTATTGCCATAATGAGGAGGTTGTGTTGGCGTTGCACCTCGGTAGCAAAGTCAATGAATATTTGTTGAGTCTCATCTTTCGTCTTGAGAAAGTAGACCCAAGTGTATCTTGAGTAGTCATCGACAATCACCAAGCAATGTTTCTTCGCACCAAGACTTGCATGAGTAACGGGACCAAAGAGATCCACATGAAGGAGCTCCAAGATCCTCTTGGAAGAGATGATGGTCTTGCTTGGGTGCGGAGAGTCATGCATTTTGCCTTCAACACAAGCCCTGCAAACACGATCTTTGGCAAAAGACACATTTTCCATTAGTCCCACAATATGGTTCCCCTTGTGAAGACTTTGCAAAGTTCTCATGTTGACATGGGCTAGGCGGCGATGCCACAACCAACCCACGTCCGCCTTTCCGAATAGGCACATCGCACTTGTCGTGGTGGTCCCCGAAAAGTCCACCACATACAAGTTGTGTTCGCGATACCCAACGAATGCGACTTTTAGAGTCTTGCTCCACAAGAGGACCACAATATCATTATCAATAAAGACGGCGAAACCCATCTTGCCAAGGGCGGAAACGGAAAGCAAATTGTAACCAAGGGTTTTGACAAGCATGCCATCCACAAGAGTAATGTTGTGTGCAACCACAACCTTGCCAAAACCCAATACCTCGGATGTAGAATTATCGCCAAAGGAGACGGTGATATGATTTATGTTGGGCCTCAACTCCTTGACGAGGTTCTTTCCGCCGGTCATATGACTTGTACATCCACTATCAAGTACCCATTTTGAACCTCCGGCGGCATAGTCCTACATGAGATCAATTCTTGGATTTAGGTACCCATTTTTCAATGGGTCCTCTTTTGTTAGCAACAAGGGTCTTTGGAACCCAAATAGACCAAGCAACATAACCATCATATGGACCAACATATTTAGCATAAACATCACCATAATAATCTTTAAAGAGAACATAGTGAGGGTTATCTATTCCCGCACCATCATCATTAATGGTATTGCCCTTTCGGGTTTCACCATTAGCTTTCTCATGTGCGGGCTTGGTCTTTTTCTTGTTTGCCTTTTTAGCCTTGGTATTATAACCAAGTCCCTCCTTCCCATTGTTTGACCTTTTCTTACTCAAAAGATCATCCAAGGAAAGTTTACTTTGGGGAGAGCAGGCCTTAGCAAGTTCATCCTTCAACCTAGAATTTTCCTCAATAATATTTGCATGATCACATGAAGGAGTAGAGGTACTAGGTATGTCATATGAAGCAAGCCTAATTTGAAGTTGCTCATAAGACTCGGAGAGGAGAGAGTATTCACTCTTCAAGGCTTTGTGAGCCTTGTCTAGTTCATCTAGATCCTTCACAAGTTTCTCATGATCAACACCAAATTTGGCCTTTTCCTTTATAAGCACTTTAGTCTTAGCTCTAGCAAGATCTCTAGCTTTAGTGAGCTTGTTAAGTTTATCTTGAGGTTCTTCAAGACTTTCTAGCTTCTCTTCAAGAGATGCTATAGTTTCTTGACATTCCTCAAGAG
The DNA here is from genome assembly GCF_019359855.2 of Lolium perenne. Lineage (NCBI taxonomy): Eukaryota > Viridiplantae > Streptophyta > Magnoliopsida > Poales > Poaceae > Lolium > Lolium perenne. Next base: position 113,940,960 of record NC_067249.2, read on the forward strand.
CATTTTTAAGAGCATGTATTTCTAGAGAGTCTTCTCTCTCTATTTGGCACTTTTTCTCAAGAGTATCATTTAGTTGAGCCATACGAACCATGAGACTTGAAACATGCTTCTTAGTGTTACCTTGTAGGTTACTAATGAAATCATCAAACTCTAGCATTTCTTGTTTCACTTTTAGACTAGCGGGATCAACCCCTAGATCATTAGCAATGTTAGGCATAGAGGGGTTAGGAGATGATACCTCGGAAGATTTAGCCATGAGGCAACTTTCTTCCTCCACATGAATGACCTCATTGGGAGATTCACTTGTTGATGAAGAGTTAGTAGCGAGGGAGGCAAGGGCAACCAATCCATTTGAGGTTGCATCTTCTTCATCATCAACATCTTCATCTCCGGAGGTATACTCTTCTTGAGTTGATAGCACAATAGATGTGTCCAAGGTGGACCTTGCCATGAAGCAATGTGCATTCTTGCGTTGAGGGTTCTCATTGGGTGAATCAAAGAGAGATGAAGAGGGAATGTTGGTGGTGACAATGGCGGCCACTTCTCTTGAGCTTTCCTCTTCATCATCACTAGCACTTGCAATCTCATCGGAGGAGTATTCTTCATTAGCAACTAGCACAATCCTTGAGGGCCTCTTGCCCTTCTTGTTCTTGTTATAGAATTTCTTGTTGGGGGGCTTTGAATATTTGCCCTTTGAGTCTTTGCTCTTGTCCTTGGGGATGAGCCTTCCACCATTAGTCTCCCTATCTCATAGGGACATTCGGCAATGAAATGACGCTTGTCATTGCAATTGTAGCAAGATCTTGTTCTTGGGCCCGAGCTTGAGGGACCCCTTGAGTTGTTTCTCTTGATGTTGTCCTCCTTGGCCTTGGAAGGATCAATCCAAAAGGTGTTTGCATGGAACGCCATGTGATCATGGTAGTGGTGTTCCAAGTCTTCCGGATAGGTCATGCTCCAAGATGCCCTATAAGATTCTTGAGGAATCACTTCTTGCACGGGGTTGACCACCAAGGCAAGGTTGGACCCTTTTGTCATCCCAATGGCACGATTGCGGGAATCATGAGAGTTTTGCTCAAGCACCTTGAGAGCTTGCATCTCGTGCACGGCTTGTTGAGAGGTGAGGGAGGCATAGAATTCTCTTCCGACAAGAGTCTTGACATCAATAGGCTCGAACGGCATCATGCACTCAATGTACTTCTCCTTGATCCAAGAGTCATTAATGTGAGTGGCTCCAACAATCCGGAAGGCATCGGCAACGGTGAGAAGTCTTCCATACATGTCTTCATGATCTTCATCCGGAAGCCTCATGAATCCTTCGGCTTTATTCCGAAGAGCATTATACTTGTTCCTTCTTGTGCTCTCACTTCCAATGCAACCCGCGGCCAAAGCATCCCAAGCATCCTTGGCGGTGGTGAAATGCTGAACACGAGACAACTCCTTTGTCCCCACGGCAGTTTGAATCATGTGCAAGGCGGTGTTGTTGAGTTGACTATCAACCGCTTCTCTTCTAGTCAACTTCTTGGGGTTGTAAGGATTAAAGCCTTCCTCGATGATTCTCCAAAGTTCATTGGAGGCACTGCGAACATGAGAGCTAAACTCAAATTGCCAAGTATCGTAATCATTAACGGAAAACTTAGGTGGGTTGCCCCGGATGTTTATATGAGGATGGGGAACCGGTATATCGGGTGATTGGAAAGGTGGAGGTACTCGATTGTAGCTCTCACTTCCACTAGTTCCCTTGGGAGATGCAATGGGGGGTTTGATAGTGTTTGAGTTATCACCATCCATGGGTGTGGTAGCGGAAGGTAATACCGAAGTATCACCCTCTACAACCGCATCCGTGATATTAACCTCTATGGTGGGAGCCACGGGACGGGGAGGAGCCAAAAGCTCGGAAATCATTTTTCTCATGCTTTCCATTTGAGCATCCATGGATGACTTCAACGAATTGATATCCTCCATGGTGACCGGCCTAGTCTCCCCTTCCGAAGGTCCATCGTCCGGCATACTCTTAGGCGGTTAAGCCCGAAATAAGAGCCGAGGCTCTGATACCAATTGAAAGGATCGTATGCCGCACCTAGAGGGGGGGTGAATAGGTGCTAACCAATTTTTAGTTCTTTTTCAATTTAGGCTTGACACAAAAGGTAAATTCTCTAGATATGCAACTAAGTGAATTTACCTATATGACAAGGCTAACAACTAAGCAAGATATAGCTAGGCAATATAAGAGATAGAATAGGATAGAGGTAACCGAGAGTGGAGCACGCGATGACACGGAGATGATTCCCGTAGTTCCCTTCCTTTGCAAGAAGGTACGTCTACGTTTGGAGGAGTGTGGTTGCTACGAAAGCCAAACCAACAGCCACGAAGGCTTCACTCAAATCTCTGGTGAGCAACGCCACGAAGGCCTAGCCCACTTCCACTAAGGGATTTCCTCGAGGCGGAAACCGGGCCTTTACAAGGTTCTTGGGGCACACATCCACAACCGAATTGGAGGCTCCCAAATCTGTTACAACACAACAATCAACAACAATACATCAACACAAATCAACTAGGGATCCAAAGAGGAACACTAGCAAGGGGGCCCTCAACAAAATGAGGGGGAAATGCAAATTGCTTCGGTGAAGATGTAGATCGGGGTCTTCTCCTTCGATTCTCCAAAGCACAAGGGATTTGGGTGGTTGAGGGAGGAGATCCGATGGATTTGATGTTCTTGGTGGCTCAACAATGGTGTATGTCTTTTGGGAGGAGAATGAGCAACCCTAGCACTTTGGAGAAGAAGCCTTTAAATAGTGGCTGCCGATGCAGCCGATGGAGCCGTTGGAGAGGGGTGGCCGGTAGTACTGGCCAGGTTGGGCCGGTACTACCGCTCCTAGGCGATGCGCGCGACCAACAGGAGGAGGCCACGTGGCCAGAGAAGCTCGGGCCGGGAGGGGAGGCCGGAGCCTCCGGCTGGGGTACCGGCCGAGGTACCGCCGGGGCTCCAACCTCCCTGGCTGGCATACTGAGGCGCCCCCGCGCCACCGGTACCATGGGCGGTAACATGGCCGGAGCTTCCGGCCGTGGCCAGGCCGGCGGTACCGCCCAGGCCTCCGGCTCCTCTCTTCTTTTCTTCTTTTCTTTTTCTCTTCTTCTTCTCATTTCTTCCTTTCTTCTTTTCTTTCTTTTCTCTTCCGATATCTTGCATACTCTTCACGCTTTGAGCATCTAGAGAATGTAATAACCTACAAATCTTATAAACCGAAATGTTCATATATTATCATTGTCATCAACACCAAAACTACATATAAAATGAGATATGATCTTTCACGTTGTCCTCGCCATTAGCCCAGTTGTTGGCGATCTCCATTAACTTGGTTATGGTTTTTGGCTTTTTGCGTCCGAGATCTTCTATGTAGCTTTCTCGTCGGATGCCATCGCTGAAAGCGTCGATTGCTCTGTTGACAGATACGTCCTCTGCAGCGTTTAGGAGTTTGCTGAATCTCCCGATGTATGAGCGCATCGATTCCTTCTGCTTTTGCTGGCAATGCCGTAATTCTTCGATCCCGACGGGCCTTTTGTACGTTGCTTGGAAGTTGGCAACGAAAGCTTCCACTAGGTCGTCCCATGATTTGATGGAACCCTTCGGCAGACCCCTTAACCAGGCTCGCGCTGAATCCTTTAGGTAAAGCTGCAAGCACTGCATTGCTGCTATCTGGTTCCCCTTATGCAGAATCACGGTCTGCAGATAGTCGTCTATCCAGGACCTTGGCTCCTGCTGCCCATCGTATTTGGCAGCGTCAGTAGGGGTGGGTTTGAACTTTCTGGGTGGCATCGCCTCCCGGATTTTGTAGCTTAAACAATCGGCTCCCCTGAGTTCGCCGTCGTTCTCCTGACTCTCATCCGAAGAATCACTGTCGTATTCCTCCCTGGCGGCGCGTCGTCGCCTTGCCTTGTCGATCCTGCTCTGGGTGATTTCATCCCGAGCATCTCTCGCATGATGCTTTGAGCCACTAGCCTGCAACGTGATCTTTTCCTTCCGCGGCACCAGATTGTCTCCCAATATCGCGAGACTTTCTAGGGCACCTCGGTGGGCTTGAGCCATAGAACCTTCAGGGCGCTGATTGATGAGGTATGCAGCGAGGTTAGCTGTTGCTCCCGCGACGGTTTTTGGCCGTGGCATGCCCGCGGTGTCCGTGGTCATAAAGGACTTAGTCAGATTCGATGTTATTTCTCTAGCGTCATCTTCCGAAAGCCTGGATAGTCTTGATCGGTGCTTGCCTGCCCCCTGGGTACTTCGAGAGGCGCTTCCCTGCGAGCCTCTTCGTCGTTCGCTGGATTGGTCCGCCGCAGACAGGCGTCTCTCGAGGGTGGCTTGTTCTTTGGATAGTCATTCCCGGTTTTTCTCCAATATGGAGTGGTAAGCATTGAGGGTACCAACCGTGGCTCCCGCTGGGAGCGGCGTGTTGTTAAGCACGGCTGCCTTGGCTGCTGCCCACTCCTCCTCTGCGATGGTGTGGTCGCTGTTGTTGTTGCTGGCGCTGTTCTCAAAACTAGCTCGCCTGCTGGAACGGGGGGTGCAATCTCCGTCTCCCCTGTTAGCAAAATAAACTTGGTGGTGCGCCGCTCCTCGGGTGACACCTTGGACGATGCTGTCGACACTATCTTCTCCTGATGAATACTGGGCGTTGCAGATGAACGGCGTGTCGCTTGATCCCAGCCCGTGCCTGGTGTCGCAGTTCAAGCAGTAGTACGAGGTTAACTCCGAAGATGCAGGATCATCGGATCCAACCGACATGGAAGACACCGAACGGGGAGTCGAGGGCGCGGGCGAACTCGTCGAGCCTGTCAGACCAGCCGAAAGGTCGAGTGATGATGACGCGCTTGGACTCGTTGATCTGGAAGTGGGTGACTCCAGCAGCCGAAGGATTCCTTCCGAGTTGACGTTGTAGTGGACGCTCCCGAAGGTCATCTCCATGTTGCCTTGCAGATCGGAGAAGGTCGAGCGAGACGAGTTGCTGTGCGGGGTGAATTCATAGGAGCCGAAACGAATCGGGCTTCCCAGGTTTGGCGATGATGGTGTTGATGAAGTTGCTGATGACATGACGGGCTCCGCCGATGTCTGATCTTGTGCCGACAGGGTTCCCACAGATAGCGCCAATTGTCGAGGGTACTCCTCGGCAATGCCCTCCGATTGGAGCTTAGGGTTGATGGAATCCTGCAAGCTGACACGAGACATCGGTTCACAGACAAGCGGGGAGAGCGATTTACCCAGGTTCGGGGCCCTCGATGAGGTAAAACCCTTACGTCCTGCCTGTCTGTTCTTGATTATGAAGATATTGGGTTACAATGGGGTGCTGAATAGTTCGGCTGAGATCTCGTCGAGAGGCTAAGTGCTACGATGACCTAGCTCTAGACTTTTGGTGGCTAAAGTTGCTAAGATTGATTGTGTCCCTCGGCAGACCCTCTCCTGGCCTTTATATAGGGTGCCAGGTCTCAAGAGGTCTAACCGAGTACGACTAGGTTTACAGTAGTTTAAATCTAATCTTCCCTTGTTCGGCTGCTTCCTTGTCTTGCCCGTCAAGGAATCTTCTGGTGCGCCGTCCAGGTGGCCCATCTTGCCTCCAAGTGTCTTCATGGGCCTCCAACTAGACAATACAGGATAGGGCAATGTCGGTTACCCGAAGGGTAATGCCCACGTCAGTGGAAGAACGCGATGAACACGAAGAACGCGGAGGGGAATCGTGGGATACAAACTCACACACACACACACACAAATCGGTTTGTCCTCGTTGACCCGAACCACCAACTCGATAGAGGTTGCAGGAAAAGACCTTCCGGTAGAAGTCCCGCAAAGATATCGTCGAATCGAACCCGAGAGATCTGGTAGGGTGAAAAGACCAAGGTTGATAGAAGTGCAAGAAAAGGACCAAAAGGCAGAAGTGCAAGCAAAAGACCAACGATTGATAGAAGTCACCAAAGAGATCACAAAGGTTCGACAAGGCGATCGAGTGATACAAGATCTAGGATCTATGGTAGGGTTTCCCACATGGGGCAAGAGCAAAGCTCAGGTTTAATTTCACATCAAGTCTAAATCTCAGATCTGAGCCAACAAGGCTATTTATAGTTGGTGGGGCGAAGGGGTAAGTTACAGAACGTGCTGTTTTGAGCTGACAGTCGTGCAGGCGGAAGTTCCGGCCGGACGGGGTGGAAGTTCCAGCTGGATTCTCTTCACAGGGCATCTGGGCGGAAGTTCCGGTCCTGGGGGCGGAAGTTCCGGTCGGGGCAGATTTACTTCCGGCCAACTTCCAGTCTAGTTCCGAAAATGACCGATTTCCTTGCAGTAACATCCAGAGGTGTTTTGGCGCATTTTTGGAACTAGGGCGGAACTTGGGCGGAAGTTCCGGTGGTCGGAAGTTCCGGTTGGATGCTTTTTCCTGTGCGCTGGATGGCATCTGGGGAGCATCTGGCCGGAAGTTCCGGTCCTAGGGGGCGGAAGTTCCGGCTGGAGCGTTGGGTATCCATCTTCTTCATTTTCAGCTCCCTCTCCCTTGGCTTGGTCGACATGGCTTGCGTCTTGACCGATGTACCTAATTGAACATAAGGTATTTGCATGAAGTAGCATGCCATCCAATGATGTATCAAATGCATACGTGGAAATGAGCGAATTCACCTCTTAGTGTAGGGCTTGGGCTCTAGCTCGTGTCATTGGGCCACGAGGAGGGCTTGTCGGTCTTGAGGAGGAGGTGTCCAAAGGCCACCCCGTATCACAAAGTCCATGGCAGAGTGCCTAATGCACTCATATATTGGTTCAACTAGAAGGATGCAATTGAATAAGAATAGCACTCACTCAACAAGGGAGGTATTTACCATCGTAATACCTATTCCTCATAAGCACCTTCCCTCTGGAAGAAAAATGATCGACTTTTTGTTAACAACAAAAAAAAACAATGAGGTGGTGATAAAGTGAGGCTTGTAGCACAAGGGTTCACGCAGAGACCCGACATCAATTATATATGATGTAACATACCCTATTGGTATAAGTGGAATTATGTTTCGATACTAATATTATTGGCAATTATAAATAAACTATCCATGTAGCTGATTGATGTAGTGATTACATAATCATATGGGTCACTCAATTTGGATATCTATATTAAAGTCCTTAAGACTTATAAATCCAAATCCAAAATTGAATCGCAACATATGTGTAATAATACAAAAGTCACTCTATGACTTAAAATAGTCAAACACAAATTGTGTGGTACAATTGACTGTAAGAGCTCCTTCTTATAAAGGATTACTCGTACAATGATGATTGCTTATATGTAGTCATAAACAAAATCCCTAATTGGATTCTACATGACCTTTGTATATATCAATGCTTTATCATCAAAGTTTATAATATACATGAAAGGTCCTTGCAATCATATCAAGACGGAGATTTGGATTGAACCAAGTTTATAACTTGAGTATATTCCTTCGGAATGCATATCTATCAGTCTTTACATGTCCGTAAAGTTTTGGAGAAATTAAATATGGATAAATCAAATCAAAGATATATATGGTCACACTATCCTTAACTGGGATACAAATTCATCCATTCAGTGTAGTAGTGATAAAATGTTATTGGACCTCTTGTTCCATATCTCAATACAAATTACATCACGGATGAAAATGTATTGCTGCCAACTTCTTTAAAGTACAAACCCCAACTAAAAGATTGGTGTAGGTAATATCCTCTGATATCTTTAAGGCACAAATGATCTTGATTAATTCCCTTAGAAATATCAGGATTTGACCATTGTGTAATCTACATTGGCTATAATTACCCGATCCCGAAAATGCCATATCATAGACTGAATTCAATGAAAGAGCCTTCTAAAGTAAGTCTATGAAATAGACTTTAATGGCTTCATAACCACGTTCAAAATCATGTGGTTAAGATTCAATTGAATCACCTATCATTATCTATTAGATAATACCACTTGTATTGCTCAAATGCATAAGGGTTAAATTAATATTTTCCAAACCAGGGAGATAAACATTTTGCAAACATATCATGTGAAAATCTAACAGATTTATTCACAGTGTTTTACAGATTTCCATATTCATGGATTGGTGTGAGACAACTTTTAGATTTGCAAAGTTCAAGGGGATAAAACTCCCAAATTATAACCCAGTAATGATCATTAATATTGTACTCTTTTTCCCTTAATGAGTTTTCCTAATGGTTTTGAGACAATATAAACACAAGTGTTAAGACATGCCACATTGTTTTCTCCTTATATTTTTCCCATTGGGTTTTAAAGGAGTTTTCGGTGGCACATCATATTGCACTCTTTGCACTATTTACACAAGATATATGTTGTACCTCCTATTTTCCCCATTGGGGTTTTTAAGGGAATTATATAAGGCATATTATTGATCTCTAAACTCACTAATGAGATTTTTCCTTATCAAGGTTTTTCTCATATGAGTTATCATGGAGATAATAATCTTTGTATGTTGTATCATTTTCTCCTTATTTTTTCCACATGGTTTAAAGGAGTTTTAGCAACATATCAAATACTACTCTCCTCATATTTTTCCCAATTGGTTTTTGGAGAGATTGTAAAGATATCAGGATCAAGAACTATCAAGGTCATACATGGGCGTCCGAGCACTCAAGTCTATATGAAAATTTTCAAGATGATGAAGTCATTAATGAACAGCGATTGTCCAAGGGGGTGTGTTAGAAATAGTTAGCGCTAAATATAAGCTAAGTAGGGAGTTAGCTTTCCCATTTAGCTAACTATTAGCAGTTAGAATAACTGCGTTGGCCAAACGCTAACAATGCCGAACAGGCACATGTAACCGACTATGTATGCACCTGTTGGGATCTATAAATACCCAACTTCTTGATCAATGAAGCAGAGATTTCATTCTCAATTCTTTTACATCAAACACCTATGAACCAAAAGGCGATGCAATCCGTCAAACAACTTTTGGGCCAAGGGGATCAGGCGATCAGCGACTTCAGCTGGTGGCCAGAGAAAATACATTTGGTGCAACTGCACCGGCATGGACAAAATATATCTCCGTAACAAAAGATATAAGCTACCTGAAATAGTGACACTAATCTACTGTCAAGTGAAATACTAACATTTGAAAAACAGACCCGCGCTTTGAAAATGTGCTTTAGGAACTGACAACCCTGCCTTAATAGTAAAGCCGGTCAGTCACAATATATGAACGAAACATGGTCAAAACATGAGTACCTGAATTTCTCAGTAACCTATATCTGTATAATCTGCAGATAAAAACCCCCAGGGAGTATTCCCAAAAAGTACTGTAGCTTATGAAATTTAGAAGTTGCATTGGGTTTATGCTTCACTAGATCTTGTTCTCATGTCATCAGCATGATCAGCTCTATCTTGGGTTTCATCTGCATCCACGCCACTATCTTGGGTTTCATCTGCATCCACATCCTCGGCTGCAGCTATAGTTTTTTCTTCGGTAGTCGTAGGGGCATGGCTGTAACTGCCAGTTTCTGTTGCATTATCCTCAGCGTGTTTGTCCATCATGCCAGAAAGTGCTAATTTTGGGGACCACTCAAGGACATCATCAATTATATTAGAAACCTTCTTTTGGTACCTGACAATAAGGAAAATAAAATAGGTTACTGAACTAAAACAGAACATGCATCTGAATTTCATACCATTCATTACCAGACGTCCTTCCTCCCTGACAAGCATACTAACAGATATGCCCAGGCAAGACGTGTGGCCATTAAATGATTCGACAGATTTACCAAAGCTGAGTTTAGCAGAAAAACGATAAACCCACACCCTTGCCTTGACAGGCAATCTTTTGCACCAATAACATACCTAACTAATAGTTTTTCCACTTGCAAGGGACAAAAAATATGCAATTTTGCAGACATTCTATAATGTCATTAGACATAAGTTGTATTTTCTGATCAATACACATTAGAGAGAGCAAACCAACTAATACAAATTTGCTACCCATCATCACTTCAAGGTAGGATCGAGTCAGCTTCTAGTAAGACAAAATCCAGTTAAATGCAATGACCTAACACTGTGCAAACCAAATGTGATTGATCCTATTCGAAAAATAATTGTGTTCAGTCAAAATAAGAATTACATAGGAGATACAGTGATAAGTAAACTACGTGCCAAAACAAATGGAAGGCAGGTGGCTGGAATAATTTGTTGAATGCACTGGACTCGTGTTTGATATAGCACTTCTATGACTGACTGTGTCACTCAGGAGACACTATGAGGCATGAGATAGGAAAATGTATCGTAGAAAAATATTTACCTGGCCCTAGCTGCTTCATCTGGAGCATGGTGTCTAAGCAGCAATATCACCAATACAGTAACAGTAGCATAGAAAAGTCTTGATGTCCACTTTGGGCGCTCTCCCTCGTCCTTGTCAGGCCAAAACCGAAGGAGTTCTCTAAATGTAGTCTCCTCTGCATTTATATTGGGGAAGAACCACACACGTTTTCCAAGAAGAACCCACAGAATGCCAAATATGGCAGCTCTTACTGCGATTCCATTGAACATACATGTAAGCAAGACATCATCATTGCCAAGTTAAAGCATCTAACAAAAGAATGCAAATGGTTTGTGGGGAAATCATGCAACATATAAAACAGTGTGGCAATAAAAGCAGCATTGAGATCTGTAAGTAGTAAAAGCAGGCTTGTAAATGATACTCCCTCCTTGCTAAAATGTAGTGCATATTAGAATTTTTTAAAGTCAAACGATGTAAAGTTTGACCAACTATGTAGGAAAAATATCGACCAACTATGTAGGAAAACTATCAATATCTAGAATACCAAATCAATACCTTTGAATTCCACATGATGTATATTTTCATGTGGTATACATCTGGTATGGTAGATGTAGATATTTTTATCAAAAAACTTGGTCAAAATTAACATCGTTTGACTTTTTAAAGATCTAATATGCACAACACTGTGGCAACGAGGGAGTATTGCACTAAGATGCATATGTGAATGTATTATTGAAACTGCAACGCTCAAACAATTCCTAGTGCCTAATTTTCTATGTTATAGCTAAGGAAAGTAAGAAAATGACATATTGCACGTGAAGATGAGGACTTCCAACTTTATCATATACAATACAAAAGACGAAAACTAATCCTAAGGAGACAAGGTAACAACTTGGTTTCCTAAACCACTATGAACCTGCCAGCAGTATTTGAAAAGGCACAAGGCAGTAGTCACGCGGCAGGATCATGTGTAGCATTTAGTCAGGGCTAGGCAGCACCTTGGGTAGGTAGAAGTCTTTTAGAATAGTGTCTGCCAGGAAGAAGTTATGCTGGTACAAGCTGTTAATCTCAGCTTTACAGTGTTTTTTGAGGAAGTGCACTGCCCTTAGGGCAGCGACAGTTGTGGGAAATGGAAAGTTGGAGGGCAAGGTTTAAAATAGCGTGCTAAACAAAATAGCGGCAGCTTCCTCCAAACGCTATGAACGCTATATCGTGGTAATAGCGTGCTATATTTCAAATAGCATTTTGAAAATATACATATAGCCTAAAAATAAAGGATTTTCGTCCAAAAGTGACAGATTTATGCATACATAACCACTTACAAAAATAGTTCTCCAATTTATTAGAAGCCTAACATCAACACTCCACGAGACAACAACATAGTATAAATCATTTATTAAGAATTCATCAGTATTAACAATATTATCTTCCGATTTAGAAAACAATTTCTTGTTTTCTTAAGGAGGAAAAATCAGACCCTTGTGCAAGTGGACTGGAAAAAATAGCGCGCCAACGATATGACGTTTTAGCGCGATATAGCATGTTATTTCGCAAATAGCGTCATAGCGAGAAAAAATACTCAAATTTAGCGTGGACTGGCCAGATATGCTATAGAGCGCTATTAACGAAAAAATAGCGCGCTATTTTAAACCTATGGAGGTGGATAAATAGCGCGCTATTTTAAACCTTGGTTGGGGGTGGAAATTTATGTGAGCATATATAGTTCATACTAACTTTCATATATAGTGTTGGACAGACATTAGATGGAAGGAATAATTCAGCTAAGACATTAGATGGAAGGAATAATTTAGCTAAATTAAACTATGCCAGGCTAACTTAGCTGTGACTACCTCAGTATATTGTATTAGATGGTGAGATCTGTCAAAAGATATCACTTTTAGTAACAATCCTTATCATGCATGCAACTGGATTTGTATAGATAACTTGAGAAAAGTTATTAGAAGACTGAATTTCCCAGTTTAAATAGAAAGAATCAGTTTTTTGTCAACTTGAAATCAATGGGAGAAGTTACCATCCAATAGGAACTGAAATGCAAGTGGTAGGTGAACAGGTGTCAGCTAAAAATCTATTTCTTTTTCGAAAACATGGCAATTATGTCATCTTCAAGGGACATATTATTGGTGCTGTCGACTTTGCAGTTCTGGATCATATAAGTGCAGCAGACACTGCTCAACGGTGCCACTATTGACATCTTATAGCTTCGCAAGAAGCATGCAAAATTAATATTAGGGCGTGTTCGGCAAATTCATGGCTTCCAGCTTCTCTATGCTCCACCGCGGAGCAGCACCGAACAGCCAAACTCCATGGAGCTAGATCCGAGAAGCTGAATCAATTTGATGTACAAAAATCGGAGCACCTCTTTTGCAAAGCGAAATTTTTGTTAATAATTTTTTTTCGTTAATTTCACATACTCCCTCCGTTCCTAAAAAGGCTTCTCAACTTTGTCTAGATATGGAGGTACATAGACATGTTTTAGCTATAGGTACATCTGAATCCAGAAAAAGATGTTTTTTTTTGGAACGGAGGGAGTATAATACTCGATTTTGAACTTTTTCAAAAGTAATACTGCATCACGGAAGTGTACCCCGATTGGGCCTTGTCGGGTTAGGCTTTCCCGAAAGGAGGATTTCTAAAGGCCTGGTCGGCTGGCAGCTCTGGTTGGCGCGCTTTCCCCAAAAGGCCCCTGTCAGGTTGGGCTTTCCCGAAAAGCCAGGACCTGTCGGGTTAGCCTTTCCCAAAAGGTACATGTCAGGTTAGCCTTTTCCCAAAGGTTAGGCTTTCCCGACTTGTTCTGCAATAAGCGTGAAATTTTTTGGAAAAGTTCAAAAACAAGTATTATTCGTGAAATTTTCGAAAAACAATGTATTATTAAAAAAAATTCACGCTTTTGCAAATTCCCGGATTAGCTAAACGTGGAGCAGCCCAAAATTACAAAGGAATGCCACCACGAAGTGAAAAACGCTTCAATCCCAAAGCTTCTCTGTTTCCCCTCGCTCGCCCAAGACCCCCTTGCTTGCCCACGACGCCCTCCAGATCCAATCAGAGGCCTATCATCGCCCCCAAGCCACTGGACCTTCCCAGCCGGCCACCCCAACCGCGACAGCCACGACCATCCCAGCAGGTCATCCTCCCTGCCAGTCCCCCATCCCGGCGTCCTCACCTCGAGCCCCGCTCTAGCTCAGGCCGCGACCGCCTCATCCAACAGATGACGTCAATCAGCGGCGCCCCCTACCTGCTGCCTCAGATCGATTCCCTGGTCCAATTTCATGAATTGTTGGCCGCCAGCCAGATTCTTCCAGATCTGCTGGGAGGTGTTGTTAACTTGGTCTGTATGGGCTGCAAGATGTTGGTCGACTCCCGTCCCAATGGGCCACCACGGCTAAACGGTCCGCAAGCCCATCCAAAACCATCGAAGCGATGCCAAACGTTTTGAGCTCTAAAACAAGACGCCAGATTCGCGTTCGTGGAGCAGAATCTGAGGATTTGGAGAACTGGACAAGTCCCGAACATGCCCTTCGATACTCCAACTGTAATGTAACCATCTATAAAAGGGATATACAAGACTCTGCTCTTACAAAAATACTAAACGATGGCATAACTTTCATAACGGCAACATGCAGAATGTGCAATTTTAATGCATAAAAGCAATATATGCAACTCAGAATGCAAGGGTTAACTGCCACTAAACAGAGTCAAAATATAGGGTGCATGATATAGATTTGGGGATAGAACCTTACATAAAAGCAGGGATACGATGAACAGTAAAGCTCCAGCACATGAGTACAGTACCACAATCTTGCATTGGTATGGATAAACTGGAAATAAGCACACTGCCAATGCGAAAAGAGGCCAAACAAATGAAAGAATTGTCTGCCACAAGGTCCGTCTTTTGAGAAACATCCAAGCATAAAAACCATCATTTTCAGTGAATACTTGTTCCTGCAAGTACAAATAAAGCTTAGTTCGACAAAAGAACAAACCCACCAAAGAGAATAATATTCTGAAAACAACCCGTTCTGTAGCGGTCATTGATTAAAGTGCAAGAAAGGGATTCATTTGCTAGACACAAATGGCTAAAAATACTCAAGGAACCCATAGGTTCAACGACAGACAATGTAGAGCACCATATTAATCACCAATCACAACATTAGAAAGGAAAAAAAAACTTAACGTTAATATCATAGTAACATTCTTCCTGAGCAACATAGACCTACCTGATGTATCTCCAAATGAGCAGGCCATGATGATAACTTTTTCTTTCCTGGTCTCACAGTTTTCCAAACTCTGTCACACCTTATTACGAGGTTTTTGCTCAGCAAAGTGTTAACAATTTCTTCAGCTTCCATATATTTATCTGACCCTAAAATTTCCCCAACTTCTGGATGAGTCTTGATGAAGGTGGTAAAATCTTTTCCACGAAAATACTCAACACGAGTTTCTTGCATGATAGCCCATCTCGATTCCAGTTGCTTGTTATCCCTAACCTTCTCAGCAAATAATTGATAAACATCTTTCATTGGAGCTGGCTGCTCCTACACAGCATCAAGTTATTTTTCGTCAACATTATCCATTAGAGAAGAGTAATAATTTTGTTAAATATAAAATCATATGGATCATACTATCAAATATGTGAGAATCTTCTAGTGTTGAATACAAGTCATTTGGCTCATAGTATCAAAGCAAGGTGATCCCAAATTATTTAATTTGCTATCAATTCGAGCAAATAAAGGTGAACAAACGTGTGAGCTGTTATATATGATGATCCAGTCATTGGGGAGAATCCATAGGCCGCAAAGAACAAGTGAAATTGAGGCCACCAGAGCAACCAATATGGATGCAAGTGTGAGACCCACTACGCCCGCAAAACCCGGTGTATTAGAACAAAATGTACCAGAGGCGTCCATCTTTGGACCACTGCAAACCTAGTGACAACGTCCTCGCAGGTGGCACACAGTATTTCAACGGTCAGAATAAAGCCTACCAATAATCACAATTTGCGAAAGAAGAAATGAAACTTTTAGCACTATTGTATCCACAGAACGCAACTAGACAGACCGTGCACTTCTCCAAATCTATTTTGCTAAATCACAATGAATATTCCAACCAACATCATCAAATGAATCTAGCGTGCCCTTCAGGAAACAAAATGCACATCAGAACAGCAACCTGAACCAAATCTATAGCCCACGTACGATGCGAAGAGCACATCAATCGAGCTGACCTGGGAACCTCCGCGGGACGAGCGGGACGCGGGGGCCTTCTTCCCCTTTTCCTTCTCCGCCGCCTTTGCGGACGTCGCCTTGGCTCCCTTCCCTGCCATCTCCGCCGGCTCGGCCCACTCCGTAGAGCGACGGCGGGACCCTAACCCCTGGATGAAGTCCAACCAAAGGGGATCGACGGATCTCACGTCCGATTCAGAAAGTGTGTTTTGTGTCAGGATCGCCTCCTGACGATCTTCTTTAGTTATCCAATGGTCGAGGTTGCCAGGCGGAAGATCCAACGGCTGAGAGTGTAACGTTTTGAACTTTGATTATTCTTTATCTCTGTAATCTCTGAACTTATCACTAAGTATGGTCCTGCTCTGATTTATAAAGGGCAGGAGTGGGAGGATGGGAGGCACGCTATGAATAAACCCTAATATTTCGTATCCGAGTCCCCCTTCTTCCCCATGGCAGCGCCGCCGGAGCGCCTGCTCTACCTTCTTCTCCCTACGAATTCTTGATCGACAACTCGGATCCTGACAAGGTGGTATCAGAGCAATCGGCTCTCGGACCTCGGGCTAGCAACGGCGAAGCCCTCCCTTCCTCCCAAATCTACCACCCTCCCACCCACTTCTCTCCGACCATGGCAGGCAGGACCAGATCCAGGACCTCATCCCACTCTCGCAATTCGTCACGGGATCGCAGCAACGAGGATGCACCAGTCCTTGGATCGGCGTCGACAACGGACGTTGAGCTCGTCGCGCTCAGAGCACAGCAACGCCAGGAGCGGGATGCGCGATCCGTGGGGCGGCGCCTCCGCAACTATCAGGCTGAGTCCACGGCCTCCATCAACATGCTCACGAACCAGATGGGTAACATGGTGGCGTTGATGGAGCGGATGCAGACCAGCATCGACAAGCTTACGCAGCCGGAAGGTAATCTCCAACTCGATACGGGCCAAGCTCCTACCTTTGTGACGCCTCCTCCACGCACAAGCTCGAACCTTTCCCCTATCCCGGAGGTTTCTACACCACAGGACACACCACCAACACAAAATCCGCCTCCTTTCCCACCCACCCTAGGACGGCTAACACCCGCACAGCTGTCGCTACCACCAAGCACGCAGGATGCTCGACAGAAAGCCGTGAGCACGGAGAACGAGCCCATCGTGTCCACCTCCATGGCATCGTCCTCGCGGCAGATCCAAATACAACGAACAAACCCCACCACCCAACCCCATTACTACCAGCCTATGCCTACCACACAAAACCCCACACCACCACTACACCCCACCACCACCCAAACCAACCACAATTCCAGTCACAGCACCCAACCACAGCCACCACTTAGCCAACCACCACAACATACCCTGCCATACACCCACAGCCACTTCCCGAACCAATCCTTTCCACAAAACCGCTTCCAGCAACAAAACACAAACAGTGACATGCATCTCCGGGCACCCCATGTACAACTACCAATCTTTACAGGCGATGCACCAAGAGCTTGGTTACTAGAGTGTGAGGATGTGTTCAATTTGGTTGACATACCAATGGCTAACAGAGTCAAGTGGGGATTGGCTCACATCAGAGGACAAGCAAAAACTTGGATCAGCAGCTCTGGGTTACACTTGCAGACACTGACATGGCAAGAACTCAGCCAGGTGTTGATTGATCGTTTCCCTAATGCGACAGCAAACGATCATATGGATCAGCTCCAACTGCTCAAACAAAATACTACAGTGAATGCATATATTGATCAGTATGAGCAGTGGATGACGCAGATGAAAAGAGAGCGCAGTTACTTGCCTCAGGACTTCTTTGTGGATCGATTCACCAGTGGACTTAAAGACTGTATCAAGCATTTAGTGCAGTGCCAGAAACCTGAAACACTGCTATCAGCTTACTGGTATGCCAGGAAATATGAACAGGCTTACTTACTGAATGTGAAGAAAGCAGCTCCTCCTGCACCTGTCCCTTGAGTGTACCCACAGCAGCAACCAAACCAACGTCCACATCTACCAAGAGACAATCGCAACAGACCACCAAACAACAATAGAGGACCAAGATTGTGTTGGTATTGCAATGAGAATTTCTTCTTGGGACACAGATGCCCTCAGATGCAAAGAACTTTGAATATGATTGAACTGCAGGGTTATGATGAAGAGGAAGAGAAACAAGGCCCCTTGTTGATAGATCCTCCACCACCAGCTATCCAGCAAGTTATGATCCTTCATGAACAAGCTCCAGCTCCACAGCAAGACATACCACCACAAGCAATGCCTCCGGATGAAGCGGCAATGTGCATCTCTGCAGCAGGAGCATATAGTGGCAGTCCAAGTGATTCTACAATCTCCCTTCTCCTCAATTTCAGTAAAGCACAGGCAGTGGCCTTTGTAGATACAGGCAGCACAAGTACATTCATGGACTTGACCTTTGCACAAAAGCACAAGATTCCTTTGACAACAACTACAGAAAGAACAGTTACAGTAGCAGGTGGTGGAATCCTATCCTCTGGGTTTATAGCATACAATTGCCCTTTTACTGTCCAAGGAACCAAGTTTGTCACAAACTTCAGAATCCTGGAGCTGCAAGGAGCTGATGTAATACTGGGAGTAAATTGGTTTAAGCAACACAACCTAGTCACCTTTGACTTTGTGGAACGGAAACTAACTATTGGTGTCCAGGAGAAACTACTCACATTCCATGATCACCTACTTCCTACTGACAAGCTGCTCATTTCCTCTGAACAATGTTGTAAGCTGCTAGCACAAGGAGCAACTGGTTACTTATTGTGTTATGCACAAGGGGAAGACATTTAGCAGAACAGCAAATCTGATGCACCTGTATCTGATGCTGTTCAGGAACTACTGCTACAATTCAGTGATATATTTGAGGCACCACAGGGACTGCCACCTCCTAGAGTGATGTGATTTAAGATCTAGCGAGTGGCCCGATCTCGCGATTGACCCAAATCCAAAAGGGGAAAAGAGGGAGAAGATGAAGAACGCGAAGAACACAAAAACGAACACACACACACCAACCCGATACAGTCGAATCTTACCCTCGTGGCTTGATGGACCACGCCAATAGAATCACCCGGAAGAGACGCGTGGTAGAATTCCGTGTGAGAGATTGGGGTTGGAGACGGAGACCGGTGAGAGAGAGAGAGTTGAGCACACTAGAATCTCACTCACGAATATCCAAATCCTCAACAAGAGTTGCCTTGGTTACAAAGGGGTTCTAACCCTAGGGAGACAAAGCTCAAAGTAGTTTTAAGCTCAGATTATGTCTAAAGAGTAAAAGGGGCGTCCTGGGTACTTATATAGGTCTACATGGCCCGCAGGTCGGAAAGGTACATAAGTGAATGACTTAGGCAGATTTGGTAGGGACAGGTCGATGAATCCGGTCAGGGGCTCGGTCAGGACCTGGGGCCGGCGTGTCCGGTCCAAACCGGGCCGGGGACCGGGCGCCAACCGGAAGTGTCGCAGATGCCCGTCCGGTTGGCACCGGTGCGCCGCCCGGTTGACGCCAAGGGGGGTCCGGCGTGCCGCCCGGTTGACCGGGTCTGGGACTGGGTGGCCCGGTCATGGGTCCGGTCGACCGGGTCCTGGGCCGGCTGGCTCCCTTCCTTCCTTCTCACGCTTCGGATGACGTCGGGTCCAGCTCCATGTCCATCTTCACGACCAGCTGCTCCTCTCCTCCTCCTGACCATGGTGTGTCCTTATCTCCGGGGCCTTGATGCACCTCGTACCTAATCACACAAAGAGTGTCGGCATGAGGTAGCAATCCATCCAATGGGGTACCGAGATTGAGGGTAGTGAGGAGCGAGTTCACCTTATCATGTAGGGCTTTGACTCGAGCCCGCGTCATTGGTCCACTTGGGGGACTTGTTGGTCTTGGTGCAGTGTCGTCAGTGAGCGGGGCTACATCATCTCCCCCCCTTGGGAAAGAGTCGTCCTCGACTCGTGCGTCTCCTCATCTCCATGATAGGGTGATAGGTCCGAGATGTTGAATGTGTTGCTCACCAAGTACTTGGAGGTAGGGATGTCGATGATCTAGGCGTTGTTGTTGATGCGTTTGAGGACCTTAAAGGGGCCATCTCCTCTTGGTTTGAGCTTTGAGTTGCGTTCATGAGGGAATCTTTCCTTCCGGAGGTGAATCCAAACGAGGTCGCCTTCTTCAAATATTCTTTCCTTCTTCTTGGCGTTGAGGCGGGTAGCTTGGCGGAGGACATGTTCTTGAATGGTGGCTCTTGTGTCTTCATGTAGCTTCTTCATGGTGGCGGCTCGCTTGTCGAAGTCCATGTTCGTTCTCTCATGAAGAGGTAGTGGAAGGATGTCCAGTGCCGTGGGCGGTTCGAAACCATAGACGATCATGAAGGGACTCCTTGATGTCGTGGAGTGCTTGGCTCGATTGTAGGCGAACCCCGCGTGGGGTAGACACTCTTCCCATGACTTCAAGTTTTTCTTCACTAGTATCCGTAGAAGAGTTGAGAGGCTTCGATTGACCACTTCCGTTTGTCCGTCCGTTTGCGGGTGCGAGGATGATGAGAACAAGAGCTTCACTCCAAACTTTGCCATGAGCAACTTCCATAGATAGCTCATAAACTTGACGTCTCTATCCGATACAATGCTTGCCGGTACTCCATGTAGGCGAACGACTTCCCTGAAAAACAACGAAGCAATGTGTGAAGCATCATCGGTCTTATGGCATGGTATGAAATGAGCCATTTTAGAGAACCTATCAACTACCACAAAAATTGAATCATGACCATATTTGGTTCGAGGCAATCCTAGTACGAAATCCATGCTAATATCCGACCAAGGTGCATCAGGAATAGGTAACGGTGTGCAAAGACCATAAGGGTTGGTGGTGGACTTAGCTTGAATGCATGTGGTGCAACGGTTGCAAAGGCGCTCCACGTCTCGCTTCATCTTTGGCCAATAGTAATGAGTGGAAAGCATCGAGAGTGTCTTTGATACGGGGTGGCCTTCGGACACCACCGC
The DNA here is from genome assembly GCF_019359855.2 of Lolium perenne. Classification (NCBI taxonomy): domain Eukaryota; kingdom Viridiplantae; phylum Streptophyta; class Magnoliopsida; order Poales; family Poaceae; genus Lolium; species Lolium perenne. The sequence continues at coordinate 113,961,471 of NC_067249.2, forward strand.
CTCAAGACCGACAAGCCCTCCTCGTGGTCCAATGACACGAGCTCGAGCCCAAGCCCTACGCCAAGAGGTGAATTCGCTCCTCTCCACGTACTCCTTTGACACCCCTTTGGATGGCTTGCTACTTCATGCCAATACCATATGTTCAATCAGGTACATCGACCAAGAAGCGAGCCATGAAGACCAAGCCCATGGAGAGAGAGCTGGAAATGATGAAGATGAAGCTACAGCTTCCAGGCCAGAACTTCCGCCCCCCCAGGACCGGAACTTCCGGCCAGATGCCCTCCAGATGCCTTCCATAGTGAGATGAGAGGAGAGAGAGCGACCCACCACAAAGATAGTGAGCGCCACAAGCCTATATGAGTGAGACAAAGAGTGTCCTACTAGCCACCAAAAGTGAGTGGAGAGAGGTCCAAGAGAACCCATCCACCATATTGCACTATGTGCTCATATGCAAGGGACCATCGTCGGCGACTAACGACTTAACCAACATTCCTTCGTCTTTGTTGTCTCTTTTGAAGGAGTTTCAAGACGTCTTCCCCGACGAGCTTCCTCATGGACTACCACCACTTCGAGGCATAGAACATCGCATCGACCTCATACCCGGCGCTCCGCTTCCAAACCGTGCCGCCTACCGCACCAACCCCGAAGACACAAAGGAGATGCAACGCCAAATTCAAGATCTCCTCGCCAAAGGGTATGTACGCGAAAGCCTTAGCCCATGTGCGGTTCCCGTCATTCTTGTGCCTAAACCGGATGAGACGCAACGGATGTGTATGGATTGTCGCCCCATCAATGCCATTACCGTCCGTTACCGCCATCCCATTCCGCGTTTAGATGACATGCTAGATGAACTTAGTGGTGCCACGATTTTCTCTAAAGTCGATTTGCGTAGTGGTTACCATCAAATCCGCATGGCTATTGGTGATGAATGGAAAACGGCATTCAAGACCAAACTCGGTCTCTATGAATGGCTCGTTATGCCTTTCGGTCTTTCCAATGCTCCATCTACTTTCATGCGCCTCATGAATCACATCTTGCGTCCTCTCATTGGCAAGAGTGTGGTTGTCTATTTCGATGATATTCTCATTTATAGCAAAAACCTCGAGGACCATGTGCAACATGTGAGAGAGGTCTTGTGCATCTTGCGTCATGAAAAGCTTTATGCTAACCTCCCCAAGTGCACCTTTCATCAAAACAAATTGGTTTTCCTTGGCTTTGTGGTTTCCGCTAATGGGATTGAAGTTGATTCTTCCAAGGTGGAGGCCATCCACAATTGGCCTACTCCTACAAATGTTGGTCAAGTCCGAAGTTTTCATGGACTTGCCGGTTTCTACCGCCGCTTTGTGAAAGATTTTAGCACCATTGCTTGCCCTTTGAATGAACTTACCAAGAAGAATGTTCCGTTTGTTTGGGGCAAGGCCCAACAAAATGCTTTTGATGAGTTGAAGAAACGCCTTACCGAAGCTCCCCTCCTTGTTCTTCCAAATTTTGCCAAAACTTTTGAGATTGAATGTGATGCAAGTGGGCTTGGTATTGGTGGTGTTCTTATGCAAGAGGGCAAACCCGTGGCATACTATAGTGAGAAGTTAGATGGCGCACGCCTCAACTATCCTATATATGACAAGGAGCTCTACGCTTTGGTTCGTGTTCTTGAAGTTTGGCAACACTATCTTTGGCCAAAAGAGTTTATCATTCATTCCGACCATGAGTCCTTAAAATATTTGAAAAGCCAACACAACTTGAACAAACGACATGCAAAATGGGTCGAGTTCATTGAGTCCTTCCCATATGTGATCAAATACAAGAAGGGCAAGGACAATGTTGTGGCGGATGCTCTTTCCCGCAAAAACACCCTTTTGCTAACTCGTTTGGATTTTCATGTTTTGGGACTTGAAGAGATCAAAGAACTCTATCCTTCCGATTCTTTCTTTGCTCCCATATTTGAGAAGTGCTCCGTTGAACGAGGAGTGGATGATTTCTATTTGCATGATGGCTACTTGTTTAAAGCTAACAAGATTTGCATTCCCGAGTCTTCGCTTCGAAAATTGCTTTTGCAAGAGTCACATGGAGGTGGTCTTATGGGACACTTCGGTCGAGAGAAGACATATGCCATGCTCTCAACCCACTACTATTGGCCAAGAATGTACCGCGATGTCGAACGCCTTTGCCGCCGGTGCACCACATGCTTACAAGCTAAGTCTACCTCCAACCCTTATGGTCTTTACACTCCATTGCCTATTCCATATGCACCATGGACCGATATTAGCATGGATTTTGTTCTAGGATTGCCTCGCACTAAGCATGGTCATGATTCTATATTCGTGGTAGTGGATAGATTCTCTAAGATGGCTCATTTCATACGTTGCCATAAGAGCGACGATGCTTCACACATTGCTTCTTTGTTTTTCAGGGAAATTTTTCGCCTACATGGAGTACCGCAAAGCATTGTGTCGGATCGAGACGTCAAGTTCATGAGTTATCTTTGGAAGTCGCTCATGGCAAAGTTTGGAGTGAAGCTCTTATTCTCATCATCCTCGCACCCGCAAACGGACGGCCAAACGGAAGTGGTCAATCGAAGCCTCTCCACCCTCCTACGCATCCTCGTGAAGAAGAACTTGAAGTCATGGGAGGAATGCCTTCCACACGCGGAGTTCGCCTACAACCGCGCCAAGCACTCGACTACATCAAGGAGTCCCTTCATGGTCGTCTACGGGTTTGAGCCGCTCACGGCACTCGACATACTCCTGCTCCCCCTTCATGAGCGGATCAACATGGATTTCGACAAGCGCACCGCTGCCGTGAAGAAACTTCATGAAGAAACAAGAGCTACCATTCAAGAACATGTGCGTCATCAAGCTACCCGCCTCAACGCCAAGAAGAAGGAACGCATATTTCAAGAAGGCGACCTCGTTTGGATCCACCTCCGGAAGGAAAGATTCCCTCATGAACGCAACTCGAAGCTCAAGCCAAGAGGAGATGGTCCCTTCAAGGTCCTCAAACGCATCAACAACAACGCTTACGTCATCGACATCCCCACCTCCAAGTACTTGGTGAGCAACACGTTCAACGTTGCGGACTTGTCGCCATACCATGAAGATGAGGAGGAACAAGAGTCGAGGACGAATCTTTCCCAAGGGGGGGAGATGATGCGGGGTGGCCTTCGGTCACCTCCACACCAAGACCAACAAGTCCCCCAAGTGGACCAATGACACAAGCCCGAGTCAAGGCTCTACACGATTCCCCCTCGTGTTCTTCGTGTTCATCGCGTTCATCCACCTCCCCCCACGAGTTCCACCCAAATCCGTGAAGATCGGGCACATCCTTGGACTTAGTCCACATCATATGTGATGCGGGGTGGCCTTCGGTCACCTCCACACCAAGACCAACAAGTCCCCCAAGTGGACCGATGACACGAGCCCGAGTTAAAGCGCTACACGATAAGGTGAACTCTATCCTCGCTACTCTTGACCTTGACACACCGTTGGACGGAATGCTACCTCATGCCGAAACTCTATGTGTTATTAGGTACAATGATCATCAAGGATACGAGGAAGAGGAGGCACCATTCATCGAGGAAGAAGAAGCTAAAGCCAAAGGTCTAGAAGAAGAAGAAAAGAAGAAGGAAGAAGAAAGAAGAAAGAAGAAAGAACAAGAGAAAGAGAGAGAGGAGGGTGGAGCCTCCAGGGAGGTGGAGGCCGGAGCCTCCAGGCCAAGGGGGGCCGGAGCCTCCACCCTGGCCGCGCGCATGGAGGGAGGACCGGTAGTACCGGCCCCTCCTGGCCGGTACTACCGGCTGGAGCTGGGCGGAGCCTCCACCTTGGCGCCCCGCGGGAAGGAGGAGGGGGCCGGTACCTCCGGCCCAGGTACCGGCCGTGGTACCGCTCGCGCGCCCCGCCCCACAGTACACTCTGCCTCCAATTGATGTGTTTTCCGGTACCATGGCCGGAGCCTCCGCCCGAGGTACCGCCCGCGCGCGAATTGGCCCAAATCTGAAACGTTGCTTCGCCATCCGACAGTTGTAATTTAATTAGCATTTGCCCCAAACTACCCTTGACCAAATTCTGAGCTATATGTGCTCCCGTATCCCCCATTTGCTAGGGTTAGACATAGACTTGGATAATTCTTAGAGCTTAGCTCATCTTTGGGATTATCTCCTGTGTTTCATCAAGGCTACTCTTGTTGAGATTAATAGTTGTGTGTGAGATTCTAGTTTAACCACTCTCTCTCCCGCACAAGTGTTCGTCTACAACACCGATCTCTCACACCGGGATTCAACCTCGCGGTCTCTCCTAGTGTGATTCTACCGGCGTGGTTTGTCGAGCCACGGGAGTGTAAGTCGATTGTATCGGGTTTGTGTGCGTGTGTGTTCATCGTGTTCATCTCGTTCTTCGTTTCCCCACTTTTCCCCTTTTGATTTCGGGTCGATTTCGCAAGATTGGGCCACAAATTGGGTCTTAGACCTCATCAATATGGTATCAGCAGCTCTTTGGTTGCCACGGATTTGACCCCCACATCCCCCAATTCCACCAATTTCGCCCAAAAAAAATTCCAAAATTTTTTCCCAAAAAATAGCCCCAAATTGGCCTTGGATCGATCTCTCGATTTGTTGAGTGATTTGTGGTTTTGCTCCAATAGAAACTTATCTTTGGTGTTGATCTGCAATTCCCCCACCTTCCCACAGCTTTTGGTGCCAAATTTTCCTCGAATTCGAAGGATTTCGGCCCGGATTTCCGCCCAAATCGACGAACAGCCCGCAGATCTGATTGCGACCGGAAGTTCCGCCCGGTAGGACCGGAAGTTCCGCCCCCGGACCGGAAGTTCCGCCCCTCAGGACCGGAAGTTCCGCCTGGCCGAAATTTTGACAGCAACCTTCGTTTTTCGTTTTGGTACTAACCCCCTTGTGTTTGGACTTCGGTTTGAGTGCCATTTCAGCTACCACAAAGCTTCCGCAACATCGACAACGACGACGGCACCCCGAGGCTCCAAGCGGTTCATTTGACACCTCCACCATAGCAAGTTCAAGATCGTCGGCCACCATCATCAAGTGGTATAACTTGCACCTAACTTGTAGCCCTAACCTCTTTTGCGTATCTTTCCTATCGAGAGTGGCTTTCTAGTGTTGCGAAGCATTGCGCAAGCGTCCCGACCGTGAGGGTGTGCGTGTGTTGAGCAAAGCTTTGAAGCAAGCTCGTGTGAAAAGATAAGCAAAAGAGTGTGACATACTTACATAGATAGTAGTATCCTTACATAGTGAGAAAAAGAAAAAAGAAAAATACAAAAAGAGAAAAAGAAAAAGTGTGTGAGTGACACCTATACACAAAAGAGTCCAAAGCTTATAAGCAAAAGAGAGAAAAGAGAAGAGAGGCGTCTTGCGCAAATCTTGTTTCTTCTCAATTTTGCAACCAAGCCACGGTCTCTCTTGTGTTGGCGTGACACCGAGCTAGTAGTCTTCGTTAGGACCATTTTGTTCTTGCTCATTTCCCAAGTCGCGCTAACCCCATTTTGTCCCACGCGTGTGTTTCTCATTGTGTATGCCTTTTGTGATCACCGCCTTTGACTTGTGACTTTTGGATCTTACCCACTTTTGACAATAGACTTTTCGTTTGGTTCTTCCATTTGGCTTTCCACATCCATGCCTAACACCATATAGAGTTTTTGTTTTTGTGTGTGTAACCGGTTGTTCCTCAACTTGATACACCTTTCGATTTTGGTTTGCAAGTTTTGACATTCTTGGTAGTCTTTCCTAACCACCCACCACATAGTTCTTGTTTTAGTTGTAACCATGTCTAGTGGAGAAGGGAACCAACTACCGATGACGCGGCACCAACATTGGATAGCTACTCAAGCCGTCCACGCCAAGCTAAATCAATTTGAAGCCATGCTCAAGGATACCAATGTCCGCTATGAAGAAAGAGCTCAAGTGCAAAGGAATGACCTCAACAATCAAGTTCAAGACCTCAATGAGAAGATTGAAACTCAAGGCAATGAGTTGAAGGCAACCCTTGCCATACAAGGTCAAGAGACAAGGGAAATGAAGACGGCGTTGGACAATATACTCCACACACTCAACCGCCAAGAAGAGAGAAGACACCACTCAAGGTCTTCGCGCTCCCATAGCTCAAGGTCAAGAGCTCCTACACCATCTCGCCATGATTCTAATGAAGACCCACGCCACCATAATGTGGATGTTCAAGTGCTTCACCAACAAGCTCAAGAAGCGGAGCAAGCTCGCCTTCGACTTGTCCATGAACGTCAACGCCTTGAAGAAGAGCGCCTTCACCAAGAAGACCTCAATGCTCAATTCCAACAAGAGCAAGAACGCCTTCGACATGATCAAGAGCTAGTTCGAGCAAGGGAACAAGAGCGTCTCCGCAATGAACAACAAGCACTTGAAGAACAAGAGCGGCAACGACAAGCACAAGAAGCTCAAGCTAGAAGACAACGCCTTCATGAAGAGGAAGAAAGGCAAGCGCACCAAGAGCGCCAAATCATCAATGTTGTTCGTCCTCAACGCCCTCAAGGTCAAGATAATCGCCGCCATCATGATGATCGCCCTCATGCTAGAAGACCTCCTCCAAGGGCAAGAAATGAAGAATCAAGTCATCACCAAGCATCAAGTGAAGAAAGTGTGATGCCTCGACGACGCCACAACAATGATGATCAAGATGAAGGTCATGGAAGACCACCTCCTCGTTAACAACATAGCAACAACAATAGAGATGCTCAAGGTCCACAACATCCACCTCAACAACGTCAAGATATTGGTGAAGAAAGACCACCTCCTAGACGCAATGACCGCAATGAAGAGGAAATCTTTGGCAAGCTCAAGTTCACCATGCCAAAGTTCCATGGAGAAGAAGACCCCGATGCATACTTATCTTGGGTTCTCAAGGTTGACAAGATTTTCCGCATACACAACTTCTCCGAAGCAAAGAAAGTGGCCATGGCATCACTAGAGTTTGAAGGGTATGCAAATGTTTGGTGGGAAGAAGTGAACAAGAAGCGTGACAAGGAAGATCTAGACCCCATTGCTACATGGGAAGAGATGCAAGAAGTCATGCACAAACGCTTTGTGCCAAACCACCACAAACGCGACCTCTTCAACAAGCTTACTCAACTCAAGCAAAGCTACAAGTCCGTTGAGGAGTACTACAAGGAGATGCACATGACAATGATGAGTGCCAATGTAGATGAGCGAGAAGAGCAAACAATGGCAATATTCTTGAATGGATTGAACATTCCCGTCAAGAGGATAGTGGAATTCTTGCCTTACACCAACATGGTTGAATTGCTTCATCAAGCTACAAGAGCCGAGCGCCAAGTGCGAGAAGACATAGCAAGTGCAAAAACAAAGTCCTTCTTCACCGCAAGAAATGCAACAAATACCTCCTCAAGCATCAAGAACACAAGTGCTATTGCTCCCAAGGATCCTCCTAAGCAAATGAAGAGTGCCTTCAAGACAACAAGCTTCAAGCCGGATCAATCAACTATGTCCTCCAAAGCTTCCACGGGATCTAGTAACATCACTTGCTTCAAGTGTGGGGCCCAAGGACATAAATCCTTTGAATGCAAGAACACAAGAGTTATGATAACTCGAGATGATGGAGATGTGGAATACTTGAGTGAAGGAGAATATGAAGCCTTGGTACAAGCCGCAACCAATCATGAAGATGATGACTTGGAAGACCAAGAGCAAGTCCTATGTGTGCATGATGCATGCCCATCCCTTGTGGTGACCAAAGTGTTGACAACCCATACACTCCCAAATGAAGATCAAAGGTGCAACATCTTCCAAACAAGAGCCGGAATCAATGGCAAGTCAATAAAGGTTATCATCGATGGAGGGAGTTGCCACAATCTTGCAAGCACCGAACTATGCTCCAAGCGCAACCTCACACTCCGGAAACACCCCCATCCTTACCATGTGCAATGGCTAAGTGACAATGGAAATGTCAAGATACAACACACCGTCTCCGTATCCTTAAAGATTGGTGCCTATGAAGACACCGTTGATTGTGATGTAGTGCCCATGACGGTGTGCCACATGCTACTTGGTCGCCCTTGGCAATATGACAAAAGAGCAAGCCATGATGGCTACACAAATGCCTATAGCTTCAAGGTCGGCGACAAGACATACATCCTACGCCCAATGACTCCTAGCCAAGTGATTGCGGACAATGCAAAGGCTTTAGCGAGGGCTAAGGAAGCTACTATCACTAGTGAGATGAGTGGTGAGAGAGTGAACCACCAAAAAGAAAGTGAGCGCCACAAGCCATATATGAGTGAGATGAAGAGTGTCCTCATAGCTACCAAGAGTGAGATGAGAGAATTGCACCACAACCCATCCACCATATTGCACTATGTGCTTATTTGCAAGGGGCCATCTTCGGAGACTAACAACCTAACAACACTTCCTTCGTCTTTGTTGTCTCTTTTGAAGGAGTTCCAAGATGTCTTCCCCGACGAGCTTCCTCATGGACTACCACCGCTTCGAGGGATTGAGCACCGCATCGACCTCATACCCGGCGCTCCTCTACCAAACCGCGCCGCCTACCGCACCAACCCCGAAGTCACAAAGGAGATCCAACGACAAATACAAGACCTCCTCGAAAAAGGGTATGTTCGTGAAAGCTTAAGCCCTTGTGCGGTTCCCGTGATTCTTGTTCCTAAACCGGATGAGACGCAACGAATGTGTATGGATTGTCGCCCCATCAATGCCATTACCGTTCGATACCGCCATCCCATTCCGCGTTTAGATGACATGCTTGATGAATTGAGCGGTGCCACGATTTTCTCTAAGATTGATTTGCGTAGTGGCTACCATCAAATCCGCATGGCAATAGGTGATGAATGGAAGACGGCATTCAAGACCAAACTTGGTCTCTATGAATGGCTTGTCATGCCATTTGGACTTTCAAATGCTCCATCTACTTTTATGCGACTCATGAATCACATCTTGCGTCCTCTCATTGGCAAGAGTGTGGTTGTCTATTTCGATGATATTCTCATTTATAGCAAAAACCTCGAGGACCATGTGCAACATGTGAGAGAAGTCTTGTGCATCTTGCGTCATGAAAAGCTTTATGCTAACCTCCCCAAGTGCACATTTGCTCAAAACAAATTGGTTTTCCTTGGCTTTGTGGTTTCCGCTAATGGTATTGAAGTTGATTCTTCCAAGGTTGAGGCCATCCACAATTGGCCCACTCCTACCAATGTTGGTCAAGTTCGAAGTTTTCATGGACTTGCCGGTTTCTACCGCCGCTTTGTGAAAGATTTTAGCACCATTGCTTGCCCTTTGAATGAGCTTACGAAAAAGAATGTTCCATTTGTGTGGGGCAAGGCACAACAAAAAGCTTTTGATGAGTTGAAGAAGAGACTTACCGAGGCACCACTTCTTGTTCTTCCAAACTTTTCCAAAACTTTTGAGATTGAATGTGATGCGAGTGGACTCGGTATTGGTGGAGTGCTTATGCAAGATGGAAAACCCGTGGCATACTATAGCGAGAAGTTGGATGGCGCACGCCTCAACTATCCTATATATGACAAGGAACTTTACGCTTTGGTTCGTGTTCTTGAAGTTTGGCAACACTATCTTTGGCCAAAAGAGTTTATTATCCACTCCGACCATGAGTCTTTGAAATATTTGAAAAGTCAACACAATTTGAACAAAAGACATGCAAAGTGGGTTGAGTTCATTGAGTCCTTTCCATATGTAATCAAATACAAGAAGGGCAAGGACAACATTGTGGCGGATGCTCTTTCCCGCAAACTCACCCTCTTACTCACTCGCTTGGATATTAGTGTTTTGGGTCTTGATGAAATCAAAGATTTATATGCTTCCGATACTTTCTTTGGCCCAATCTTTGCAAAGTGTTCTAGTGAAAAGGGCATCGATGATTTCTATTTGCACCAAGGATTCTTGTTCAAGGGCAACAAACTTTGTATTCCTATGTCTTCGCTTCACCTTTTGCTCTTACAAGAATCGCATGGTGGTGGTCTTATGGGACACTTTGGACGAGAGAAGACATATGCCATGCTCTCCACTCACTATTATTGGCCAAGAATGTACCGCGACGTGGAGCGCCTTTGCCGACAGTGTACAACATGCTTACAAGCTAAGTCTACCTCCAACCCTTATGGTCTTTACACTCCATTGCCTATTCCATATGCACCATGGACCGATATTAGCATGGATTTCATTCTAGGCTTGCCTCGCACTAAGCATAGTCATGATTCTATATTTGTGGTAGTGGATAGATTCTCTAAGATGGCTCATTTCATACCTTGCCATAAGAGCGACGATGCTTCACACATTGCTTCTTTGTTTTTCAGGGAAATTGTTCGCCTACATGGAGTATCGCAAAGCATTGTGTCGGATAGAGACGTCAAGTTCATGAGTTATCTTTGGAAGTCGCTCATGGCAAAGTTTGGAGTGAAGCTCTTATTCTCATCATCCTCGCACCCGCAAACGGACGGCCAAACGGAAGTGGTCAATCGAAGCCTATCCTCTCTTCTACGCATCCTCGTGAAGAAAAACTTGAAGTCATGGGAAGAGTGCCTTCCACACGCGGAGTTCGCCTACAACCGCGCCAAGCACTCGACAAACATCAAGGAGTCCCTTCATGGTCGTCTACGGGTTTGAGCCGCTCACGGCACTCGACATACTACCACTTCCACTTCATGAGCGGACAAACATGGACTTCGACAAGCGCACCGCCGCCGTGAAGAAGCTACATGAAGATACAAGGGCAACAATCGAGCAACAAGTTCTTCGTCAAGCAACACACCTCAACATGAAGAAAAAGGCACGGATCTTCAACAAAGGGGACCTAGTGTGGATACATCTTCGCAAGGACCGTTTCCCTCAAGAAAGAAACTCCAAGCTCAAGCCCCGAGGCGATGGCCCCTTCAAGGTCCTCAAGCGAATCAACGACAACGCCTACGTCATCGACATACCAACATCCAAGTACTTTGTGAGCAACACATTCAATGTGTCCGACCTCTCGCCATACCATGAAGATGAAGAGCCGTTAGAGTAGAGGAAGACTCTTTCCCAAGGGGGGGAGATGATACGGGCTGGCCTTCGGACACCACCGCCTCAAGACCGACAAGCCCTCCTCGTGGTCCAATGACACGAGCTCGAGCCCAAGCCCTACGCCAAGAGGTGAATTCGCTCCTCTCCACGTACTCCTTTGACACCCCTTTGGATGGCTTGCTACTTCATGCCAATACCCTATGTTCAATCAGGTACATCGACCAAGAAGCGAGCCATGAAGACCAAGCCCATGGAGAGAGAGCTGGAAATGATGAAGATGAAGCTACAGCTTCCAGGCCGGAACTTCCGCCCCCCAGGACCGGAACTTCCGGCCAGATGCCCTCCAGATGCCCTCCAGATGCCTTCTAGCGCCCAGCGAAATGGATCAGGCCGGAACTTCCGCCCCGAGGGACCGGAACTTCCGCCCACCGGAACTTCCGCCCAAGTTCCGAAAGTCGGCGAAAACGCCCCTGGATGTTACTGCGGGACAATGGCGCAAGAACAAGGCCGGAACTTGGCCGGAACTTCCGCCCCTCCAGACCGGAACTTCCGCCCCTGACCGGAACTTCCGCCCAAGTTGACCGGAACTTCCGCCCCATCGAACTTCAGCAAGACAGCACTTTTCAGCGTGTAACTTACCTCTTCGCCCCCACCTATAAATAGCCTTGTTGGCTCAGATCTGAGATTAGACTTGATGTGAAATTAAACCTGAGCTTAGCTCACCCTTGTGGGAACCCTACCTAGATCTATGATCTTGTACCCACCCGGGCTCCTTATCGACTTGTCAAGATCTCTTTGGTGACTTCTACCGTTTGTTTGATCTTTTGCTTGCACTTCTACCTATTTGGTCTTTTGCTTGCACTTCTATCAACCTTCCGGTCTTTTCACCCTTCTAGATCTTGCGAGCTTCGATTTGTCGATCTCTTTGCGGGACTTCTACCGGAAGGTCTTTTCTCGCAACCTTTATCGAGTAGGTGTATCGGGCCTACGAGGGAAAACCGGTTTGTGTGCGTGTGTGTGTTGTATCCCCACGATTCCCCCTCGCGTTCTTCGTGTTCATCGCGTTCATCCACCTCCCCCCACGAGTTCCACCCAAATCCGTGAAGATCGGGCACATCCTTGGACTTAGTCCACATCAGTCTTGTCACGTCCAAAGTGTCCCATGAGGCCACCACCATGTGACTCTTGCAAAAGTAACTTTCGAAGAGAAGACTCGGGTATGCAAATTTTGTTAGCTTTAAACAAGTAGCCATCGTGCAAATAGAAGTCATTGAATCCTCATTCAACGGAACACTTCTCAAATATTGGTGCAAAGAAAGAATCGGAAGGATAGAGTTCTTTGATCTCCTCAAGTCCCAAGATATGAAAATCCAAGCGAGTAAGCAAAAGGATGTTTTTGCGGGAAAGAGCATCCACCACTACATTGTCCTTGCACTTCTTGTATTTGATTACATACGGGAAGGACTCAATGAACTCAACCCATTTTGCATGTCGTTTGTTCAAATTGTGTTGGCTTTTTAAATACTTCAAAGACTCATGGTCGGAATGAATGAAAAACTCTTTTGGCCAAAGATAGTGTTGCCAAATTTCAAGAACACGAACCAAAGCATAAAGTTCCTTGTCGTAAATAGGATAGTTGAGGCGTGCGCCATCCAACTTCTCACTATAGTATGCCACGGGTTTTCCATCTTGCACAAGAACGCCACCAATACCAAGTCCACTCGCATCACACTCAATCTCAAAAGTTTTTGCAAAGTTTGGAAGGATGAGAAGGGGAGCTTCGGTAAGGCGTTTCTTCAACTCATCAAAAGCATTTTGTTGGGCCTTGCCCCACACAAACGGAACATTATTTTTGGTAAGCTCGTTCAAAGGGCAAGCAATGGTGCTAAAATCTTTCACAAAGCGGCGGTAGAAACCGGCAAGTCCATGAAAACTTTGGACTTGACCAACGTTTGTAGGAGTAGGCCAATTGTGGATGGCCTCAACCTTCGAAGAATCAACTTCAATTCCATTGGCGGAAACCACAAATCCAAGGAAAACCAACTTTTTTTTAGCAAAGGTGCATTTGGGGAGGTTAGCATAAAGCTTCTCATGACGCAAGATGCATAAGACTTCTCTCACATGTTGTACATGGTCCTCGAGATTTTTGGTATAAATGAGAATATCATCAAAATAGACAACCACACTCTTGCCAATGAGAGGTCGCAAGATGTGATTCATGAGGCGCATAAAAGTTGATGGAGCATTGGAAAGACCAAATGGCATAACAAGCCATTCATAGAGACCAAGCTTGGTCTTGAATGTCGTTTTCCATTCATCACCAATTGCCATGCGGATTTGGTGGTAGTCACTACGCAAATCGACTTTAGAGAAAATCGTGGCACCACTTAACTCATCAATCATGTCATCTAAACGCGGAATGGGATGGCGGTATCGAATGGTAATGACATTGATGGGGCGACAATCCATACACATTCGTTGCGTCTCATCCGGTTTAGGCACAAGAATCACGGGGACGGCACAAGGACTAAGGCTTTCACGAACGTACCCTTTAGCGAGGAGATCTTGTATTTGACGTTGAATCTCCTTTGTATCTTCGGGGTTGGTGCGGTAGGCAGCGCGGTTGGGAGCAGAGTGATACGTCTCAAACGTATCTATAATTTCTTATGTTCCATGCTAGTTTTATGACAATACTCACATGTTTTATATACACTTTATATCATTTTTATGCATTTTCCGGCACTAACCTATTAACAAGATGCCGAAGCGCCAGTTCCTGTTTTCTGATGTTTTTGGTTTCAGAAATCTTACACAGGAAATATTCTCGGAATTGGACGAAACAAAAGGCCAGGTTCCTATTTTTCCAGGGGCTTCGCGGAGTCCGAAGGAGAGACGAAGGGGGGCCACGAGGAGCCCACACCATAGGGGGGCGCGGGCCACCCCTTGGCCGCGCCGCCAAGTGGGGACCCCACCTCGGGACTCCACCGACTCTGCCCCTTTGATGTCTACGGGTGCTTCTATTCTTGTAGACAGTGTTGGGCCTCCAAGAGCAGAGGTTTGTAGAACAGCAGCAAGTTTCCCTTAAGTGGATCGCCCAAGGTTTATCAAACTCAGGGAGGAAGAGGTCAAAGATATCCCTCTCAAGCAACCCTGCAACCACAAAGCAAGAAGTCTCTTGTGTCCCCAACACACCTAATAGGTGCACTAGTTCGGCGAAGAGATAGTGAAATACAGGTGGTATGAATAAATATGAGCAGTAGCAACGGCACCAGAAAAGTGCTTTGCTGTCCAGGACTGGCGTGTGGTTGATGGTGGTGATATTGCAGGAAGTACAGATGCAGTAAAACAGTAAACAAGCAGCGATAGCAGTATTTAGGAACAAGGCCTAGGGATCATACTTTCACTAGTGGACACTCTCAACATTGATCACATAACAGAATAAATAGATAGATGCTAGACTCTACACTCTCTTGTTGGATGATGAACACCACTAACTGTGTAGGATTACGCGAACCCTCAATGCCGGAGTTAACAAGCTCCACAATATTCGATATTCATGTTTAAATAACCTTAGAGTGCACGACAGATCAACACAACTAAACCAAGTACTAACATAGCATGCACACTGTCACCTTCACACTACGAAAGGAGGAATAGATCACATCAATACTATCATAGCAATAGTTAACTTCATAATCTACAAGAGATCACAATCATAACCTACGCCAAGTACTACACGATGCACAGACTGTCACCTTTACACCGTGCAGGAGGAATAGACTACTTTAATAACATCACTAGAGTAGCACACAGATAAATTGTGATACAAAACACATTGCAATCATAAAGGGATATAAATAAGCACTTCACTATGCCATTCATAACAGTGAATAAGTATTCTGTGAAATATAGCCTAAGAGACCCACACGGTGCACACATTGTCACCTTTACACGCGTGGGACAAGGAGTCTCCGGAGATCACATAAGTAAAATCCACTTGACTAGCATAATGACATCTAGATTACAAGCATCATCATATGAATCTCAATCATGTAAGGCAGCTCATGAGATTATTGTATTGAAGTACATAGGGAGAGAGATGAACCACATAGCTACCGGTACAGCCCCTTAGCCTCGATGGAGAACTACTCCCTCCTCATGGGAGACAGCAGCGGTGATGAAGATGGCGGTGGTGTCGATGGAGAAGCCTTCCGGGGGCACTTCCCCGTCCCAGCGGCGTGCCGGAACAGAGACTCCTGTCCCCCAGATCTTGGCTTCACGATGGCGGCGGCTCTGGAAGATTTCTAGTACCGTGGCTTTTTTCGTCTCGAAGATTTAGGTCGAGGAGCTTCTTATAGGCGAAGAGGCAGCGTCAGAAGGGGTCTGGGGCCACCAGACACTAGGGCGGCGTGCCCCCCCTGGGCCGCGCCGCCACCATGTGTGGGCCCCCTGTGGCCCCTCTCTGGCGGCTCTCGGGTGTTCTGGAAGCTTCATGCAATCCTAAGATGTTGGGCGTTGATTTCGTCCGATTTCGAGAATATTTCCTTACTAGGATTTCTGAAACCAAAAACAGCAGAAAACAACAACTGGCCATTCGGCATCTCGTCAATAGGTTAGTTCCGGAAAACGCATAATAATGACATAAAGTATGCATAAAACATGTAGATATCATCAATAATGTGGCATGGAACATAAGAAATTATCGATACGTCGGAGACGTATCACCCTTCGCCTATTTATTCTCTCCGTTGAGAAAACCCTATTATCGAGAACCACGATACGAGAAAAATTCCAGAGACGCCGCCGCCGCCAATCCCATCTCGGGGGATTCAGGAGGTCGCCTCTGGCACCCTGCCGGAGAGGGGAATCATCACCCGGAGGACTCTACATCACCATGCCCGCCTTCGGACTGATGCGTGAGTAGTTCATCCTTGGACTATGGGTCCATAGCAGTAGCTAGATGGTTGTCTTCTCCTCTTGTGCTATCATGTTTAGATCTTGTGAGTTGCCTATCATGATCAAGATCATCTATTTGTAATGCTACATGTTGTGTTTGTTGGGATCCGATGAATATGGAATACTATGTCAAGTTGATTATTGATCTATCATATATGTGTTGTTTATGATCTTGCATGCTCTCCGTTGCTAGTAGAGGCTCTGGCCAAGTTGATACTTGTAACTCCAAGAGGGGGTATTTATGCTCGATAGTGGGTTCATGCCTCCATTGAATCTGGGACAGTGACAGAAAGTTCTAAGGTTATGGATGTGTTGTTGCCACTAGGGATAAAACAACAATGCTTTGTCTAAGGATATTTGTATTGTTTACATTACGCACAATACTTAATGCAATTGTCTGTTGTTTGCAACTTAATACTGGAAGGGGTGCGGATGCTAACCCGAAGGTGGACTTTTTAGGCATAGATGCATGCTGGATAGCGGTCTATGTTCTTTTTCGTAATGCCCTAAGTAAATCTCATATTAGTCATCATGATATGTATGTGCATTGCTATGCCCTCTTTATTTGTCAATTGCCCAACTGTAATTTGTTCACCCAACATGCTATTTATCTTATTGGAGAGACACCACTAGTGAACTGTGGACCCCGGTTCATTCTTTTACATCTGAAATACAATCTACTACAATCATTGTTCTCTGCTGTTCTTTGCAAACAAACATCATTCTCCACACCATATGTTTAATCCTTTGTTTACAGCAAGCCGGTGAGATTGACAACCTCACTGTTAAGTTGGGGCAAAGTATTTTGATTGTGTTGTGCAGGTTCCACGTTGGCGCCGGAATCCCTGGTGTTGCGCCGCGCTACACTCCTTCACCAACAACCTTCACGTGGCCTTCATCTCCTACTGGTTCGATAACCTTGGTTTCTTACTGAGGGAAAACTCGCTGCTGTACGCATCACACCTTCCTCTTGGGGTTCCCAACGGATGTGTGCTTCACGCGTTATCACGGAGCGCCGGGTATGAGGTCGATGCGGTGCTCTATGCCCCGAAGCGGTGGAAGCCCATGAGGTAGCTCGTCGGGGAAGACATCTTGAAACTCCTTCAAAAGAGACAACAAAGACGAAGGAATGTTGGTTAAGTCGTTAGGCGCCGACGATGGTCCCTTGTTGAAAGAGCAAAGTCTAGACCCCGGGTTTTGTGTGTTTGATGATAACACTCGAATAATCTCACCGTATGCTTTGAGTATCTTTGTTAGATTTGCAAGTACACGGTGACCTCGCTGGACACGTCAAGATCGAAGGACTGAAGCGTAGCTTATAGTTTTTCTCGTTTTGTGTGTGTATCGCGAGGTGACATGGTTGGAGAGGAAAAGAGGAGAAAAACAGTTTTAACCAGACCGGTACTACCGGTACAAGTAGCGATAGTACCGCTACCCCTACTGGTACCGCCCCAAGGTACCGCTGTGAAGTTCTGCGCTGAAATTGACCCACAGTACGAGTTACGGTACCTTTGCGGTACCTGGAGCGGTAGTACCGCTTGCAAGCGGTAGTACCGCCCACGGTACCGCTCAAGTACCGTAACTAGTTACGGTAGTACCGCTTCGGTACCGCTCTGGTACCGCTTTGAGTCCAGTAAGGTTTGGACCCTATTGCAGTACCTCAAGCGGTACCGCGAGCGGTAGTACCGCTCTGCGTCCACGTGGACCAGATCTGTGGGATTTCGAACTCAGAGCGGTAGTACCGCTTACCCAAAGCGGTAGTACCGCTTAGGCAAAAACTGGACATAACGGTTGGATTTCGGGGGGCCTATTTAAAGGGCCCTTCTTCCCCAACTCGTTTTTATCTCTCCTCTCTCTCTCTCCTCCATTGTTGCTGAGCTTAAACCTTGAGGATCTCCCCAACCATCCAACCAACATTGCCCAAACTTTGAGGAGTGGTGGAGGAGACCCCGATCTATAGTTCTACCAAGAGAGATTTCACCAATACTTGCTATTCCTTAGTGGATCTTGGTGTTAGGGTTCCTATGGTGGGATCTTGGAGAAACTGCAGCTATGGAGACTAGCTTGGTGTTGTACTAGCTCCATAGGGTGTTGGGAGCCTCCTTGTGGTGTGGAGCTCGCCCCAACCTTGTGAAGGAATCACCGCCTCGACCGGTGTCTTAGTGGAGAAGGGGGAGCACCTTCGTGGAGCTCTCTCGAGGAAGAAGGTGAGGCCTTCCTTCGTGGTGTGGCCGTCTAGCCTCTTGTGTGAGGCTAGCACCTCCTCAACGCAGATGTACTCTCTTTTGTGAGAGGAACTGCGGGAAACAAACCTCGCCTCGTCTCCGCACCATCCGGTTGTCCCGCTCCTTACTCTTACTATCTTGTTGATTCCTTTGCTTGTTGCATTTGTCCTAGGATCATTGTAGGAACACCAAGACCATTAAAGGATTCACCTTTACCTTCCACACCGCTAAAATTTAAAAAAACTAAAATTTGACATAGCGTCCATTCACCCCCCCTCTTGTTCGCTACGATCCATTCAAGTGGTATCAGAGCAAGGTTTTCTTGCTCGGGCTTTACCGCCTAAGAAATGGCCGAACAAGAGACGGTTGTGAATGGGTCACCTTCCCTTGTGCCACCCGCTCCATCATCACCCGTCGATAGCACAACGGCTACGTTGGATGACCTCAAGAAATTGGAGTCATCCATCGTTAACCAAATGAAGACGATTATAATGGAGTTGGTTGCTCAAAAACCAACCCCTATCATAGATCCTAAGGCAAGTGCCGAGGATCCCCCACCAAAAGTTATCCAATTTCCTCTTGTCGATTTTGTCTCGCAATCGACAAAAGATCCACAAAAGGAAGGGCTTGGGGAGAGCGGCACTTCAACAAAGGGGAAGGATGAGACACCGGTTGCGGAACGTCTAGGGGGTTATCATGAGGTGCCACCACCAAGTGATTACACCATAAACGTTCCAATACCTATGACACATATCTTGTCGCATGGTTCACCACCGTTACTTGAGTCAAATAACTTTGAAAATTGGAAATTCTTAATGCGTTCTCATGTGCGCAACGCATCTACCGAGTTTTGGCGTATCATCGAGGAGGGCTACTCACCACAAGACCCAAAGAGCTTGACTAGAAGAGAAGTGGTGGATGACCAACTCAACGCCACCGCCGTCAACATGATTCACATGGCCGTCACGCCCAAGGACCGCGCTCATATCCGCTCGCTCAAGACCGCCAAGGAAGCATGGGATAAACTTGACAAGCTCTTCCTCGGAAATGCGAGCATCCAAAGCTCTTGTTTTGATGAAGTGAACAACATGGCCGACAACTTCGTCATGAATGAAGGAGAGTCCCCCAAAGAAATGTATCGGCGCCTCATCGCTCTTGCCGTACAAATGCAAGATCTTGGAGCAACGTTTGTGGATGACCATTGGATCAAGCGCAAGTTCTACAACGCTCTCCTCCCTTATGAGGAAGTGAAGTTGACGGCCATCCGCCAAAACACCTCCTTCCGTCTATGACATCCGATGAAGTTCTTAGTGAAGTCATTGCTTTGGACATCTCCAAGAAGAATGCGGAGGATCTTGTTGCTCGCGCCCACAACACCCGCAAGCCCAACCTTGCATTGAAGATGAAGGTACATGAGGCTAGTGAAAGCGATGAGGATCCCATTGAGTGGGGACCGGATGATCTCAAGACCAACTATCATGAGCACATGGCTCTCGCCGCCAAGAAATTTTGGGATGGAAACAAGTCCTGAAGTACAAGATCAAGAAGACTACATGATTCTTCAAGAAACTTCTCCAAGAGTCCAAGTCCAAGAGATGGGCAAAGGGGGAGAACATGCTACAATTGCGGCGACAAGAATCATTTCGTTGTGGATTGTATGTTTGAGAGAAGAGAAGATAATTGTGGAAGGCTTGTCCGCAAGGAAAAGTTCAAGTCTCTCTCCAAAGGATTCTCTAAGTTCTCCTCCAAGCCCGATGATGGAAAGGTCTCCTTCACCAAGAAGCCTAGAGCCTTCATCATTTGAGAAGAGTACTCCTCCGATGAGGATGAAGAACATGAGGACAAGAGGTCCAACAAGGAAGGAGAGGGAGTGGCCGCCATCGCCTACTCCCTCTATCTCCCTCTTCGACTCTCCTAATGAGAACATCATCACCCACAACGCTCATTGCCTTATGGCAAAGGTATCCACGGAGGTAAAATCCCCTTCCAAACCCTCATCTTCAACTAATGCCTTATATATTGATGATGCCACTAGTCTCACCATTAAGCGTGAGATTATGGATTTGGATTATTTTCTCACTAACATGCAAGGGGATACCAAGACTCATGTTGGGGCTCTCTTGGGCCAACTTGGTGCGTCACAAGACCTTATAGAGGAGAAGGAGAGGCTTGAAAGGGAGGCGGCAAATGAGATTGCTTCTCTCAATCAAGCGCTTGAAGAAGAACAAAATTTGCGCATGTCTCTTGAAGCTAGTGTCATCGTCCTTGAAGACTCCAACAAAGCCATTATCTCCCTACTCACCAAGGACCGAGATCATGCTCTTGGTTTTATTTGTGATCTCAAGAAGAAGATGCTTTCACTCGAGGAAATGAACAAGAAAGATGAAGAAGACTCCATCTCTTGCCATGACGAGCTTGTGGATCAAGTGGCTTCCTTGAGGAAGCACAATGCTCTTCTCTTGGAGGTCAATGCTCTTCAAGAAGAAGCCTTGGATGAATATTACCGCTTGTGCAAGGAGAAGACCTCATGTTGCAACCATGAAGAAGAAATTGCCACTCTTGAGACCACCAAGGCCAAGCTTTTGAGTTTGAATAGCATGCAAGAAGAGTCTTTGGTGAAATGCCTCTGCATGAGCAAAGAGAAGGCCACTTGTTGTGATCATGAGGAAGAAATAGCCGCCTTGAAGAGAAGGGAAGCCAAGCTCATGGAGGTCAATTCCATGCAAGAGGAAGCATTGAAGGAGTATTTTCCTTTGAGCAAGGACCGTGCGTGTTGAACTCATGAAAGTGACATTGCCAAGATGGAGAGTGACAAGCATATACTCATGAAGATGAACGCTCTCCAAGAAGAAGCTTTGATGGAACACTTCCGGGTGAACAAGGCAAAGGAAGTCCAAGTGTTTGATATTTGCCACCCTCACCCGGAGCATGAAGATGAAGTCAATCGTTTGAAGGCCAAAGTTGATAGACTCCAAGTTCAAGCCAAGTACTTGGAAGGGGTCATTGAAGCCAAAGATGGAGCCAAAGAGGGATCTTGAAATGAAGGAGGACTGGCTACCAAGCCAAAGAGGAAGAGGAGTAGGAGGACCAAGAAGAAGAAGAACAAGGAGAACATGGAGATCAACCATGAGGAGAGCAATGCTAGCTCAAGAAGGGATGGAGCACCCAACTCCGCCTCGAAGGGTTTCGCCGGCTCTAACAACCCTTCTCATGTTCTTTTTGTTGATTACTATGGACATATTCGTGCTCGCTTTATTGGTCCTCAAAAGGACAATGTTGATTGGACTATTTGGGTTCCCAAACCCCTTGTTACTAATGATACGTCTCCGACGTATCGATAATTTCTTATGTTCCATGCCACATTATTGATGTTATCTACATGTTTTATGCACACTTTATGTCATATTCGTGCATTTTCTGGAACTAACCTATTAACAAGATGCCGAAGTGCCGATTCTTGTTTTACTGCTGTTTTTGGTTTCAGAAATCCTAGTAAGGAAATATTCTCGGAATTGGACGAAATCAAAGCCCGGGGCCTATTTTCTCACGAAGCTTCCGGAAGTCCGAAGGAGAGACGAAGAGGGGCCACGGAGGGGCCACACCCTAGGCGGCGCGGCCCCCCCCTTGGCCGCGGCCCTGTGGTGTGGGGCCCCGTGCCGCCTCTTGACCTGCCCTTCCGCCTATAAAAGTCTCCGTGACGAAACCCCAAGACCGAGAGCCACGATACGGAAAACCTTCCAGAGACGCCGCCGCCGATCCCATCTCGGGGGATCCAGGAGATCGCCTCCGGCACCCTGCCGGAGAGGGGAATCATCTCCCGGAGGACTCTACGCCGCCATGGTCGCCTCCGGTGTGATGTGTGAGTAGTCTACCCCTGGACTATGGGTCCATAGCAGTAGCTAGATGGTTGTCTTCTCCCCATTGTGCTATCATTGTCGGATCTTGTGAGCTGCCTAACATGATCAAGATCATCTATCTGTAATTCTATATGTTGCGTTTGTTGGGATCCGATGAATAGAGAATACTTGTTATGTTGATTATCAAAGTTATATCTATGTGTTGTTTATGATCTTGCATGCTCTCCGTTACTAGTAGATACTCTGGCCAAGTTTTTGCTATTAACTCCAAGAGGGAGTACTTATGCTCGATAGTGGGTTCATGCCTGCATTGACACCAGGACAAAGGATGTAAAGTTCTAAGGTTGTGTTGTGCTGTTGCCACTAGGGATAAAACATTAGTGCTATGTTCAAGGATGTAGTCACTAGTTACATTACGCACCATACTTAATGCAATTGTCTGTTGTTTGCAACTTAATACTGGAAGGGGTTCGGATGATAACCTGAAGGTGGACTTTTTAGGCATAGATGCAGTTGGATGACGGTCTATGTACTTTGTCGTAATGCCCAATTAAATCTCACTATACTCATCATGATATGTATGTGCATGGTCATGCTCTCTTTATTTGTCAATTGCCCAACTGTAATTTGTTCACCCAACATGCTGTTCGTCTTATGGGAGAGACACCTCTAGTGAACTGTGGACCTCGGTCCAATTCTCTTTACTGAAATACAATCTCTTTGCAATACTTGTTCTACTCGTTTTCTCGCAAACAATCATCTTCCACACAATACGGTTAACTCTTTGTTACAGCAAGCCGGTGAGATTGACAACCTCACTGTTTCGTTGGGGCAAAGTACTTTGGTTGTGTTGTGCAGGTTCCACGTTGGCGCCGGAATCACTGGTGTTGCGCCGCACTACATCTCGCCGCCATCAACCTTCAACGTGCTTCTTGACTCCTACTGGTCCGATTAAACCTTGGTTTCTTACTGAGGGAAACTTGCCGCTGTGCGCATCACACCTTCCTCTTGGGGTTCCCAACGGACGTGCCAACCACACGCATCAAGCAAATTTAAGCGCCGTTGCGGGAGATCAAGACACGCTGCAAGGGGAGTCTCCACTTCTCAATCTCTTTACTTTGTTTTTGTCTTGCTTATTTTTATTTACTACTTTATTTGCTGCACTAAATCAAAATACAAAAAAATTAGTTGCTAGTTTTACTTTACTTGCTATCTTGTTTGCTATATCGAAAACACAAAAAAATTAGTTACTTGCATTTACTTTACTTAATATCATGCATGTTTTTATTTCACTAGTTAAGCATAATGGAAAACAACAAAAATATGAGAGACCTTTATGAACTTTATCTTGAATTAGGACATGATGTGTTTGAAGAGAGAATTAAAAAACCCATGGAACTTTATATGCATGCTAATGGGAATGTTATTACTATGAATGCTTTGAACACCATTGTTGCTAATGCTATGGAAAATTCTAAGCTTGGGGAAGCTGGCTCTGATGAGCATGATCTTTTTAGTCCCCCAAGCATTGAGGAGAAAATTTTCTTTTATGATTACAATATGCCTCCTATATATGATGATAGCCACTTTGTTGAATTTGCTCCCACTACAACTAATAAAATTGATTATGCTTATGTGGAGAGTAATAATTTTATGTATGAGACTCATGATAAGAATGCTTTATGTGATAGTTATATTGTTGAGTTTGCTCATGACACTACTGAAAGTTATTATGAGAGAGGAAAATATGGTTGTAGAAATTTTCATGTTACTAAAACACCTCTCTATGTGCTGAAATTTTTGAAGCTACACTTGTTTTATCTTTATATGCTTGTTGCATTATGCTTCATGAACTTGTTTACTTACAAGATTCCTATGCATAGGAAGCATGTTAGACTTAAATGTGTTTTGAATTTGCCTCTTGATGCTCTCTTTTGCTTCAAATACTATTTCTTGCAAGTGCATCATTAAAACTGCTGAGCCCATCTTAATGGCTATAAAGAAAAGAACTTCTTGGGAGATAACCCATGTGTTATTTTGCTACAGTACTTTGTTTTTATTTTGTGTCTTGGAAGTTGTTTACTACTGTAGCAACCTCTCCTTATCTTAGTTTTGTGTTTTGTTGTGCCAAGTTAAGCCGTTGATAGAAAAGTAAGTACTAGATTTGGATTACTGCACAGTTCCAGATTTCTTTGCTGTCACGAATCTGAGTCCACCTCCCTGTAGGTAGCTCAGAAAATTAAGCCAATTTACGTGCATGATCCTCAGATATGTACGCAACTTTCATTCAATTTGAGCATTTTCATTTGAGCAAGTCTGGTGCCATTTTAAAATTCGTCAATACGAACTGTTCTGTTTTGACAGATTCTGCCTTTTATTTCGCATTGCCTCTTTCGCTATGTTGGATTAATTTCTTTGATCCACTAATGTCCAGTAGCATTATGCAATGTCCAGAAGTGTTAAGAATGATTGTGTCACCTCTGAATATGTCAATTTATATTGTGCACTAACCCTCTAATGAGTTGTTTCGAGTTTGGTGTGGAGGAAGTTTTCAAGGATCAAGAGAGGAGTATGATGCAACATGATCAAGGAGAGTGAAAGCTCTAAGCTTGGGGATGCACCCGGCGGTTCACCCCTGCATATATCAAGAAGACTCAAGCGTCTAAGCTTGGGGATGCCCAAGGCATCCCCTTCTTCATCGACAACATTATCAGGTTCCTCCCCTGAAACTATATTTTTATTCCATCACATCTTATGTGCTTTTTCTTGGAGCGTCGGTTTGTTTTTGTTTTTTGTTTGAATAAAATGGATCCTAGCATTCACTTTATGGGAGAGAGACACGCTCCGCTGTAGCATATGGACAAGTATGTCCTTGGTTTCTACTCATAGTATTCATGGCGAAGTTTCTCCTTCGTTAAATTGTTATATGGCTGGAATTGGAAAATGATACATGTAGTAATTGCTATAAATGTCTTGGGTAATGTGATACTTGGCAATTGTTGTGCTCATGATTAAGCTCTTGCATCATATGCTTTGCACCCATTAATGAAGAAATACATAGAGCATGCTAAAATTTGGTTTGCATATTTGGTTTCTCTAAGGTCTAGATAATTTCTAGTATTGAGTTTGAACAACAAGGAAGACGGTGTAGAGTCTTATAATGTTTTCAATATGTCTTTTATATGAGTTTTGCTGCACCGGTTCATCCTTGTGTTTGTTTCAAATAAGCCTTGCTAGCCTAAACCTTGTATCGAGAGGGAATACTTCTCATGCATCCAAATACTTGAGCCAACCACTATGCCATTTGTGTCCACCATCCCTACCTACTACATGGTATTTTCCGCCATTCCAAAGTAAATTGCTTGAGTGCTACCTTTAAAATTCCATCATTCACTTTTGCAATATATAGCTCATGGGACAAATAGCTTAAAAACTATTGTGGTATTGAATATGTAATTATGCACTTTATCTCTTATTAAGTTGCTTGTTGTGCGATAACCATGTTCACTGGGGACGCCATCAACTCTTCATTGTTGAATTTCATGTGAGTTGCTATGCATGTCCGTCTTGTCTCAAGTAAGAGAGATCTACCACCATATGGTTAAGCATGCATATGTTAGAGAAGAACATTGGGCCGCTAACTAAAGCCATGCTCCATGGTGGAAGTTTGATTTGGACAGCAATCCTCAAATCTCAAATGAGAAAATTATTAATTGTTGGTATATGCTTATGCATAAAAGAGGAGTCCATTATCTGTTGTCTATGTTGTCCCGGTATGGATGTCTAAGTTGAAGAATAATCAATAGCGAGAAATCCAATGCGAGCTTTCTCCTTAGACCTTTGTACAGGCGGCATAGAGGTACCCCTTTGTGACACTTGGTAAAAACAATGCATTGTGATGACCCGGTAGTCCAAGCTAATTAGGACAAGGTGCGGGCACTATTAGTACACTATGCATGAGGCTTGCAACTTATAAGATATAATTTACATGATGCATATGCTTTATTACTACCGTTGACAAAATTGTTTCATGTTTTCAAAATCAAAGCTCTAGCACAAATATAGCAATCGATGCTTTTCCTCTATGGAGGACCATTCTTTTACTTTCAATGTTGAGTCAGTTCACCTATTTCTCTCCACCTCAAGAAGCAAACACTTGTGTGAACTGTGCATTGATTCCTACATACTTGCTTATTGCACTTATTATATTACTCTATGTTGACAATATCCATGAGATATACATGTTACAAGTTGAAAGCAACCGCTGAAACTTAATCTTCTTTTGTGTTGCTTCAATGCCTTTACTTTGAATTATTGCTTTATGAGTTAACTCTTATGCAAGACTTATTGATGCTTGTCTTGAAGTGCTATTCATGAAAAGTCTTTGCTATATGATTCACTTGTTTACTCATGTCATATACATTGTTTTGATCGCTGCATTCACTACATATGCTTTACAAATAGTATGATCAAGATTATGATGGCATGTCACTCCAGAAATTATCCGTGTTATCGCTTTTACCTCGCTCGGACGAGCAAAACTAAGCTTGGGGATGCTGATACGTCTCCGACGTATCGATAATTTCTTATGTTCCATGCCACATTATTGATGTTATCTACATGTTTTATGCACACTTTATGTCTGATTCGTGCATTTTCCGGGAACTAACCTATTAACAAGATGCCGAAGTGCCGCTGTTCGTTTTGCTGTTTTTGGTTTCAGAAATCCTAGTAAGGAAATATTCTCGGAATTGGACGAAATCAAAGCCCAGGGGCCTATTTTCTCACGAAGCTTCCAGAAATCCGAAGGAGAGACGAAGAGGGGCCACGGAGGGGCCACACCCTAGGGTGGCGCGGCCCCCCCCCTTGGCCGCGCGGCCCTGTGGTGTGGGGCCCCCGTGCCGCCTCTTGACCTGCCCTTCCGCCTATAAAAAGTCTCCGTGACGAAACCCCCAGTACCGAGAGCCCCGATACGGAAAACCTTCCAGAGACGCCGCCGCCGCCGATCCCATCTCGGGGGATCCAGAGATCGCCTCCCGGCACCCTCGCCGGAGAGGGGAATCATCTCCCGGAGGACTCTACGCCGCCATGGTCGCCTCCGGTGTGATGTGTGAGTAGTCTACCCCTGGACTATGGGTCCATAGCAGTAGCTAGATGGTTGTCTTCTCCCCATTGTGCTATCATTGTCGGATCTTGTGAGCTGCCTAACATGATCAAGATCATCTATCTGTAATTCTATATGTTGCGTTTGTTGGGATCCGATGAATAGAGAATACTTGTTATGTTGATTATCAAAGTTATATCTATGTGTTGTTTATGATCTTGCATGCTCTCCGTTACTAGTAGATACTCTGGCCAAGTTTTTGCTATTAACTCCAAGAGGGAGTACTTATGCTCGATAGTGGGTTCATGCTCGCATTGACACCGGGACAAGTGGATGTAAAGTTCTAAGGTTGTGTTGTGCTGTTGCCACTAGGGATAAAACATTAGTGCTATGTTCAAGGATGTAGTCACTAGTTACATTACGCACCATACTTAATGCAATTGTCTGTTGTTTGCAACTTAATACTGGAAGGGGTTCGGATGATAACCTGAAGGTGGACTTTTTAGGCATAGATGCAGTTGGATGACGGTCTATGTACTTTGTCGTAATGCCCAATTAAATCTCACTATACTCATCATGATATGTATGTGCATGGTCATGCTCTCTTTATTTGTCAATTGCCCAACTGTAATTTGTTCACCCAACATGCTGTTCGTCTTATGGGAGAGACACCTCTAGTGAACTGTGGACCCCGGTCCAATTCTCTTTACTGAAATACAATCTACTGCAATACTTGTTCTACTGTTTTCTGCAAACAATCATCTTCCACACAATACGGTTAACTCTTTGTTACAAAGAATGCGGTGAGATTGACAACCTCACTGTTTCGTTGGGGCAAAGTACTTTGGTTGTGTTGTGCAGGTTCCACGTTGGCGCCGGAATCACTGGTGTTGCGCCGCACTACATCTCGCCGCCATCAACCTTCAACGTGCTTCTTGACTCCTACTGGTCCGATTAAACCTTGGTTTCTTACTGAGGGAAACTTGCCGCTGTGCGCATCACACCTTCCTCTTGGGGTTCCCAATGGACGTGCCAACCACACGCATCAACTAACATGATAGCACCCATTGAAATATGGGTACCTAAATCCAAGACTTGATTCCTTGTAGGACTATGCTTCCGGTGGCGCTAAGTGGGTAGTTGATAGTGGAGCCACAAGTCATATGACCGGAAGCAAGAATATTGTTGTCGACCTCGAGCCTTCTCACTCTACCGTATCATATGGCGACAACACGTGCTCTAAGGTATTGGGTCTTGGCAAGGTGGTGGTAACACCCGACATCTCACTTGTGAATGTCCTCCTTGTCGAGACCCTTGGTTACAATTTACTCTCCGTTCATCAAATTGCTCGTATGGGTCTATGTATTTTCTTTGATGAACATATGGTGGTCCTCTTGTGGAGCAAGACACTCCGTGTAGCTTTTGTTGGATATGTAGAGAACGGATTGTATGTTGTCGATTTCTCCGGAAAGACAACATCTTCCGCTCTTTGCCTATTCGCCAAAGGTGAC
The DNA here is from genome assembly GCF_019359855.2 of Lolium perenne. Taxonomy (NCBI): domain Eukaryota; kingdom Viridiplantae; phylum Streptophyta; class Magnoliopsida; order Poales; family Poaceae; genus Lolium; species Lolium perenne. Next base: position 113,990,159 of record NC_067249.2, read on the forward strand.
AAGGGTTGGTTATGGCAACGCAGACTAGCCCATGTAAACATGAGGACTTTGCAAAGTCTCCACAAGGGTGGCCACATTCTCGGACTAAAAGAAGATGTCTCCTTTTGTAAAGATCGTGTTTGTAGGGCTTGCGTACAAGGAAAAATGCATGGAGCTCCTCACAAGGCCAAGACTATCATCTCTACCACAAGATGCTTGGAGCTCCTACATGTTGATCTCTTTGGTCCACCGTCTCATGAAAGTCTTGGAGGAAAGAAGTATTGCCTCGTCATTGTTGATGACTATTCACGCTATTGTTGGGTATTCTTCTTCAAGTACAAGAGTGAGACTCAACAGACCATGATGGAGTTTGCCAATCAAGTTCAATGCAAGTACGACAACAAGATCCTCGCAATAAGGAGTGACAATGGAACGGAGTTCAAGAACTACACCTTGGATGACTTCCTCGACGAAGAAGGAATCCAACATCAATACTCCACGCCATATACTCCCCAACAAAATGGGGTCGCCGAAAGGAAGAATCGAACCTTGATCGAAGCCGCTCGAACCATGATGATGGAATACAAGTCTAACTACAATTTTTGGGCGGAAGCTATCTCTACCGCATGCCACGCTACTAATCGTCTCTAATTTCGCAAAGGTCTTGAGAAGAAACCATTTGAGATCCTCACCGGCAACAAGCCAAATGTGTCATATTTCAAGGTCTTCGGATGCAAATGCTATGTGCTTGTCAAAGACACACGCCTATCTAAGTTTGATTCAAGAGCTCAAGAAGGAATTTTCGTTGGCTATGCTACGGATTCTCACGCCTATAGAGTCTTCAACAAGTCAAGTGGGCGAGTTGTAGAATCTTGTGATGTGACATTCGATGAAGATGATAGATCTTTGGAGGAGCGAAGTGCTTCTTGTGAGAAAGGAGATGTAATTCCCCCGGATACCATAGGAAGGATGGGTGTTGGCATTCGCCGACCTCAAGAGCTACCTTCTATGAGTACCGGGGAAGGACCAAGTTCCATCCAAGTAGAGCCATCTACACCACAAGGCCAAGCTTCTTCCGTTGATCTTACAAGTGCAAGTCAACCTCTACAACAACCTCAAGTTCAACCTCAACAACTACAACAACAATCAAGTACAAGCTCACCTCAACAAGCTCAAGAACAACATTTACCATAAGCTCATCTACCACAACAACCAACATCAAGTGACCAAGGCCAAGCTTCAAGTTCTTCTCTGAGTGGTTCGGGGATGATCTTTATGGACAATACTATTCCTAGTACCCCCGAGTCATCCGGCTCTCATGATGATGATACCTCCTTCAACAACAATGAAGGTCAAGGTGAGGACCTAAACCGTGATGAAGGCCAAGAGGACCCACAAGAATCTTCTCCTTTAGCCGACACTCGCCGTGAAGATCCTACTACAAGACACTTGCGCCTCAAGTCTCATTCCTTGCGTAGTATCATTGGTGATCTAAAGAGCAAAGTAACCACCCGGAGGCAACTAGCAAACTTTTGTGAGCACCACGCCTTTGTCTCTAATGGTGGAACCACTCAAAGTTAATGAAGCTCTTGAAGATCCCGATTGGTTGAATGCAATGCAAGAGGAACTCAACAACTTCAAGAGGAATGATGTGTGGACTCTCATGAAGCGACCCGATCATTGCCGCAATGTTATCGGCACCAAATGGGTCTTCAAGAACAAGCAAGATGAACGTGGCATGGTCATCCGCAACAAAGCAAGATTGGTGGCACAAGGCTATTCTCAAGTCGAAGGCGTGGACTTTAGTGAAACCTTTGCACCCGTTGCAAGGCTTGAGTCCATCCGTATCCTTTTGTCCTTTGCCTCTCACCATGGCTTCAAGTTGCAACAAATGGATGTCAAGAGTGCTTTTCTTAATGGTCCTTTACATGAGGAGGTGTATGTGAAGCAAACCCCGGGATATGAGGACCCCCATTTTCCGGACCATGTCTTCAAGCTCAAAAAGGCCCTATATGGACTCAAACAAGCTCCTAGAGCTTGGTATGAGCATCTAAAGGAGTTGCTTGTAGACCGTGGTTTCGAAGTGGGGAAAATTGATCCCACTCTTTTTACTAAGAAAGTCAATGGGGAGCTTTTCGTATGCCAACTCTATGTAGATGACATCATATTTGGCTCGACTAACACAAAATTCAATGATGAGTTTGCTATGTTGATGACAAATAGGTTTGAGATGTTAATGATGGGTGAACTCAAGTACTTTCTTGGGTTCAAGATCAAGCAAATGCGACAAGGCACCTTCATCAATCAAGCAAAGTACCTTCAAGACATGCTCAAGCGCTTCGATATGAAGGATGCCAAAGGCATTGGAACTCCGATGCATCTCAAGTGTCAACTCTCCCTTGACGAGACCGGCAAGGCGGTGGATGCCAAGCTCTACCGTTCGATGATAGGTTCGCTTCTTTACCTTTGTGCCTCTCGCCCGGATATAATGTTAAGCGCTGGTATGTGTGCACGGTTTCAAGCTAGCCCGAAGGAAAGCCACATTGTGGCGGTCAAAAGGATCTTTCGATATTTAGTTGATACCCCACATGATGAGGTCTAAGACCCCGTGTGTGGCCCGATCTTGCGGTTGACCCGAAATCCAAAGGAGGGAGAGAGGGAGAACGCGAAGAACATGATGAACACGAAGAACACGATGAACTCACGCACGCACACCAACCCGATACAATCGATACTTACCCCGTGGCTCGATGGACCACGCCAATAGAATCAACCCGGAAGAGACACGCGGTAGAATTCCGAGCGGAGAGATTGGTGAGGGAGATGAATCTAGGAGTGGGAGAGAGAGTGGGTAACACTAGAATCTCACACACCAAATCCAATCATCCAACATGGGTTGCCTTGATACAAAGGGGATGAAACCCTAGGGAGACAAAGCTCATCTTCATGTTTAAGCTATCATCTTGTCTAAGGGGTAAAGGAGGGGTCCAAGCTACTTATATAGGCACACATGGCCAGCAAGGGCGAACAGGTACGCGAATGGATAAGTTAAGGCAGTTTGGTGGGTCATTCCCGTCAGATCCGGTTTGGGTCCGGTCTGACCGGGCCTGTGACCGGGCTGTCCGGTCATGGGTCCGGTCGACCGGGCGCAAACCGGGAATCTGCGAAGATTCCGGTTTCCTTCCGGTACGATGGAGCTGCGCCCGGTTGGGCGCCCGGTTGACCGGGCCTGGGACCGGGTCGTCCGGTCGTGGGGCCGGTCTGACCGGGTCCTGGACCAGGTCGGCTGGGCCTCTTCCTCCCGCCTCTTCTTCCTCTTCCTTCTTCTCTTTTCCTTGCACCATGGGAGTTCCTTCTCTCTTGGTCCTTGTCGATGTCGGCACCTATAGACACAATGATGATAGGCATGAGGTAGCATACCATTCAAGTTGGTGTTGAGGTCGACTATAGAGAGGAAAGGGTTCACCTTGACATATATGGCGGGGGTTTGTGTTGTTGGTCCACTTGGTGGACTCCTTGGCCATGGTGTAGCGACGTCGGTGACCGGGGCTACATCATCTCCCCCCCTTGGGAAAGAGTCGTCCTCGACTCTTGCTCCTCCTCATCTCCATGATGTGGCGAGAGATCCGAGATGGATTGGTGAAGGACTTGTATAGTTGCCCTTGTATCCTTATGGATGCTCGTCGTGGTGCGGGCGTCCTTGTTGTAGTCCATGACGGGTCTCCCATGTAGTGGTGGAGGGACAAAGTCTCGGTCGAAGAAGAGCGTGGGGAAAAACAACTTCCGAAAGGAAAGCTTGTGGATGCCAATTGGGTAACCGGCGAACAAGAGGCTCTCAATCAAATACGAAGCATCAAGTCGTTTCTCCAAGAGGCATTTGGCAAAAATGGGAACCAAAAGAGTGTCGATGTATCCAAAATGTGGTAGGGCAAAAATTTGTGCATGTAAGAGTTGTAAGGTGTCAAAAATGTGTGGTGTAGCATTGTCCCAAACAAGTGTAACAAACAAAAGGCAAGTGTCGGCGGCAAAATTTGGGGAAAAATTGTTATGTGCAATGGCAAAGCGATGGAGACTTCGAACTTGGGAGAGTATGGTTGGCTTGAGCCGAGTATTAGTGTCCTCAAGTCTGAAAGAATCCATTGCAAGTGCCAAATATGAAATGACAAATCCAAAGAAGAGCAACTTTTTGTGTGACATGTGGCACAAGATGTATAAGGTGTCTCTCACATGTATGACATGGTCCTTGAGATTGTTGGAGTGTATGATGAAAGCATCAAGACATGCAACAACCATTGTGCCAACAAGATGTTTCAAGATATGTTGTATAAGAGGCAAAAGAGATGACGAGGAATTGGACCAAACCGGAAACTCGACAAACCAAGTCGGAAACACATGAGGGTGAAGGCTTGTGGGAACATACTCTTTGGTGTGATTCCCGCGGGTTAGGTCCTTGTTGGGGTAGCTCTCAATTGCGCGTTTCGTGAGCTCATGCTCCGTGGCGGTGGAAGTTGTCATTCGGGTACCTATACACACAAAAGAGAAAACAAAAAGCGTGTGTGCATGGTAGAGGAACACATCATCCATCATGATGTTCCATGTCTTGTGCACATCACCATTAGTGTCAATCAAGATAGTATGAAATGCATGGCGATGGTGCATGTGGCAAGAAGGTGCATTCATGGCATGTGGTAACTCATGATCATCAAAAAGTGAGAAGGCTATGGGGGCCATCTCGTGGACAATGAAATAAGCATTCTTGCATACCAAGCATAAGAAAGAGCAATTGTTCTCAATCTTGGATGCAAGGATCCTGGAAGAGTGTAAACATTTGGGGCAAAGCATGCGGAAGCTAATGTCATCCTTGTCATTATCATTGCAAGCAATACATGGTAAAGAGCAAGTGGTCGACCTATTGCAAGCAATGGTGGAAAAATTGAAGCTCTCATAGCATGGCATGGTCATGGTATCACAAGCATTCACTTCCACATGATCAACAATGTTATCAAGCAAAGCATCGCATGGGAATATGAAAGAAGCATGTGACGTAGCAAATGTATCATCAAGATCATGCATGCACTCATAAGTCATCATGTCCACTAGTGGGATCATGGCATCATCAACACCTATGTTGTTACCTTTGAAGGCCGACTCATGTGACGTAGGTGTTGTGGAAGTAGGAGGATCCATGTGGTCGACATGTCCATCTTGGAGCAAGCATGGTGAGATATCATCGTCTTCATGCACCATGTACATCTTCTCCATGAGCGGGAACTCGTCCTCCGTGGAACCTAGTGCAACATAAGAAGACACAAACGAGGGAGAGGTTAATGTGTTAGCAAAAGCGATGTCCTCCATGGACCTATCATCTACTTCTCTCAACTCACTTTGTGTATCACTCATGTCCTCCAAACGGAAGCACTCAAACTCACATATGGGGTGGAAGTCACTCAACTCACTATCACTCTCACTCAAGTGGGCTAAGTGGCTCTCATGCTCACATGGGATTGGTACCAACTCATCAATGAAGCATAGGGGAGTAGGCTCGACTTTCTCATCTCCATGCGCCTCCTTGGTTGAAGGGAGAATCCCATGGTCACCATGCTCAACTCCATCGCCTCCCAAGTCATCCTCAAGCGGTGGCGCCGTAGTGTTGATGAGAGCTAGGCTCGGCTCAATGTCCTTGAGTTCACCTTGGCGATCTTCATCTTGAAGTGTTGGCGCAATAGGCATCTTGGGGACTTGTGCTTGAAGCTTGTCGAAGTAGAGCGTCTTGGCACTTGGCGTTGTGCATTGCCATGCCACGTGACCCTTGGCCTTGCACACCTCACATAGGAGATTGGGACATTCCCGTGGAGGGTGGCCTTGTTGCTTGCACTTGTAGCATCGGAGTCCATAGGCACGTGACGAGGTAGAGGCCATTGTGGTGGTGGCACAAGAGGTGGAAGTCGTCTTATGAGGAAGGTATGCGCGATGTGCACTTGCCATCCTTGGAGTGGTAGGCACCCTATCATGGTGCTTGTCGCCTTCATGTCGAGGCTCTCGTCTTCGTGCATCATCACCATGGCTTGAGTGGTGCCGTCGAAGACTCGTGGAAGATGTTGGTCGACGGCGATCATGAAGTGGCTTGTGGCAGCGAAGCTCATGTGGTGACGCATGTCGATGACGGTCCTTGCCATGCCTAGATGATGGCTCATGTGACTTGGCATGTTGCTTGCGGCGCCTTGTGGAGCTTGGAGAAGAGTGTCGATGACGCTCATGATGGGGACGCTCTTGATGCTCCATATGGTGTACTTGAGGTCGACGATCTTGTGCATAAGCACTTTCATGGTGGCGCCTTGTGGAGCTCGGAGACGAGTGTCGATGACGATCATGATGAGGACGCCCTTACCGATCCATATGATGGTGCCCTCGTGGAGGTCCTCCATCTTCATATGTAGCTCCATTGGCCAAGTAGGGGTATGTAGGAGCATCGTCTTTGCTCATCGTGGAGCGTAGGTGAGGCTCCGCCATGGTGTCGATGTCATACTCGTGGCGTTGCTCCACCATGTCGTCCATGAGTGGTGAGCCATTGTCGATGTAGAGCTCGTCGATGTCGTCCTCAAGGTTGTGCTCCACCATGTTGTCCATGCTTGAGGAGCCATTGTCGATGTAGGGCTCGTCGAAGTTGTCCTCAAGGTGGCACTCCACCATGTCTTCCATGCTTGAGGAGCCATTGTCGATGTAGAGCTCCTCGATGTCGGTCATGTCGGTGATGCTCACGGAGCCATAGTCGGTGTCGAGCTCCACATGTTCCTCCACATCCGCGGTGCTTGAAGAGGAATCCTCCTCGAAGTGCTCCGTGTACTCCTCCGTATCTTCTTCGTCGCTAGACATGTTAGCACGACAAGATCTATATGGTGTATGTTAGTGGAAGAACACTACCTCGCAATCTTACCGTGGTATGACAAGATTGGGGTGATCCAACAAACCGAGAGTTAGAACAATTGTACCGGGGACTCACACAAAAGCACACGCAAAAGCTAGCAAATATGGTGTTAGGCGAGTGTTGTGGAAAGCCAAAAGATGAAATCCAAGATCAAGTATGTTGTCAAGAGTGGGTGAAATCCAAAAATTCAAATGTCAAAGCGATGATCACTATAAACACGGAAAAGATGTGGAACGCACACACAAGATGAACGGGGTTAGTGCGACCAAGGAATGAGCGGAAAAGTGTATGAAGCCCTTAATCAAGGGTGCTCGGTGTCACACTAACACAAGAAGAGATCAAAGCTTTGGTTGCAACGGAGAGACAACAAGATTTACACGCGGCCTCTCTTCTCTTATCTCTCTTTTGCTTAAAAGCTTTTTCTCTTTTGTATATGGTGGCACTTGCACTCTTTTGTATCTATGGTGGCACTTTGTACACTTTTGTATGTATGATGGCGCTTGCACTCTTTTGCTCTTTTTGTGTTTTGGCGGCTTTTTTCTCGCACTATGTTAGCGTTAGCTCGCTCTTGCTATCTTGCCACACGAGTTTTGCTTAGAAGCTTGACTCCACACTACACACACACCTCACTATCGGGGCCACGTGCAATGTCTCGCAACACTTGATAAGCAATGCTCGATAGGATAGATCGCAAAAGAAGAGGGGATACAAGGGGAATGCAAGTTATACCTAAGATGTTAGGCAGTGATGAACACACAACTTGCGGTGAAGGTGGTGATGTCAAGAGTACGGTTGCAAGTCCGGGGTGCCGAAGATGTCGTCGCTTGCTTCGTAGCTGCGGATTAGTTGTACAAACAAGGCACTCAAACCGGAACAAGCAAACACAAGTTAGCGGAAGAAATGGGTCAAAGTAGCTTGGCGGTGGTGGCGGTGGTAAGCCGGTGGTGGTGGTGTCGATGCCCTTGCGGTTGCGGTGGAGGTTATGGGGCCGCGGTGATGTTTCCCGGTGGTTTGGGGAGGGTGGCGGTGCTTGCCGGCGGCGGAGAGGGTGGCGGTGGTTGGCGGAGGTGGTGGTGGAGGTGGCGCCCGGTTGGCGCCCGGTTGACCAGGCCCTGGACCGGCCTGCCCGGTCTACAGCCCGGTTGACCGGGTTCTGGCCCGGTTGGCGCCCGGTTGGCGCCCGGTAGGCGCCCGGTTGGCGCCCGGTCTGGCGCCCGGTTGACCGGCCCTGGTGCCAGGCTGTCCGGTCACTCGCCCGGTTGGCGCCCGGTCGACCGGATTTCGCGGGGCACAGTTTTTCTCTCTCCTGTTCTTGAGCGAAATCAAGCCAAATCGACCAAAACGAAGGGGAAAATGATGGAATTGGGGGCTAAAAGTTGGGGAGATAGTAGATCAAGCACTCCAACACCAAATCCATGGACCAAAACCACTCAAAACGCAACCAAATCACAGATCGGTCAAGAGGCAAATTAGGGCTATTTTTGGGGAATTTTGGGGAAAAATTTTAGAGACGAAATTGGATGGGTGGGGGGTCAAATCCGCGGAAACCAAAGGCTGCTGATACCATATGATGAGGTCTAAGACCCCGTGTGTGGCCCGATCTTGTGGTTGACCCGAAATCCAAAGGAGGGAGAGAGGGAGAACGCGAAGAACATGATGAACACGAAGAACACGATGAACTCACGCACGCACACCAACCCGATACAATCGATACTTACCCCGTGGCTCGATGGACCACGCCAATAGAATCAACCCGGAAGAGACACGCGGTAGAATTCCGAGCGGAGAGATTGGTGAGGGAGATGAATCTAGGAGTGGGAGAGAGAGTGGGTAACACTAGAATCTCACACACCAAATCCAATCATCCAACATGGGTTGCCTTGATACAAAGGGGATGAAACCCTAGGGAGACAAAGCTCATCTTCATGTTTAAGCTATCATCTTGTCTAAGGGGTAAAGGAGGGGTCCAAGCTACTTATATAGGCACACATGGCCAGCAAGGGCGAACAGGTACGCGAATGGATAAGTTAAGGCAGTTTGGTGGGTCATTCCCGTCAGATCCGGTTTGGGTCCGGTCTGACCGGGCCTGTGACCGGGCTGTCCGGTCATGGGTCCGGTCGACCGGGCGCAAACCGGGAATCTGCGAAGATTCCGGTTTCCTTCCGGTACGATGGAGCTGCGCCCGGTTGGGCGCCCGGTTGACCGGGCCTGGGACCGGGTCGTCCGGTCGTGGGGCCGGTCTGACCGGGTCCTGGACCAGGTCGGCTGGGCCTCTTCCTCCCGCCTCTTCTTCCTCTTCCTTCTTCTCTTTTCCTTGCACCATGGGAGTTCCTTCTCTCTTGGTCCTTGTCGATGTCGGCACCTATAGACACAATGATGATAGGCATGAGGTAGCATACCATTCAAGTTGGTGTTGAGGTCGACTATAGAGAGGAAAGGGTTCACCTTGACATATATGGCGGGGGTTTGTGTTGTTGGTCCACTTGGTGGACTCCTTGGCCATGGTGTAGCGACGTCGGTGACCGGGGCTACATCACCACACTTCGGTCTATGGTATCCAAGGGACACGGACTATGCTTTGGTTGGGTTCACCGACTCCGATTGGGCGGGCGACAAGGTTGATAGGAAGTCCACATCCGGAGCTTGTCACTTTCTTGGAAGATCTTTGGTGTGTTGGTCCTCGAAGAAGCAAAATTGTGTCTCCGTCTCCACCGCGGAAGCCGAGTATGTTGCCGCGGCAAGTAGTTGTGCTAAAATCTTGTGGATGAGGCAAACCTTGCGGGATTATGGACTCGAGTATAGCAAGGTACCTCTTTTGTGTGACAATGAGAGCGCAATCAAGATCGCCTACAATCCGATTCTTCATGGCAAGACGAAGCACATTGAGATAAGGAACCACTTCATCCGGGATCACATTGCTCGCGGAGATATTGTACTATCCTTCATTGGTACCAAGGAGCAATTGGCGGACATCTTCACGAAGCCCTTGGATGAGAAGTGTTTCATTGAGTTGAGGCATGAGCTAAATATCATTGATCCATCGAACTTTGCTTGACCGTCGTGCGCACATACCACTCCTAACCTTTATATCTAGATGAAAGGCACACATGAACATAGGGGGAGTGCGGTTTAAACTTATTGAGCTATCCCTCCCCCCATAATGCATAAAGAAATCCTAAACATATGCTATTTATCAACTAAGTGACTAATGAGCTTCATGTTGAGTTGTAGTCGTGAGTCCTAGATACATCTACGCGACCTCACACTACTACACTCTTACACGGTCGCTTCGGCCACCAACCTCCTCTTTCAGGAGTTTTTCGGTTCTTAGTGTTTCTTTGTGACTTTCTTTTTTTGTCCTTCTTCTTTGCCTTTTTTAGAACCTCATTCAAGCCCGTTTTCCCTTTTTGGTTTTTGCAAGCTTGGTTGTGTGTTCTTTTTCTCCATCCTTATAGTTTCCTTACCCTCCCTTTTTGTGTTCCGATGCCAAAGGGGGAGAAGTTCCTATTTGGATGGGGACCTTTGTTGTTGTTTCTAGCCTTTTGGTCCTAGTTGCTTATCTTTTCTTGTGGCTACATCAACTCTATGGAGGCATCTTACGGTGAGTTCGGGTATTCTCAAGGCTATGGTATGATAACTTCACCCAAATCTCCTTGCATGATCTTTTGTTGCCTCCATATTGTGCATATGCTATTTGAACATGTCAATTATCCGTGTTGCATATGTGCTTGGTTTGTAAAAACTAGGGGGAGTGATATGCATCTAGAACATGTGTATTTGTATTCAAATACATATTCATAATATGCACATGTTTAGGGGGAGCTCTGTCGAGCTTTTGCAAATCTAAGTATCTCATTATAATATCATATGTTATTGTAAAGTCTTGTGTTGTCATCAAACACCAAAAAGGGGGAGATTGAAAGAGCAAAGTCTAAACCCCGGGTTTTGTGTGTTTGATGACAACACTCGAATAATCTCACCGTATGCTTTGAGTATCTTTGTTAGATTTGCAAGTACACGGTGACCTCGCTGGACACGTCAAGATCGAAGGACTGAAGCGTAGCTTATAGTTTTTCTGGTTTTTGTGTGTATCGCGAGGTGACATGGTTGGAGAGGAAAAGAGGAGAAAAACAGTTTTTACCAGACCGGTACTACCGGTACCAGTAGCGGTAGTACCGCTACCCCTACTGGTACCGTCCAAAGGTACCGCTCTGAAGTTCTGCGCTGAAATTGACCCACAGTACGAGTTACGGTACCTTTGCGGTACCTGGAGCGGTAGTACCGCTTGCAAGCGGTAGTACCGCTCAAGTACCGTAACTAGTTACGGCAGTACCACTTCGGTACCGCTCTGGTACCGCTTTGAGTCCAGTAAGTTTTGGACCCTATTGCGGTACCTCAAGCGGTACCGCGAGCGGTAGTACCGCTCTGCGTCCACGTGGACCAGATCTGTGGGATTTCGAACTCAGAGCGGTAGTACCGCTTACCCAAAGCGGTAGTACCACTTAGGCAAAAACTGGACATAGAGGTTGGATTTCGGGGGGCCTATTTAAAGGGCCCTTCTTCCCCAACTCGTTTTTATATCTCCTCTCTCTCCTCCATTGTTGCTGAGCTTGAACCTTGAGGATCTCCCCAACCATCCAACCAATCTTGCCCAAACTTTGAGGAGTGGTGGAGGAGACCCCGATCTATAGTTCTACCAAGAGAGATTTCACCAATACTTGCTATTCCTTAGTGGATCTTGGTGTTAGGGTTCCTATGGTGGGATCTTGGAGAAAGTGCAGCTATGGAGGCTAGCTTGGTGTTGTACTAGCTCCATAGGGTGTTGGGAGCCTCCTTGTGGTGTGGAGCTGTCAACACCCGGATTTTAAAGTCCGGATGCCTATTATGTCATACATCGCAATCCCAGGAATATTGTTGTTGCGAGGCATACTAGTTAAGTATCACAGTCATCATTCATTACAAACCATAAGGTCTTACATTTGGAATCACATCATCCATATTACACGAATAGTTGATCTATTGATCAACGAACAAACACAAGTTCATAGCGGAAGCGTAAGATACAAGGACTCTCTAGTCCACAGGCCAACGCTTGACGTCAGAAGACTCCTAGTTGTCGTAGGCGTCCTGCTGGTCTTCACCTTGATAGTTCTGCTCGTCTTCATACTCTGGCCATTTGAATAGCCAGGGACAAAGCCATGAGTACGTTGAGTACTCGCAAACTAATACTATTGTAAGTGCTATTCAGTTCTAGTAAGGGTACTAAGCTCTAGTTTGATTTGCATAAAGCCAGTTTTATTTCATAAGCAGTTTAGTAAAAGACTCAACTTTGCTAACTAACTCAAGTGGGAACATTAGTGTCATTCCCACAACTCTGTTGTGATTCAAGTCAAGTCACCCTTCACCATTCAACCTTTTCAAGATATTTTGATACCGGAAACTGTATGGCCTTTCCAACCGTCCGTAACCGTGGACGCGGCTATTCGAATAGGTTTACACTCTGCAGAGGTTGCACACTTGTGCCACAACATTTGATTACATCCGTCGGGAATAATCCCGAATCATCGTAACTCAGTACGCGGATCATCAACCTTAACCTTTCACTTATATATCCTAGTATAGGCACCTCTCCCCATGAGCTTGGCCTCCCAGTGAAGACAAACCGTCGGCACTGAACCGCACAGGCTTGGCCGTACAATTCACCTCAATTCACATCATTTCTCAACAACGGAGGCAGCCTCGGCATAACCCCTATGATGCTTGTTCAGAGGGAACCCATACTAAGACACACAAACTTCCAGCTAAGCCCTACCCATAATCAGGTATTGTGGGGGTACTTGTAAATTGGAAAGGTATCGCATCCAAACCAATATCAGTTTTAATCAAAAATCACCATCTTCTCTTGGTCATATCACCTTTCAAAAATCATTCAAAAACAACTTCACTTCACCAAGTTCCCATCTAGAGTAGTCAAGTTTTATTTGTTAGCAATAGCACTAATCATGAGGGGTGCTAACTTAGCATTGCTTGTTCTAGCTCTAAGCTTGTGCTCATGTGCTACTCTAGACCAAGTGAACCATAAATCAAAAAGGTACTTTGAAAAATAAAGCATTAAGACTTGTATAATAAAAATTGGGATAGGACCACTAAGCATAAGGTAAAAAGGGGTGATGCATTGCTCTTGAGAGCTTTGCACTTAGCAAGTATATTAGCTTGCCTTGGTGGTGGTATTGATCAAATTGATCTTCTTCTCCTTGGGAGTAAGCCTCCTCCTCCTCTTGATACTCTTCCGTACTAGCGTCTAAAATACGAATACGAAGTACAATCACCACACAAGCTTAATTAACTAGGCTAATGCACACCTCATGGGTCACACAATCTAAGCTAACATCACAACATGCTTATTACATAAGTTGGCTTTGGTGTATTCTCCAGAAAAATGATTTCCTCTCATTACCAACATTACTTAGTACTTCTATTCCATTCTTGAGAGAAATAATTTCCTCTCATTGAATCTTGTTAAGATTTAATTTCCTCAAATAATATTATATGACCTAGGTTGACCAAGGTCAACCTCTTCATAAGTATTACTTGGGAAAATAATTTAAATGAGGTGGATCACCTCATACTATTTAAGTAACACTACATTTGATTTAAATCTCAAGTAATTCATATAAGAGAGTTTGAAACCAGGGGTCCAAGCATCCCATGAATTCATGTGAGACAAGTTTAAATGAAGTGTAAAACTCCACAATATTTACTTTAATAGTTTTGGACAATATCAACTAGTTAAACTAGTCAAATGATCCTTTAATTAAACTAGGGCATGATCATGCAAAGTGACCACACCATTTTATTTCATAAACAATTAGTGTAAGTCAAAAGTGAGCTATTGGAGTTGGAATTAACTTAATATCTAATTTGGTTGATTTTTAAGAATTATTTGAATAGGGAAAAGTCCCTGTTTTGTTCTTTTTATCACATTTATTCTATAACAGATCTAGAGTTGGGGCCAGTGTAGTTTTGTAGACAATTTGACAAGGTTTCCAAATATATAAAATTTGTCAAATTTGGTTTGGTAGATTTTCCCCTATTTAATTTTAAAAACAGCATCTGAGAATAATAACCAAAATCTAAAATTCAAATTCAAAACGATGGGCTTAGGCGGGAACTGCTAACGGGCTAACCAGCAGAGGAAGGAAATGGGCCGGCCCAGTACTGCGTCTGGCGCAAGGGGGCCTCGACAAAGGCGGGACCACCTGTCAGCGTGTTTTAAAACACCGAAACGGTATGAGAGAGGTGGACCGTAGGATTAGACTCGGATCGGACGAACGACGTTCGTCGTCGTCTCCGACGAGAAGCGAGGCTACTGGCGGCGACGGCAGGGGGTCGACGGCTCACCGGCGGCGCGGCGAGGGTCGGCGAGGCGCGGGGAAGACGTTGTCGAGGTAGATGAAGCAGCCTGTAGCAGTCTCATCTCCGGGGGTGGCCTCCTTCACCGGCGGGCTCCGTGTACTGGCGGCGGCGATGAGGTAGCGATTGGGGCGGCGGAGTGGCTAATCCATTGAATGGAGAGGTCGAGGAGGGGTGGTGTGAGGAGGAGAAGCGAATGGGGTGTCCAATTTGAGCAGAAGGGCGCCCCTTTTATAGCAGCGCGAGGTGGCCGTGGCGCATGGATGATCTCATCATCGACGACGGTGCTACAGCGGCGGTGAAGGGCTGGCGATGACGCACGCGGGTTGGCGACGCACTGCTGATGACACAGGGCTTGACGGCGTTGAAAAAGATGCAGAGAGGAGGACGAGCGCGTGACGAAGGCCTGCTGTACCGCGGCGGACGTCGGCGGCGTGGGCGTGGCGCACGGCGTTCCCGCGGACCAATGGCCATGTCTGGGCGGCGCAGGGTGACGTTGCAGAGCTGGTGGCGCAGGGTACACGGGCTGGGGTCAACGGAGCGAGTGGCGCGACGACGTGGCCGGGCGCGTTCTGGAGCGTGTCTGTGGATGCTCTGTCGTGCGCGTGCACGTTCTGGGCGCGTCTGGGCGTCACGTTTGTGGTGCGTCTGGTGCACCATTTTGTCGAGGCTCGTGTCCAAGACGATAAGTGGAGTGTGGGGAAGCTAGTTGGCAAGGTGGTGCACGGTGGGGATGGCCAGAGAGCAAGTGGGCATGGTGAGCTCATGCCATGCCACGGCATGGCATGTTTTGCCCCTGTTCATGATGCAATCCTGCACCAATCCTTGTCTGAGGTGTTTGGCAGGCTAGAGGGAGGTCAATGGAGTACATTTGCTGAGCTAGGCTTGATGGTTTAGGCTAAAACCCACTGGTTTGTTTGATGTATGGAGTTGGCAGGGTGCTGCTCACCAAGTGTTCGACGAAATGCCCGCAAGAACTTTATTTTCAAATTTTGAATTGAATTTTGGTGGAGTGTAAAGATATAATCAGAGAAGTAGAATGGAGGTGGTGGTGGTCAAAATGGAGTTGAAATGCAAAAACTCAAATTGCATATGATCTTCACTTTGATCTCTGGTCCCAACTTTGCTTGATGCTATCTCTGAATCCAGAAGGAGTTTGTATAGGGTTGCTTGAGCAAAGTTGTTCACTTTTATGTTGTCTTGGATGAGGTGCAAAGGTTGGGCAAAGTTTAGTTGAGGAAACTTGAAATAATAGGGCTCAAAGTAGGCATCAGGTTAAAATTGTTACATGTGACCATATTGCATGTAACTTGGAAATTGAAATTGATTTTGGTTTGATTTGAGTTTCTTCACTTCCAAAAGTGTTTAAAAGTGTTTAGTAACCATTTACAACCAATGGTGCAAGCCAAAGTGGTCTAGGTTAAGTATTTGCAAAAATGGCATAAGCCATGTGTGTGTGTGGAGATGAATTTTATCTTTTCTTTTCTTATTTCTTTTCTCTTGTATTTGGGTGATCTAAAGATCAATGTTAGGGTTTAGTTATGAGTGTAATCACACAAGCACATAACATGGTCAATTGCACACTCAAGTAAACAAGCAAGTGATCTATATGCATAGCACTATATGATGAGAAAAAGTTTTTGTTGGTTCTCAATTTTGGTATTTGGGAAATTCTCTCTTTGTCTCTTTATTGAAAATTTGGGATGTTACAAACCCTTCCCCCTTACAAAAGATCTCGTCCCGAGATCTAAAGAAAACTTAGGTATTAAAGAGATCTGGGTATTCCTTCTTCATGTCCTCTTCGCGTTCCCAAGTGGCTTCATCTTCAGTGTGATTGCTCCACTGAATCTTCAGGAACTTGATACTCCTGGTGCGGGTGGTCCTGAAGGCTTCTTCAAGGATGCGAATAGGCACTTCACGGTATGTCAAGTCCGTGTTGATATCCACCGAGCGGTGATCGATATTCTTGAACACTTCAGTCTTCTCGGGGACTTCAAGGCACTTTCGGAGTAGCGAGATGTGAAACACATTGTGCACCGCCGACATTTCCTCCGGTAGTTCAAGTTGATATGAAACTTCTCCTCGGCGGCTCAGGACTTTGAAAGGTCCGACATATCTGGGAGCGAGCTTCCCTTTCAGCTGGAATCTCTGCATTCCTTTGAGGGGTGACACTTTGAGATAGACAAAGTCTCCAATCTCGAAGGTCATCTCTCGACGTCGCTTGTCGGCGTAGCTCTTCTGTCTTGACTGAGCGGTCTTGAGGTACTCGCGGATCTTGTGCACCTTCTCTTCGGCTTCTCGGAGGACATCTGGTCCAAAGACTTGGCTCTCTCCGACTTCTGACCAGTTCAGGGGGGTACGACACTTCCTTCCGTACAGGGCTTCAAAGGGGGCCATTTGCAAACTGGCTTGGTAGCTGTTGTTGTACGAGAATTCTGCGTAAGGCAGGCAGTCTTCCCACTTGGATCCATATTCTAGGACGCAAGCTCTCAACATGTCTTCCAGTATCTGGTTGACTCTCTCGGTCTGTCCGTCAGTCTGAGGGTGATAGGCCGTGCTGAAATTTAGGCGAGTGCCTAGTCCTTCATGCACTTTCTGCCAGAACCTTGAGGTGAACTGTGATCCTCTATCTGACACTATCGATTTGGGGGTTCCGTGCAGAGCGACTATTCTGGAGATGTAAAGTTCAGCTAGCTTTGGGCCTTGATAGGTGGTTTTGACGGCGATGAAATGGGCGACTTTGGTCAATCTATCGACCACGACCCATATGGAATCATTGCCTTTGCTGGATTTGGGCAGTCCGGTGATGAAGTCCATTCCTACGGAGTCCCATTTCCATTCCGGAATCTGGAGGGGTTGTAACAGTCCGGCGGGTCGTTGACGTTCTGCCTTGACTCTCTGACAGATGTGACACTTAGCGATATAGCTACCGATCTCTCTCTTCATTCCGTGCCACCAAAATTGTTCTTTTAGGTCTTGGTACATCTTGGTACCTCCGGGGTGGATTGAATAAAGGGTGTCATGGGCTTCTTGCAGGATGACTTGTTTCAAGTCAGAGTCCGATGGTACGCAGAGACGTTCCTTGTACCAAAGCACTCCAGCTTCGTCTACGGTGAATTCGGGGGCTTTTCCTGCAGCTATCTGTTTCTTTATTCTGTCAATGCTAGCGTTGTCCTTCTGGGCTTCCTTGATCTGACCAACCAAGGTGGGTTGCAGTTCTATGCTGGCTAGGAATCCCTCACTAACAAGTTCCAGTCCGAACTGTTCAAACTCTTGATGCAAGCTAGGCTGTTCGGTCGCGAGCATGGAGTTCAACTGGCACGGCAGTCGACTCAAAGCATCCGCTACCACATTGGCCTTGCCGGGGTGGTAGTGAATCTCCATGTCGTAATCCTTGATCAATTCGATCCATCGGCGTTGTCTCATGTTTAGCTCCTTTTGGGTGAATATGTATTTGAGGCTTTTGTGGTCGGAGTAGATCTCGCATCGATTACCCATGAGGTAATGACGCCAAACTTTCAAGGCTAAGACCACGGCTGCAAGCTCGAGGTCATGGGTTGGGTAGTTCTGTTCATGTTGCTTGAGTTGTCTTGAAAGGTAGGATACAACCTTGCCTTCTTGCATAAGCACGCATCCAAGTCCAGTCTTGGAGGCGTCGCAATATACGTCAAAGGGTTTTGCGATATCTGGCATGATCAGTATTGGGGCTGTTGTCAGTCTACTCTTGAGCTGTTGAAAGCTCTCTTCGCATTTATCAGTCCACTCAAACTTTCTGTCCTTTTTCAGCAGTTGGGTCATTGGTCGAGCGATGCTCGAAAATCCTTCTACAAATCTGCGGTAATATCCGGCTAATCCAAGAAAAGCGCGGACCTCGGTTTGGGTGGTTGGGGCTTGCCATTCCATAACGGTTTTAATCTTGGCGGGATCTACGGCAATTCCTCCTGCAGACAAGATGTGTCCCAGGAATCCAACTTCCTTCAGCCAAAACTCACATTTGCTGAACTTGGCATATAGTTGGTGGTGTCTAAGGGTTTCTAGGACCATCTCCAAGTGTTGTTCATGTTCCTCTTCAGACTTGGAGTAGACAAGGATGTCGTCGATGAACACAACGACAAATTTGTCCAGAAATTCCATGAAGATCTTATTCATGAGGTTCATGAAGTAAGCGGGGGCATTGGTTAATCCAAACGACATGACGTTGTACTCGTACAACCCATATCTAGTGGTAAAGGCAGTCTTGGGAATATCGGTGGCTCGAATCTTCAACTGATGATAACCAGTTCTAAGATCTATCTTGGAGAAAACTTTGGCTCCGGTCAACTGGTCAAACAGGTCTTCTATCTTTGGTAGAGGGTATTTGTTTTTGATGGTGACGTCGTTAAGCTTACGGTAGTCCGTACATAAACGATTGGCACCATCCTTCTTGTCCACAAATAAAACTGGTGATCTCCAGGGGGATGCACTCGGGCTAATCAAACCTTTGGCTAGCATATCATCAATCTGCTTCTTCAACTCGACTAGCTCTGCTGGGTTCATGCTATAGGCTCTCTGGGCGATAGGTCCAGTTCCAGGGATTAGCTCGATGATGAACTCGATATCTCTATCCAGGGGCATACCGGGTAGATCATCCGGAAACACATCAGGGTAGCGACAAACGACCCTGATTTGATCCAGAGTTGGCTTTGCTACACTTGAGTTGCAGGTGAATTTTCTGGGTAGTTTTTCAGAGACGTGCTCAACTACGATACCGGTGCTGCTAGTCATGGTTATGGCTTTCTTGGCACAGTCTATCAATCCGTTGTGTTTGGACATCCAGTCCATTCCTAGGACAACTTCCAACCCTTTAGTTCCCAGTATGATTAGATTTGCAAAGAAATCTACATCATGGATTTTGATTGGCACATTTTTGCAAAATTTTCTAGCTTTGGTGGTTGATCCGGGGATTTGAACTATCATGACATGCTTCAAACTGAGGGGTTGAATTTTACTGGTTGATGCAAAGTCTTCAGTGACAAAGGAATGAGATGCTCCGGAATCAAACAACACTCTGGCAGGGATGTGGTTGACAGAAAACATACCCAGTACAACATCGGGTGCTTCCTGGGCTTCTTCAGCGCTCATGTGGTAGAGGCGGCCGTTGCGGTTGTTGGGGTTGTTGGGGGCGAACTTCTTGCCGGTGGAGACACGGCGTTGCTGCTGAGCAGGTGCAGCGGTGTTGCCGGCGAGCTTGGCCAGACGCTTGGGACACTCGTTGGAGTAGTGCCCCACTACACCACACTCATAACAAGTGATAGTGGCCTTGTCTGGCTTGTTCGCAACGGGAACGGCATTGCTTCCAGTTCTGGGGGCGGTGTTGGTGTTGTTGTTGTTAGGGGCTCGAGGTGGAGCGCGGTTGTAGTTGTGATTGTTGTTGTTGTTGTTGTAGTTGTTGTGGTAGCCTCCCGGCTTGGAGTTTCCTCCACTCCGGTTCTGATAACCGGGGCGAGAGTTCTGCATCGGTGGCTTGTTGTTTCTCGGAGTGAAACCTCCGCTTGAGCTAGGGCGAAACTTTTGGGGGTGGCTTGATCCACTCTGATTTGCCATGCGGCGCTTGCGGTTCTCATTGGCTTGGTGTAACTTGCCCTCCATCTGGATGGCGGAGTCAACAAGGGCTTCGAGGTCGGCGAAGGGGATGTTGACGAGGACAGTCTGCATCTCATCATGCAGTCCGTTCAGGAATCTCTCCTTCCTCTTTTCAACGGTGTCGGTTTCATCAGGGGCATACCTTGACAAGGTGAGAAACTTGTCGCGGTATTCAACCACCGTTATGCGACCCTGTTTTAGTTCACGGAATTCGTCCCTCATCTTCTTGATAAGACCCGGGGGTACATGGTACTTGCTGAACTTCAGTTTGAAATCCTCCCAAGTCATGAATTGACCTCCATTCATGGCACGGGTGCTTGTCCACCAAGCGCGGGCTGGTCCAGCGAGATAGTGAGTGGCGAACAAGACTTTCTCGTTGGCTTCCACTCCGGCTACCTCCAGATTGTTCTCCATAGTCTGGAGCCAATCGTCGGTGTCGAGGGGCTCCTCGGTCTTGCTAAACACAGGAGGGTTGGTGTTTTGGAAGTTCTTGAGCTTGGATCCGGGGTGGTCATGATTTCCATGGCCTTGGTTAGCGATGTTCTGCAAGGCGATGAGGTTGGCTTGATGTTCAGCTCTTTCGGTTTCCCGGTCAGCAAGCAGGATTTGCAGCAGTTGCAGCATCGCGTCGTTGGTGCGATTTGGAGGGGCCATCTGAATATATAGAAGATTATGAGATAAGGGGGAACATTCTATGGTTCATTTTGGTTAAGTTTGAAAATAATTTGAAAACTTGTAAACTTTTCATGACAAACATAACATTCATTCATTCATGCAACACATAGTACAAACTACACACATACTCCAATGGTTTTAAGAACCATTCTCGTGCTACGATACAAGGGACGGGATACAACTCACACCTACTATAAGTGAAACTAGTGCAACTACTCCTCATCATCATCCACATCGATAGGGATGATTCCATCCTCTCCGGCCTCCAGAAACTCGTAGTCCTCCTCCTCGGTGTTCTCATCCTCCTCAAAGTCGTCATCGTCACTCAGGAAGGCGCCTCCTCCCTGAATGTCTTCACCTTCTTCCTCCATCTCATTCAGCTGAGCTTCCTGGGCCTGAACAGTGGCCTCAAGTGACGCGATCCGGGCGCGAAGGCGACGAATCGTAGCGTCCTTCTTGGCACGCTGCTGGCGAAGGCTCCTGCGATCGTTGTTGAGGAGCTTGATCGCCTCACCCTGCTCGGTGATGTGAGCATGGGTCTGGTTCGCGTAAGCGCGAGAGGCGTCGAGGTCCCTCTGAGTCTGGTAGAGAATGAAGTCCAAGTGATCCACGTGGTGCCTCAACTGGGGGTGCAGAGGCACATCCATGGGTCTTCCATCAGAGTTACGCCTTGCGAGATACGCAAAGCGTTCCTCCCGAAGTGCTTCCACATTCTGTCCGCACAGGCGAGCAAGTGCTTCCTGAAGAGCACGTGCAAGCCCGTCGAGCCAGTTGCTCTCCCTGAAAGAGAAAAGGATCCTCTCAGAGGTGGGAGACTCCAGCTTGCCCCTCAAGTCAGCGGTGATAATCCACTGCAGTTCCCCTCCCGGCTGGTCGTCCACCTGAATCCCGTGAAACTCAGGGTGTGGGCGGCCAAGGTGATCCGACAGGGAGTCGAGGTCATGCTCGAAGATCAAGTGTCCACCATTTCCAAGCTGGTAGAACTTGGTGTTGATGGGTTCATTTGGCTCCATCTGAAAGCGAAAAAGATGAGTAAGTTAGAGAGTGAACAAGTGTGGCAAACTTTTAAGTAGATTTAAATAAGGAGGGACATGAGTCACCAAGTTTTGAAAAAGTCTCAAAGACAAGAGGGTAAGTAAATTTTCACAAATATTCTCTTCATTTTGATTTCAAAGTTAAGTTTTCTTTCGAACGTCCATTCTAACTAGGGTCTTCTAAGGTCAAACAATGGCTCTGATACCAACTTGTCAACACCCGGATTTTTAAGTCCGGATGCCTATTATGTCATACATCGCAATCCCAGGAATATTGTTGTTGCGAGGCATACTAGTTAAGTATCACAGTCATCATTCATTACAAACCATAAGGTCTTACATTTGGAATCACATCATCCATATTACACGAATAGTTGATCTATTGATCAACGAACAAACACAAGTTCATAGCGGAAGCGTAAGATACAAGGACTCTCTAGTCCACAGGCCAACGCTTGACGTCAGAAGACTCCTAGTTGTCGTAGGCGTCCTGCTGGTCTTCACCTTGATAGTTCTGCTCGTCTTCATACTCTGGCCATTTGAATAGCCAGGGACAAAGCCGTGAGTACGTTGAGTACTCGCAAACTAATGCTATTGTAAGTGCTATTCAGTTCTAGTAAGGGTACTAAGCTCTAGTTTGATTTGCATAAAGCCAGTTTTATTTCATAAGCAGTTTAGTAAAAGACTCAACTTTGCTAACTAACTCAAGTGGGAACATTAGTGTCATTCCCACAACTCTGTTGTGATTCAAGTCAAGTCACCCTTCACCATTCAACATTTTCAAGATATTTTGATACCGGAAACTGTATGGCCTTTCCAACCGTCCGTAACCGTGGACGCGGCTATTCGAATAGGTTTACACTCTGCAGAGGTTGCACACTTGTGCCACAACATTTGATTACATCCATCGGGAATAATCCCGAATCATCGTAACTCAGTACGCGGATCATCAACCTTAACCTTTCACTTATATATCCTAGTATAGGCACCTCTCCCCATGAGCTTGGCCTCCCAGTGAAGACAAACCGTCAGCCTGGGAACTGCACAGGGCTTGGCCGTACAATTCACCTCAATTCACATCATTTCTCAACAACGGAGGCAGCCTCGGCATAACCCCTATGATGCTTGTTCAGAGGGAACCCATACTAAGACACACAAATTTCCAGCTAAGCCCTACCCATAATCAGGTATTGTGGGGGTACTTGTAAATTGGAAAGGTATCGCATCCAAACCAATATCAGTTTTAATCAAAAATCACCATCTTCTCTTGGTCATATCACCTTTCAAAAATCATTCAAAAACAACTTCACTTCACCAAGTTCCCATCTAGAGTAGTGATGGCGTGTATTTCACACGTTCGTTGGGCAACCCCAAGAGGAAGGTATGATGCGCACAGCAGCAAGTTTTCCCTCAGAAAGAAACCAAGGTTTATCGAACCAGGAGGAGCCAAGAAGCACGTTGAAGGTTGATGGCGGCGGGATGTAGTGCGGCGCAACACCAAGGATTCCGGCGCCAACGTGGAACCTGCACAACACAACCCAAGTACTTTGCCCCAACGAAACAGTGAGGTTGTCAATCTCACCGGCTTGCTGTAACAAAGGATTAACCGTATTGTGTGGAAGATGATTGTTTGCAGAAAACAGTAGAACAAGTATTGCAGTAGATTGTATTTCAGTAAAGAGAATTGGACCGGGGTCCACAGTTCACTAGAGGTGTCTCTCCCATAAGACGAACAGCATGTTGGGTGAACAAATTACAGTTGGGCAGTTGACAAATAAAGAGAGCATGACCATGCACATACATATCATGATGAGTATAGTGAGATTTAATTGGGCATTACGACAAAATACATAGACCGTCATCCAACTGCATCTATGCCTAAAAAGTCCACCTTCAGGTTATCATTCGAACCCCTTCCAGTATTAAGTTGCTAACAACAGACAATTGCATTAAGTATGGTGCGTAATGTAACTAGTGACTACATCCTTGAACATAGCACTAATGTTTTATCCCTAGTGGCAACAGCACAACACAACCTTAGAACTTTCTGTCACACTGTCCTGTGTCAATGCAGGCATGAACCCACTATCGAGCATAAGTACTCCCTCTTGGAGTTACAAGCATCTACTTGGCCAGAGCATCTACTAGTAACGGAGAGCATGCAAGATCATAAACAACACATAAGCATAACTTTGATAATCAACATAACAAGTATTCTCTATTCATCGGATCCCAACAAACGCAACATATAGAATTACAGATAGATGATCTTGATCATGTTAGGCAGCTCACAAGATCCGACAATGATAGCACAATGGGGAGAAGACAACCATCTAGCTACTGCTATGGACCCATAGTCCAGGGGTAGACTACTCACACATCACACCGGAGGCGACCATGGCGGCGTAGAGTCCTCCGGGAGATGATTCCCCTCTCCGGCAGGGTGTCGGAGGCGATCTCCTGGATCCCCCGAGATGGGATCGGCGGCGGCGGCGTCTCTGGAAGGTTTTCCGTATCGTGGCTCTCGATGCACCGGGGTTTCGTCATGGAGGCTATTTGTAGGCGGAAGGGCAGGTCAAGAGGCGGCACGGGGGCCCCACACCAGAGGGCCGCGCGGCCAAGGGGGCCGCGCCGCCCTATAGTGTGGCCCCTCCGTGGCCCCTCTTCGTCTCTCCTTCGGACTTCTGGAAGCTTCGTGAGAAAATAGGCCCCTGGGCTTTGATTTCATCCAATTCCGAGAATATTTCCTTACTAGGATTTCTGAAACCAAAAACAGCAGAAAACAGCAACTGGCACTTCGGCATCTTGTTAATAGGTTAGTTCCAGAAAATGCACGAATATGACATAAAGTGTGCATAAAACATGTAGATAACATCAATAATGTGGCATGGAACATAAGAAATTATTGATACGTCGGAGACGTATCAGCATCCCCAAGCTTAGTTCTGCTCGTCCCGAGTAGGTAAAACGATAACACAGATAATTTCTGGAGTGACATGCCATCATAATCTTGATCATACTATTTGTAAAGCATATGTAGTGAATGCAGCGATCAAAACAATGTATATGACATGAGTAAACAAGTGAATCATATAGCAAAGACTTTTCATGAATAGCACTTCAAGACAAGCATCAATTAGTCTTGCA
This sequence comes from Lolium perenne, assembly GCF_019359855.2. NCBI lineage: Eukaryota > Viridiplantae > Streptophyta > Magnoliopsida > Poales > Poaceae > Lolium > Lolium perenne. Next base: position 114,014,954 of record NC_067249.2, read on the forward strand.
TAAGAGTTAACTCATAAAGCAACAATTCAAAGTAAAGGCATTGAAGCAACACAAAAGAAGATTAAGTTTCAGCGGTTGCTTTCAACTTGTAACATGTATATCTCATGGATATTGTCAACATAGAGTAATATAATAAGTGCAATAAGCAAGTATGTAGGAATCAATGCACAGTTCACACAAGTGTTTGCTTCTTGAGGTGGAGAGAAATAGGTGAACTGACTCAACATTGAAAGTAAAAGAATGGTCCTTCATAGAGGAAAAGCATCGATTGCTATATTTGTGCTAGAGCTTTGATTTTGAAAACATGAAACAATTTTGTCAACGGTAGTAATAAAGCATATGCATCATGTAAATTATATCTTATAAGTTGCAAGCCTCATGCATAGTGTACTAATAGTGCCCGCACCTTGTCCTAATTAGCTTGGACTACCGGATCATCACAATGCATTGTTTTTACCAAGTGTCACAAAGGGGTACCTCTATGCCGCCTGTACAAAGGTCTAAGGAGAAAGCTCGCATTGGATTTCTCGCTACTGATTATTCTTCAACTTAGACATCCATACCGGGACAACATAGACAACAGATAATGGACTCCTCTTTTATGCATAAGCATATAACAACAATTAATAATTTTCTCATTTGAGATTTGAGGATTGTTGTCCAAAACTGAAACTTCCACCATGGAGCATGGCTTTAGTTAGCGGCCCAATGTTCTTCTCTAACATATGCATGCTTAACCCTATGGTGGTAGATCTCTCTTACTTCAGACAAGACGGACATGCATAGCAACTCACATGAAATTCAACAATGAATAGTTGATGGCGTCCCCAGTAAACATGGTTATCGCACAACAAGCAACTTAATAAGAGATAAAGTGCATAATTACATATTCAATACCACAATAGTTTTTAAGCTATTTGTCCCATGAGCTATATATTGCAAAGGTGAATGATGGAATTTTAAAGGTAGCACTCAAGCAATTTACTTTGGAATGGCGGAAAATACCATGTAGTATAGGTAGGTATGGTGGACACAAATGGCATAGTGGTTGGCTCAAGTATTTTGGATGCATGAGAAGTATTCCCTCTCGATACAAGGTTTAGGCTAGCAAGGCTTATTTGAAACAAACACAAGGATGAACCGGTGCAGCAAAACTCACATAAAAGACATATTGAAAACATTATAAGACTCTACACCGTCTTCCTTGTTGTTCAAACTCAATACTAGAAATTATCTAGACCTTAGAGAAACCAAATATGCAAACCAAATTTTAGCATGCTCTATGTATTTCTTCATTAATGGGTGCAAAGCATATGATGCAAGAGCTTAAACATGAGCACAACAATTGCCAAGTATCACATTACCCAAAACATTAATAGCAATTACTACATGTATCATTTTCCAATTCCAACCATATAACAATTTAACGAAGAAGTTTCAACCTTCGCCATGAATATTATGAGCTAAGAACACATGTGTTCATACGAACCAGCGGAGCGTATCTCTCTCCTACACAAGCATTTATTCAAACAAAAACAAAAATAGAAACAAACAAACAGACGCTCCAAGAAAAGCACATAAGATGTGATGGAATAAAAATATAGTTTCAGGGGAGGAACCTGATAATTTGTCGATGAAGAAGGGGATGCCTTGGGCATCCCCAAGCTTAGACGCTTGAGTCTTCTTGATATATGCAGGGGTGAACCACCGGGGCATCCCCAAGCTTAGAGCTTTCACTCTCCTTGATCATGTTGCATCATACTCCTCTCTTGATCCTTGAAAACTTCCTCCACACCAAACTCGAAACAACTCATTAGAGGGTTAGTGCACAATATAAATTGACATATTCAGGGGTGACACAATCATTCTTAACACTTCTGGACATTGCATAATGCTACTGGACATTAGTGGATCAAAGAAATTCATCCAACATAGCAAAAGAGGCAATGCGAAATAAAAGGCAGAATCTGTCAAAACAGAACAGTTCGTATTGACGAATTTTAAAATGGCACCAGACTTGCTCAAATGAAAATGCTCAAATTGAATAAAAGTTGCGTACATATCTGAGGATCATGCACGTAAATTGGCTTAATTTTCTGAGCTACCTACAGGGAGGTGGACCCAGATTCGTGACAGCAAAGAAATCTGGAACTGTGCAGTAATCCAAATCTAGTACTTACTTTTCTATCAACGGCTTAACTTGGCACAACAAAACACAAAACTAAGATAAGGAGAGGTTGCTACAGTAGTAAACAACTTCCAAGACACAAAATAAAAACAAAGTACTGTAGGTAAAAACATGGGTTGTCTCCCATAAGCGCTTTTCTTTAACGCCTTTCAGCTAGGCGCAGAAAGTGTGTATCAAGTATTATCAAGAGATGAAGTGTCAACATCATAATTTGTTCTCATAATAGAATCAAAAGGTACCTTCATTCTCTTTCTAGGGAAGTGTTCCATACCTTTCTTGAGAGGAAATTGATATTTTATATTACCTTCCTTCATATCAATAATAGCACCAACAGTTCGAAGAAAAGGTCTTCCCAATATAATGAGACAAGATGCATTGCATTCAATATCCAAGACAACAAAATCAACGGGAACAAGGTTATTGTTAACGGTAATGCGAACATTATCAACCTTACCCAAAGGTTTCTTTGTAGAATGATCAGCAAGATTAACATCCAAATAACAATTTTTCAGCGGTGGCAAGTCAAGCATATTATAAATTTTCTTAGGCATAACAGAAATACTTGCACCAAGATCACATAAGGCATTGCAATCAAAATCTTTAATCTTCATCTTAATGATGGGCCCCCAACCATCCTCTAGCTTTTTAGGAATAGAGGCTTCACGCTCTAGTTTCTCTTCTCTAGCTTTTATGAGAGCATTTGTAATATGATGCGTGAAAGCCAAATTTATAGCACTAGCATTAGGACTTTTAGCAAGTTTTTGCAAGAACTTTATGACTTCAGAGATGTGGCAATCATCAAAATTCAAACCATTATAATCTAAAGCAATGGGATCATCATCCCCAATGTTGGAAAAAATTTCAGCAGCTTTATCACAAGCAGTTTCAATGAGCTTTAGCAGTTTCAGGCAGTTTTTCGCGCTTTGCATTAGAAGTGGAAACATTGCTAACACCAATTCTTTTATTAGTATTAGTAGGAGGTGCAGCAACATGTGTAGCATTAGCATTACTAGTGGTGGTAATAGTCCAAACTTTAGCTATATTCTTCTCTTTAGCTAGTTTTTCATTTTCTTCTCTATCCCACCTAGCACGCAGTTCAGCCATTAATCTTATATTCTCATTAATTCTAACTTGAATGGCATTTGCTGTAGTAGTAATTTTATTATGGAGATTCTCATTAGGCAAAACTTTTGATTTCAAAAGATCAACATCAGCAGCAAGACTATCGACTTTAGAAGCAAGTATATCAATTTTCCCAAGCTTTTCTTCAACAGATTTGTTAAAAGCAGTTTGTGTACTAATAAATTCCTTAAGCATGGCTTCAAGTCCAGGGGGTGGACTCCTATTATTGTTGTAAGAATTCCCATAAGAATTACCATAACTGTTGCCATTATTATAAGGATATGGCCTATAGTTGTTACTAGAATTGTTCCGGTAAGCATTGTTGTTGAAATTATTATTTTTAATGAAGTTTACATCAACATGTTCTTCTTGTGCAACCAATGAAGCTAATGGAACATTATTGGGATCAATATTAGTCCTATCATTCACAAGCATAGACATAATAGCATCAATCTTATCACTCAAGGAAGAGGTTTCTTCGACAGAATTTACCTTCTTACCTTGTGGAGCTCTTTCCGTGTGCCATTCAGAGTAGTTGATCATCATATTATCAAGAAGCTTTGTTGCTTCACCAAGAGTGATGGACATAAAGGTACCTCCAGCAGCTGAATCCAATAAATTCCGTGAAGAAAAATTTAGTCCTGCATAGAAGGTTTGGATGATCATCCAAGTAGTCAGTCCATGGGTTGGGCAATTTTTAACCAAGGATTTCATTCTTTCCCAAGCTTGAGCAACATGTTTAGTATCTAATTGTTTAAAATTCATTATGCTACTCCTCAAAGATATAATTTTAGCAGGGGGATAATATCTACCAATAAAAGCATCCTTGCATTTAGTCCATGAATCAATACTATTCTTAGGCAGAGATAGCAACCAATCCTTAGCTCTTCCTCTTAATGAGAAAGGGAACAATTTTAATTTAATAATATCACCATCTACATCTTTATATTTTTGCATTTCACATAGTTCAACAAAATTATTAAGATGGGCAGCAGCATCATCAGAACTAACACTTAAAATTGCTCTCGCATAACAAGATTCAAGAAAGCAGGTTTAATTTCAAAGAATTCTGCTGTAGTAGCAGGTGGAGCAATAGGTGTGCATAAGAAATCATTATTATTTGTGGTTGTGAAGTCACACAACTTAGTATTTTCAGCGTTGGCCATTTTAGCAACAGTAAATAAAGCAAACTAGATAAAGTAAATGCAAGTAAACTAATTTTTTTGTGTTTTTAATATAGCAAACAAGATAGCAAGTAAAGTAAAACTAGCAACTAATTTTTTTGTATTTTGATTTAGTGCAGCAAACAAAGTAGTAAATAAAACTAAGCAAGACAAAAACAAAGTAAAGAGATTGGGATGTGGAGACTCCCCTTGCAGCGTGTCTTGATCTCCCCAAACAACGGCGCCAGGAAAATGTGCTTGATGGCGTGTATTTCACACGTTCGTTGGGCAACCCCAAGAGGAAGGTATGATGCGCACAGCAGCAAGTTTTCCCTCAGAAAGAAACCAAGGTTTATCGAACCAGGAGGAGCCAAGAAGCACGTTGAAGGTTGATGGCGGCGGGATGTAGTGCGGCGCAACACCAGGGATTCCGGCACCAACGTGGAACCTGCACAACACAACCCAAGTACTTTGCCCCAACGAAACAGTGAGGTTGTCAATCTCACCGGCTTGCTGTAACAAAGGATTAACCGTATTGTGTGGAAGATGATTGTTTGCAGAAAACAGTAGAACAAGTATTGCAAAGAGATTGTATTTCAAGAAAGAGAATTGGACCGGGGTCCACAGTTCACTAGAGGTGTCTCTCCCATAAGACGAACAGCATGTTGGGTGAACAAATTACAGTTGGGCAATTGACAAATAAAGAGAGCATGACCATGCACATACATATCATGATGAGTATAGTGAGATTTAATTGGGCATTACGACAAAATACATAGACCGTCATCCAACTGCATCTATGCCTAAAAAGTCCACCTTCAGGTTATCATCCGAACCCCTTCCATTATTAAGTTGCTAACAACAGACAATTGCATTAAGTATGGTGCGTAATGTAACTAGTGACTACATCCTTGAACATAGCACTAATGTTTTATCCCTAGTGGCAACAACACAACACAACCTTAGAACTTTCTCATCACCGTCCTGTGTCAATGCAGGCATGAACCCACTATCGAGCATAAGTACTCCCTCTTGGAGTTACAAGCATCTACTTGGCCAGAGCATCTACTAGTAACGGAGAGCATGCAAGATCATAAACAACACATAAGCATAACTTTGATAATCAACATAACAAGTATTCTCTATTCATCGGATCCCAACAAACGCAACATATAGAATTACAGATAGATGATCTTGATCATGTTAGGCAGCTCACAAGATCCGACAATGATAGCACAATGGGGAGAAGACAACCATCTAGCTACTGCTATGGACCCATAGTCCAGGGGTAGACTACTCACACATCACACCGGAGGCGACCATGGCGGCGTAGAGTCCTCCGGAGATGATTCCCCTCTCCGGCAGTGGTGCCGGAGGCGATCTCCCGGATCCCCCGAGATGGGATCGGCGGCGGCGGCGTCTCTGGGAAGGTTTTCCGTATCGTGGCTCTCGGTGCGGGGGTTTCGTCACGGAGGCTATTTGTAGGCGGAAGGGCAGGTCAAGAGGCGGCACGGGGCCCCACACCACAGGGCCGCGCGGCCAAGGGGGGCCGCGCCGCCTATAGTGTGGCCCCTCCGTGGCCCCTCTTCGTCTCTCCTTCGGACTTCCGGAAGCTTCGTGATAATATTGGCCGCTGGGCTTTGAGTTCGACCAATTCGGATAATATTTCCTTACTAGGATTTCGAAACCAAAAACAGCGAGAAAACAGAATCGGCACTTCGGCATCTTGTTAATAGGTTAGTTCCAGAAAATGCACGAATATGACATAAAGTGTGCATAAAACATGTAGATAACATCAATAATGTGGCATGGAACATAAGAAATTATCGATACGTCGGAGACGTATCAAGTAGTCAAGTTTTATTTGTTAGCAATAGCACTAATCATGAGGGGTGCTAACTTAGCATTGCTTGTTCTAGCTCTAAGCTTGTGCTCATGTACTACTCTAGACCAAGTGAACCATAAATCAAAAAGGTACTTTGAAAAATAAAGCATTAAGACTTGTATAATAAAAATTGGGATAGGACCACTAAGCATAAGGTAAAAAGGGGTGATGCATTGCTCTTGAGAGCTTTGCACTTAGCAAGTATATTAGCTTGCCTTGGTGGTGGTATTGATCAAATTGATCTTCTTCTCCTTGGGAGTAAGCCTCCTCCTCCTCTTGATACTCTTCCGTACTAGCGTCTAAAATACGAATACGAAGTACAATCACCACACAAGCTTAATTAACTAGGCTAATGCACACCTCATGGGTCACACAATCTAAGCTAACATCACAACATGCTTATTACATAAGTTGGCTTTGGTGTATTCTCCAGAAAAATGATTTCCTCTCATTACCAACATTACTTAGTACTTCTATTCCATTCTTGAGAGAAATAATTTCCTCTCATTGAATCTTGTTAAGATTTAATTTCCTCAAATAATATTACATGACCTAGGTTGACCAAGGTCAACCTCTTCATAAGTATTACTTGGGAAAATAATTTAAATGAGGTGGATCACCTCATACTATTTAAGTAACACTACATTTGATTTAAATCTCAAGTAATTCATATAAGAGAGTTTGAAACCAGGGGTCCAAGCATCCCATGAATTCATGTGAGACAAGTTTAAATGAAGTGTAAAACTCCACAATATTTACTTTAATAGTTTTGGACAATATCAACTAGTTAAACTAGTCAAATGATCCTTTAATTAAACTAGGGCATGATCATGCAAAGTGACCACACCATTTTATTTCATAAACAATTAGTGTAAGTCAAAAGTGAGCTATTGGAGTTGGAATTAACTTAATATCTAATTTGGTTGATTTTTAAGAATTATTTGAATAGGGAAAAGTCCCTGTTTTGTTCTTTTTATCACATTTATTCTATAACAGATCTAGAGTTGGGGCCATTGTAGTTTTGTAGACAATTTGACAAGGTTTCCAAATATATAAAATTTGTCAAATTTGGTTTGGTAGATTTTCCCCTATTTAATTTTGAAAACAGCATCTGAGAATAATAACCAAAATCTAAAATTCAAATTCAAAATGATGGGCTTAGGCGGGAACTGCTAACGGGCTAACCAGCAGAGGAAGGAAATGGGCCGGCCCAGTACTGCGTCTGGCGCAGCGGTCCGCCTGACAGTGCGGGGACCACCTGTCAGCGTGTTTTAAAACACCGAAACGGTATGAGAGAGGTGGACCATAGGATTAGACTCGGATCGGATGAACGACGTTCGTCGTCGTCTCCGACGAGAAGCGAGGCTACTGGCGGCGACGGCAGGGGGTCGACGGCTCACCGGCGGCGCGGCGAGGGTCGGCGAGGCGCGGGGAAGACGTTGTCGAGGTAGATGAAGCAGCCTGTAGCAGTCTCGTCTCCGGGGGTGGCCTCCTTCACCGGCGGGCTCCGTGTACTGGCGGCGGCGATGAGGTAGCGATTGGGGCGGCGGAGTGGCTAATCCATTGAATGGAGAGGTCGAGGAGGGGTGGTGTGAGGAGGAGAAGCGAATGGGGTGTCCAATTTGAGCAGAAGGGCACCCCTTTTATAGCAGCGCGAGGTGGCCGTGGCGCATGGATGATCTCATCATCGACGACGGTGCTACAGCGGCGGTGATGGGCTGGCGATGACGCACGCGGGTTGGCGACGCACTGCTGATGACACAGGGCTTGACGGCGTTGAAAAAGATGCAGAGAGGAGGACGAGCGCGTGACGAAGGCCTGCTGTACCGCGGCGGACGTTGGCGGCGTGGGCGTGGCGCACGGCGTTCCCGCGGACCAATGGCCATGTCTGGGCGGCGCAGGGTGACGTTGCAGAGCTGGTGGCGCAGGGTACACGGGCTGGGGTCAACGGAGCGAGTGGCGCCACGACGTGGCCGGGCGCGTTCTGGAGCGTGTCTGTGCACGCTCTGTCGTGCGCGTGCACGTTCTGGGCGCGTCTGGGCGTCACGTTTATGGTGCGTCTGGTGCACCATTTTGTCGAGGCTCGTGTCCAAGACGATCAGTGGAGTGTGGGGAAGCTAGTTGGCAAGGTGGTGCACGGTGGGGATGGCCAGAGAGCAAGTGGGCATGGTGAGCTCATGCCATGCCACGGCATGGCATGTTTTGCCCCTGTTCATGATGCAATCCTGCACCAATCCTTGTCTGAGGTGTTTGGCAGGCTAGAGGGAGGTCAATGGAGTACATTTGCTGAGCTAGGCTTGATGGTTTAGGCTAAAACCCACTGGTTTGTTTGATGTATGGAGTTGGCAGGGTGCTGCTCACCAAGTGTTCGACGAAATGCCCGCAAGAACTTTATTTTCAAATTTTGAATTGAATTTTGGTGGAGTGTAAAGATATAATCAGAGAAGTAGAATGGAGGTGGTGGTGGTCAAAATGGAGTTGAAATGCAAAAACTCAAATTGCATATGATCTTCACTTTGATCTCTGGTCCCAACTTTGGTTGATGCTATCTCTGAATCCAGAAGGAGTTTGTATAGGGTTGCTTGAGCAAAGTTGTTCACTTTTATGTTGTCTTGGATGAGGTGCAAAGGTTGGGCAAAGTTTAGTTGAGGAAACTTGAAATAACAGGGCTCAAAGTAGGCATCAGGTTAAAATTGTTACATGTGACCATATTGCATGTAACTTGGAAATTGAATTTGATTTTGGTTTGATTTGAGTTTCTTCACTTCCAAAAGTGTTTAAAAGTGTTTAGTAACCATTTACAACCAATGGTGCAAGCCAAAGTGGTCTAGGTTAAGTATTTGCAAAAATGGCATAAGCCATGTGTGTGTGTGGAGATGAATTTTATCTTTTCTTTTCTTATTTCTTTTCTCTTGTATTTGGGTGATCTAAAGATCAATGTTAGGGTTTAGTTATGAGTGTAATCACACAAGCACATAACATGGTCAATTGCACACTCAAGTAAACAAGCAAGTGATCTATATGCATAGCACTATATGATGAGAAAAAGTTTTTGTTGGTTCTCAATTTTGGTATTTGGGAAATTCTCTCTTTGTCTCTTTATTGAAAATTTGGGATGTTACAGGAGCTCGCCCCAACCTTGTGAAGGAATCACCACCTCGACCGGTGTCTTAGTGGAGAAGGGGGAGCACCTTCGTGGAGCTCTCTCGAGGAAGAAGGTGAGGCCTTCCTTCGTGGTGTGGTCGTCTAGCCTCTTGTGTGAGGCTAGCACCTCCTCAATGCAGATGTACTCTCTTTTGTGAGAGGAACTGCGGGAAACAAACCTCGCCTCGTCTCCGCGCCATCCGGTTGTCCCGCTCCTTACTCTTACTATCTTTTTGATTCCTTTGCTTTTTGCATTTGTCCTAGGATCATTGTAGGAACACCAACACCATTAAAGGATTCAACTTTACCTTCCGCACCGTTAAAATTGAAAAAGACTAAAACTTGACGTAGCGTCCATTCACCCCCCCTCTTGTTCGCTACGATCCATTCACTTGCAAATGAGCACATAGTGCAATATGGTGGATGGGTTCTCTTGGACTTCTCTCCACTCACTTTTGGTGGCTAGGAGGACACTCTTTATCTCACTCATGTATGGCTTGTGGCGCTCACTATCTTTTTGGTGGGTCGCTCCCTCTCCTCTCAACTCACTATGGTGGGTGTGATGTTGTGCCCTTGCTAAAGCCTTCGCATTGTCCGCGATGATTTGGCTAGGAGTCATTGGGCGTAGCTCAAACTTCTTATCCTTGACCTTGAAGGTGTATGCATTGGAGTGTCCATCATGTATAGCCTTCTTGTCAAATTGCCATGGTCGGCCAAGCAACATGTGGCATACCGTCATGGGCACTACGTCACACTCAATAGTGTCTTCATAGGGTCCAATCTTTAAGTTGACGGTGACGGTATGTTGTATCTTGACATTGCCCTTGTCGCTCAACAATTGGACATGGTAAGGATGAGGATGCTTGCGGAGGGTGAGGTTGAGCTTCTCACACAACTCGGTGCTTGCGAGGTTGTGGCAACTTCCTCCATCGATGATGACCTTTATTGACTTGCCACCAATACCGGCAAGGGTTTGGAAGATATTGCACCTTTGGTCTTCCATAGCTTGAGGTTGCGTTGTTAGCACCCTTGTGACCACAAGTGAAGGGCTTGGGTCATGCAAACATAAGAGAGGGTCTTCTCCACTTTCTTCATCATAAGATTCTTCATTGGCGACGGCGGCTTGTACAAGGGCTTCATATTCATCTTCACTTAGCGTCTCTATGTCACCATTCTCCATAGTGATCATGACCTTGGTATTCTTGCACTCAAAGGACTTGTGGCCTTGGGTGCCACACTTGAAACAAGTGACATTAGAGGGTCCCGTAGAGGCCTTTGAGGAGGCGGTGGAGGACACCGTTTGCTTCATGCGACTTTGGATAGTCGGTTGCTTGGATGGTGTAGAGGACACAGTGGGCTTGCCACTTGTTGTAGGAGTTGATGTAGCGAGCTTGGAGGCGAAGTATGACTTGGACTTGGAGTACTTGATGTCCTCATTCACTTGGCGCTCGGCCTTGGAAGCTTGGTGAACCAACTCAACCATGTTGGAATATTGTTGGAACTCCATAATTCTCTTGATGGGATAGTTGAGGGCATTGAAGAATCGAGCTATGGTTTGGCTCTTGGATTCTTGGATGTTGGCTCGCATCATAGTTAACTCCATCTCCTTGAAGAACTCCTCAACGGTCTTGGTGCCTTGTTTCAATTTTCGTAGTTTGTTGAAGAGGTCGGTCATGTAGTGTGTTGGTACAAAACGAGCTTGCATCTCTTCCTTCATCTCTTCCCAAGTGTCAATTGGGGGTTCACCCTTTTCTTCCCTTAGAGTGAGTACAAATATTGGCATAATCTTCAAACTGAAGAGACGCCATGGACACTTTCTTGGCACCGGAGTAGTTGTGGATGCGGAAAATCTTGTCAACCTTGAGTGCCCATGAGAGGTAGGCCTAGGCATCGTCTTCACCTTTGAACTTGGTCATGCTGAACTTGAGCTTTCCAAACATGTTCTCTTCATCTTCCAAATTCCTTCGGCGAGGACGGATGCCTTCATCTCTTGCGGCTTGAGGTGGTAGAGGAGGTCTTCCACGACCAACCAAAGGACTCATGGTCGGAATGAATGATAAACTCTTTTGGCCAAAGATAGTGTTGCCAACTTCAAGAACACAAACCAAAGCGTAGAGCTCCTTGTCATATATAGGATAGTTGAGGCGTGCGCCATCTAACTTCTCACTATAAAATGCCACGGGTTTGCCCTCTTGCATAAGAACGCCACCAATACCGAGTCCACTTGCATCACACTCAATCTCAAAAGTTTTTGCAAAATTTGGAAGCACAAGAAGGGGAGCTTCGGTAAGGCCTTTCTTCAACTCATCAAAAGCATTTTGTTGGGCCTTGCCCCAAACAAACGGAACATTCTTCTTGGTAAGTTCATTCAAAGGGCAAGCAATGGTGCTAAAATCTTTCACAAAGCGACGGTAAAAACCGGCAAGTCCATGAAAACTTCGGACTTGACCAACATTTGTAGGAGTAGGCCAATTGTGGATGGCCTCCACCTTGGAAGAATCAACTTCAATCCCATTAGCGGAAACCACAAAGCCAAGGAAAACCAATTTGTTTTGAGCAAATGTGCATTTAGGGAGGTTGGCATAAAGCTTCTCAAGACGCAAGATGCATAAGACCTCTCTCACATGTTTCACATGGTCCTCGAGATTTTTACTATAAATGAGAATATCATCAAAATAGACAACCACACTCTTGCCAATGAGAGGACGCAAGATGTGATTCATAAGACGCATGAATGTGGATGGAGCATTGGAAAGACCAAAAGGCACAACGAGCCATTCATAGAGACCAAGCTTGGTCTTGAATGCCGTTTTCCATTCATCACCAATGGCCATGCGAATTTGGTGGTAGCCACTACGCAAATCGACTTTAGAGAAAATCGTGGCACCACTTAATTCATCAAGCATGTCATCTAAACGCGGAATGGGATGGCGGTAACGAACGGTAACGGCATTGATGGGGCGACAATCCATACACATTCGTTGCGTCTCATCCGGTTTAGGCACAAGAATCACGGGAACCGCACAAGGGCTAAGGCTTTCGCGGACGTACCCTTTGGCGAGGAGATCTTGAATTTGGCGTTGGATCTCCTTTGTATCTTCGGGGTTGGTGCGGTAGGCGGCACGGTTTGGAAGCGGAGCGCCGGGTATGAGGTCGATGCGGTGTTCTATGCCTCGAAGTCGTGGAAGTCCGGGAGGGAGCTCGTCGGGGAAGACGTCTTGAAACTCCTTCAAAAGAGACAACAAAGACGAATGAATGTTGGTTAAGTCGTTAGTTGCCGACGATGGTCCCTTGCATATGAGCACATAGTGCAATATGGTGGATGGGTTCTCTTGGACCTCTCTCCACTCACTCTTGGTGGCTAGTAGGACACTCTTTGACTCACTCATATATGGCTTGTGGCGCTCACTATCTTTTTGGTGGGTCGCTCCCTCTCCTCTCATCTCACTATGGTGGGTGCGGAGTTGTGCCCTCGCTAAAGCCTTCGCATTATCCGCGATGATTTGGCTAGGAGTCATCGGGCGTAACTCGAACTTCTTGTCCTTGACCTTGAAGGTGTATGCATTGGAGAGTCCATCATGTATAGCCTTCTTGTCATATTGCCAAGGGCAGCCAAGCAACATGTGGCACACCGTCATGGGTACCACGTCACACTCAATAGTATCCTCATAAGGTCCAATCTTGAAGGTGACAGTGACGGTATGTTGTATCTTGACGTTGCCCTTGTCACTCAACCATTGGATATGGTAAGGGTGAGGATGCTTGCGGAGAGTGAGGTTGAGCTTCTCACACAACTCGGTGCTTGCAAGGTTATGGCAACTTCCACCATCGATGATGACCTTGATCGATTTGCCACCAATACCGGTACGGGTTTGGAAGATGTTGCACCGTTGGTCTTCCATAGTTTGAGGTTGCGTTGTTAGCACCCTTGTGACCACAAGTGAGGGACTTGGGTCATGCTCACATAAGAGAGGGTCTTCTCCACTTTCTTCCTCATAAGCTTCTTCATTTGCAACGGCGGCTTGCACAAGGGCTTCATATTCATCCTCACTTAGTGTCTCGATGTCACCGTTCTCCATAGTGATCATGACCTTGGTGTTCTTGCACTCAAACGATTTGTGGCCTTGGGTGCCACACTTGAAGCAAGTGACATTAGAGGGTCCCGTAGATGCCTTAGAGGAGGCGGTGGAGGAGACCGTTTGCTTCATGCGACTTTGGATAGTCGGTTTCTTGGATGGTGTAGAAGACACGTCGGCCTTGTCACTTGTAGTAGGAGGAGTTGATGTAGCGAGCTTGGAGGCGAAGTATGTCTTGGTCTTGGAGTACTTGATGTCCACAATCACTTGGCGCTCGGCCTTCGATGCTTGGTGGACCAACTCAACCAAGTTGGAGTATGGTTGGAACTCCACAATTCTCTTGATGGGGTAGTTGAGGCCATTGAAGAAACGAGCAATGATTTGTTCCTCGGACTCTTGGATGTTGGCTCGCATCATAGTGAGCTCCATATCCTTGAAGAACTCCTCAACGGTCTTGGTGCCTTGCTTCAACTTTTGGATCTTGTTGAAGAGGTCGGTCATGTAGTGCGTTGGGACAAAGCGAGCATGCATCTCTTGCTTCATCTCTTCCCAAGTGTCAATAGGCGGTTCACCCTTTTCTTCCCTTAGAGTGAGGACTTGCTCCCACCAAGTGTTGGCATAATCCTCAAACTCAAGAGACGCCATAGCCACCTTCTTGGCACCAGAGTAGTTGTGGATGCGGAATATCTTGTCAGCCTTGAGTGCCCATGAGAGGTAGGCCTCGGCATCTTCTTCACCCTTGAACTTTGGCATGGTGAACTTTAGCCTTCCAAACATGTTCTCTTCATCCTCCAAGTTTCTTCGGCGAGGACGGATGCCTTCATCTCTTGCGGCTTGAGGTGGGATAGGAGGTCTTCCACGGCCAACCATAGCATTGGGTTGACGTTGAAGGTGGACACTAGCTTCACTTGGCTCACGGTGATGTTGTTGTTGAAGATCTTGTCGAGGTTGTTGACGAGGCTCATTGTTGGCCCTTTCATCTTGATCATGTGGTGGATTTCCTCTTCCACGTTGGTCATGGCGAGGGTGATGTCGTAGATCTCGTCGAGGTGGATCTTGAGGACCTTGGTCTTGGGGTTGGTCGTCACACCCATGGTGGGCATGGCGATCCGCTTGGTGACGATCTTGTTGTAGGACTTGGTTTTGTGGAGGACGCTCATGTGGGCGAGCATGGCGATGGATTTCTCCTCTCCTAGAGTTGGAGCGAGAGTCTTCATGACGAGCATGTGGGCGATGAGGTCGATGATGGTCTTCATGCCTTGAAGAAGAGCTTGAGGACGAAAGGCCACCATGAGAGTAGTAATCTTGTGGCGAGCTTGATGATGATGAAGTAGAGCGGTGTCGGCGATGGCGACCCAAGTTGGTGATGGCGCGCTCGAGGCTATCCATGCGCCGCTCCATGTTCGCATCATTGGCCGCCATTTGGCCATTCAAGTTGTCCGTAGCTTCACGAAGAAGAGCCAAGTCTTGGTTCACGGCGGAGAAGTTGTGAGCCACTTCATCGTATTGATCATCGATGCGCGTCTCGAAGAGGGCGAGTTGCTCCTTGAACTCTTGTCGATGCGTCCATAGGTTGTGTTGAGTAACCAACCTCTCGGTGTTGCGGAGGACTTCTTCATCCCTTGGGGTATCTCCGTTCCTATCCATGATGGAAAGACAAGAACTATGTTGTGTATGTTAGTGGAAGGAGACTACCTCGCACTCTTACCAAGGTAAGATAGTATTGAGGCAATCAACCAAGCCAAAAGCAAGATCAAGTGTATCGGGGACACACGCAAAACCACACGCAAAAGCTAGCAAATATGGTGTTAGGCGAGTGTTGTGGAAAGCCAAAAGACAAAATCCAAGATCGAGTATGTTGTTAAAAGTGGGTGAGGTCCAAAAATCCAAATGTCAATGTGAAGATCACTCTATAAACATGGAAAAGTTGTGGAACACACACACGGGATAAGCGGGGTTAGTGTAACCAAAAGTGAGCGGAAAAGTGTATGTAAAGGTGCTCGGTGTCACACTAACACAAGGAGAGCCAAAGCTTTGGTTGCAAATGAAGAGACAACAAGATTCACACGCGGCCTCTCTTCTCTTATCTCTCTTTTGCTTAAAAGCTTTTTCTCTTTTGTACACTGTGGCACTTGCACTCTTTTGTATCTATGGTGGCACTTTCACACTTTTGTATGTATGGATGTATGGTGCGACTTGCACTCTTTTTGTGTTTTTTGGGGCTTTTTCACGCACTATGTTAGCGTTAGCCTCGCTTTTGCTATCTTGCCACACGAGTGTTTGCTTGGATGCTTTATTCAACACGACACACACACCTCACGATCGGGGCCACGTGCAATGTCTCGCAACACTAAACAAGCAATGCTCGATGGGATAGATCGCAAAAGGAAGAGGGTTACAAGGGAAAACTGCAAGTTATACCTGCGATGATGGTGGTGGTGGTGGTAGCCGAAATCGAGCTTGGAGAAGGGCGCGGAGCTGCGCCCGGTTTGGATCCAGTTTGACCGGATTTTGGACCGGCGGGTCCGGTTGCCGCCCGGTCGACCGGGTGCTGGGCCGGCTGGTCCGGTCTGGGGTCCGGTTGACCGGGTTTCTCAACCGGGTTTCTCGTTTCTCTCTCCTGTTCTTCCCCAAACCAAAACCAAAAGAGCAAATCGATGGGAAACGATGGAATTGGAGGCTAAAAGTTGGGAAAATAGTAGATCAAGCACAACAACACCGAATCCACGGACCAAAACCACTCAAAACGCAACCAAATCACAGATCGGTCAAGAGGCACTTTGGGGCTATTTTTGGGGATTTTGTGAAAAAATTTCTAGAAACGAAATCGGGTGGGTGGAGGGTCAAAATCGCGGTAACCAAGAGCTGCTGATACCATATGATGTGATCTAAGATCAAGGGGATGGCCCGATCTCGCGATTTGACCCCGAAGACCAAGGGAAGAGGTGGGAGAACGCGAGGAACACGAAGAACACGAAGAACGCCGGTACTCACGCACGCACACCAACCCGATACACCCGATACTTACCCCCGTGGCTCGATGGACCACGCCAATAGAATCTCCTGGAAGAGGCACGCGGCAGAATTCCCGGAGAGAGATTGGGGTTGGAGAAGAAGAGATTGATGAGGGAGAGAGAGTAGCTTGTACTAGAATCTCACTCAACAATATCCAAATCAACAACCAGGATGCCTTGATTACAGAGGGATGATAACCCTAGGGAGACTAAGCTCAAGTTGTGTTTGAGAGCAATTCAAGTCTAAGGGGTAAAGGAGGGGTCCAGGCTACTTATATAGGCATACAGGGCCAGCAAGGGCGAAAAGGTACGCGAATGGATAACTTAGGCAGTTTGGTGAGTCATTCCCGTCAAATCCGGTTTGGAATCCGGTCTGACCGGGCCTATGACCGGGTGGTCCGGTTGATGAGGATCTAAGATCCCGGGAGTGGCCCGATCTCGCGATTTGACCCCGAAGACCAAGGGAAGAGGTGGGAGAACGCGAGGAACACGAAGAACACGAAGAACGCCGGTACTCACGCACGCACACCAACCCGATACACCCGATACTTACCCCCGTGGCTCGATGGACCACGCCAATAGAATCTCCTGGAAGAGGCACGCGGCAGAATTCCCGGAGAGAGATTGGGGTTGGAGAAGAAGAGATTGATGAGGGAGAGAGAGTAGCTTGTACTAGAATCTCACTCAACAGTATCCAAATCAACAACCAGGATGCCTTGATTACAGAGGGATGGTAACCCTAGGGAGACTAAGCTCAAAGTTAGGTTTGAGTTCAAAACAAGTCTAAGGGGTAAAGGAGGGGTCCAGGCTACTTATATAGGCATACATGGCCAGCAAGGGTGAAAAGGTACGCGAATGGATAACTTAGGCAGTTTGGTGGGGCAGTCTCGTCAAATCCGGTTTGGGATCCGGTCAGACCGGGCCTATGACCGGGTGGTCCGGTCCTGGGTCCGGTCGACCGGGCGCCATCCGGGAACTTGCGAACTTTCCGGTTTCCTTCCGGTACGATGGAGCTGCGCCCGGTTGGGCGCCCGGTTGACCGGGCCAGGGGCAGGGTGATCCGGCTGTGGGTCCGGTCCGACCGGGTCCTGGACCGGCCAGCGTTCTTCTCTTTCTTGGAGCGCTTCGAGCGACGTCGTGTCCAGCTTCGTGATCATCTCCATGTCCCGCTGCTCCTCTCCTTCCCTTGACCATGGCGTGTCCTCCTCTCCGTGGTCTTGATGCGCCTTATACCTAATGACACATAGCACATCGGCATGAGGTAGCATTCCATCCAAAGGGGTACTAAGGTCAAGGGTGGTGAGGAGCGAGTTCACCTCATCATGTAGAGCTTTAACTCGAGCTCGCGTCATTGGTCCACTTGGGGGACTTGTTGGTCTTGGTGTAGCGTCGTCGGTGAGCGGGGCTACATCATCTCCCCCCTTGGGAAAGAGTCGACCTCGACTCTTGCACCTCCTCCTCTCCATGATAGGGTGACAAGTCCGAAACATTGAACGTGTTGCTCACCAAGTACTTGGATGTCGGGATGTCGATGACATAAGCGTTGTTGTTGATGCGCTTGAGGACCTTGAAGGGGCCATCTCCTCTTGGCTTGAGCTTGGAGTTGCGCTCATGAGGGAATCTTTCCTTCCGGAGGTGGATCCAAACGAGGTCTCCTTCTTGAAATATTCTTTCCTTCTTCTTGGCGTTGATGCGGTTTGCTTGACGAAGCACATGTTCTTGTATGGTCGCTCTTGTTTCTTCATGTAATTTCTTCATGGCGGCGGTGCGCTTGTCGAAGTCCATGTTGGTCCGTTCATGAAGGGGAAGTGGAAGTATGTCGAGTGCCGTGTAAGGTTCGAAGCCGTAGACGACCATGAAGGGGCTCCTTGATGTTGTCTTGTGCTTGGCACGGTTATAGGCGAACTCCGCGTGAGGAAGGCACTCCTCCCATGACTTCAAGTTCTTCTTCACGAGGATGCGTAGGAGGGTGGAGAGGCTTCGATTGACCACTTCCGTTTAGCCGTCCGTTTGCGGGTGCGAGGATGATGAGAACAAGAGCTTCACTCCAAACTTTGCCATGAGCGACTTCCATAGATAACTCATGAACTTGACGTCTCGATCCGACACAATACTTGCCGGTATTCTGTGTAGGCTAACAATTTCCCTGAAAAACAATGAAGCAATGTGTGAAGCATCGTCGCTCTTATGGCAAGGTATGAAATGAGCCATCTTAGAGAATCTATCCACTACCACAAATATGAAATCATGACCATGCTTAGTGCGAGGCAATCCTAGAATGAAATCCATGCTAATATCGGTCCATGGTGCATACGGAATAGGCAATGGGGTGTAAAGACCAAAAGGGTTGGAGGTGGACTTAGCTTGAAGGCATGTAGTGCAACGGTTGCATAGGCGCTCCACATCCCGCTTCATCTTGGCCAATAGTAATGAGTGGATAGCATCGCGAGTGTCTTGTCACGTCCAAAGTGACCCATAAGACCACCTCCATGTGACTCTTGCAAAAGCAATTTTCGAAGCGAAGACTCGGGAATGCAAATCTTGTTAGCTTTAAACAAGTAGCCATCATGCAAATAGAAATCATCCACTCCTCGTTCAACGGAGCACTTCTCAAATATGGGAGCAAAGAAAGAATCGGAAGGATAGAGTTCTTTGATCTCTTCAAGTCCCAAAACATGAAAATCCAAACGAGTAAGCAAAAGGGTGTTTTTGCGGGAAAGAGCATCCGCCACAACATTGTCCTTGCCCTTCTTGTATTTGATTACATATGGGAAGGACTCAATGAACTCGACCCATTTTGCATGTCATTTGTTCAAGTTGTGTTGGCTTTTCAAATATTTCAAGGACTCATGATCGGAATGAATGATAAACTCTTTTGGCCAAAGATAGTGTTGCCAAACTTCAAGAACACGAACCAAAGCGTAGATCTCCTTGTCATATATAGGATAGTTGAGGCGTGCGCCATCTAACTTCTCACTATAATATGCCACGGGTTTGCCCTCTTGCATAAGAACGCCACCAATACCAAGCCCACTTGCATCACACTCAATTTCAAAAGTTTTTGCAAAATTTGGAAGCACAAGAAGGGGAGCTTCGGTAAGGCGTTTCTTCAACTCATCAAAAGCATTTTGTTGGGCCTTGCCCCAAACAAACGGAACATTCTTCTTGGTAAGTTCATTCAAAGGGCAAGCAATGGTGCTAAAATCTTTCACAAAGCGACGGTAAAAACCGGCAAGTCCATGAAAACTTCGGACTTGACCAACATTTGTTGGAGTAGGCCAATTGTGGATGGCCTCCACCTTGGAAGAATCAACTTCAATCCCATTAGCGGAAACCACAAAGCCAAGGAAAACCAATTTGTTTTGAGCAAAGGTGCACTTGGGGAGGTTAGCATAAAGCTTTTCATGACGCAAGATGCATAAGACCTCTCTCACATGTTGCACATGGTCCTCGAGATTTTTTCTATAAATGAGAATATCATCAAAATAGACAACCACACTCTTGCCAATGAGAGGACGCAAGATGTGATTCATAAGACGCATGAATGTGGAAGGAGCATTGGAAAGACCAAAAGGCATAACGAGCCATTCATAGAGACCAAGCTTGGTCTTGAATGCCGTTTTCCATTCATCACCAATGGCCATGCGAATTTGGTGGTAGCCACTACGCAAATCGACTTTAGAGAAAATCGTGGCACCACTCAATTCATCAAGCATGTCATCTAAACGCGGAATGGGATGGCGGTAACGGACGGTAATGGCATTGATGGGGCGACAATCCATACACATCCGTTGCGTCTCATCCGGTTTAGGCACAAGAATCACGGGAACCGCACAAGGGCTAAGGCTTTCGCGAATATACCCTTTGGCGAGTAGATCTTGAATTTGGCGTTGGATCTCCTTTGTGTCTTCAGGGTTGGTGCGGTAGGCGGCGCGGTTTGGAAGCGGAGCGCCGGGTATGAGGTCGATGCGGTGTTCTATGCCTCGGAGTGGTGGTAGTCCATGAGGGAGCTCGTCGGGGAAGACGTCTTGAAACTCCTGCAAAAGAGACAACAAAGACGAAGGAATGGTGGTTAAGTCGTTAGTCGCCGACGATGGTCCCTTGCATATGAGCACATAGTGCAATATGGTGGATGGGTTCTCTTGGACCTCTCTCCATTCACTTTTGGTGGCTAGAAGAACACTCTTTGTCTCGCTCATATATGGCTTGTGGCGCTCACTATCTTTGTGGTGGGTCGGTCCCTCTCCTCTCATCTCACTATGGTGGGTGCGGAGTTGTGCCCTCGCTAAAGCCTTCGCATTATCCGCGATGATTTGGCTAGGAGTCATCGGGCGCAACTCGAACTTCTTGTCGTTAACCTTGAAGGTATATGTGTTGGAGAGTCCATCATGTATAGCCTTCTTGTCATATTGCCAAGGGCGGCCAAGCAACATGTGGCACACCGTCATGGGTACCACGTCACACTCAATAGTATCCTCATAAGGTCCAATCTTGAAGGTGACGGTGACGGTATGTTGTATCTTGACGTTGCCCTTGTCACTCAACCATTGGATATGGTAAGGGTGAGGATGCTTGCGGAGAGTGAGGTTGAGCTTCTCACACAACTCGGTGCTTGCAAGGTTATGGCAACTTCCACCATCGATGATGACCTTGATCGATTTGCCACCAATTCCGGCACGGGTTTGGAAGATGTTGCACCGTTGGTCTTCCATAGCGTGAGGTTGCGTTGTTAGCACCCTTGTGACCACAAGTGAGGGACTTGGGTCATGCTCACATAAGAGAGGGTCTTCTCCACTTTCTTCCTCATAAGCTTCTTCATTTGCAACGGCGGCTTGCACAAGGGCTTCATATTCATCCTCACTTAGCGTCTCTATGTCACCGTTTTCCATAGTGATCATAACCTTGGTGTTCTTGCACTCAAACGATTTGTGGCCTTGGGTGCCACACTTGAAGAAAGTGACATTAGAGGGTCCCGTAGATGCCTTAGAGGAGGCGGTGGAGGAGACCGTTTGCTTCATGCGACTTTGGATAGTCGGTTTCTTGGATGTCGTAGAGGACACGTCGGGCTTGACACTTGTAGTAGGAGGAGTTGATGTAGCGAGCTTTGAGGAGAAGTAGGTCTTGACCTTGGAGTACTTGATGTCCTCAATCACTTGGCGCTCGGCCTTCGATGCTTGGTGGACCAACTCAACCAAGTTGGAGTATGGTTGGAACTCCACAATTCTCTTGATGGGGTAGTTGAGGCCATTGAAGAAACGAGCAATGGTTTGTTCCTCGGACTCTAGGATGTTGGCTCGCATCATAGTGAGCTCTATCTCCTTGAAGAACTCCTCAACGGTCTTGGTGCCTTGCTTCAACTTTTGGAGCTTGTTGAAGAGGTCGGTCATGTAGTGCGTTGGAACAAAGCGAGCATGCATCTCTTTCTTCATGTCTTCCCAAGTGTCAATTGGAGGTTCACCCTTTTCTTCCCTAAGAGTGAGGACTTGCTCCCACCAAGTGTTGGCATAATCCTCAAACTCAAGAGACGCCATAGCCACTTTCTTGGCACCGGAGTAGTTGTGGATGCGGAATATCTTGTCAACCTTAAGTGCCCATGATAGGTAGGCCTCGGCATCTTCTTCACCCTTGAACTTTGGCATGGTGAACTTGAGCCTGCCAAACATGTTCTCTTCATCCTCCAAGTTTCTTCGGCGAGGACGGATGCCTTCATTTCTTGCGGCTTGACGTGGGATAGGAGGTCTTCCACGGCCAACCATAGCATTGGGTTGACGTTGAAGGTGGACACTAGCTTCACTTGGTTCACGGTGAGGTTGTTGTTGAAGATCTTGTCGAGGTTGTTGATGATGCTCATTGTTGGCCCTTTCATCTTGATCATGTTGTGGATCTCCTCTTCCACGTTGATCATGGCGAGGATGGAGTCGGAGATCTCGCCGAGGTGTATTTTGAGGACCTTGGTCTTCGGGTTGGCCGTCACGCCCATGGTGGGCATGGCGATCCGCTTGGTGACGATCTTGTTGTAGGACTTGGTCTTGTGGAGGTCGCTCAAATGGACGAGCATGGCGATGGATTTCTCCTCGCCTAGAGTTGGAGCGAGAGTCTTCATGACGAGCTTGTGGGCGATGAGGTCGATGATGGTCTTCATGCCTTGAGGAAGAACTTGAGGACGAAAGGCCACCATGAGAGTAGTAATGTTGTGGCGAGCTTGATGATGATGAAGTAGAGCGGTGTCGGCGATGGCGACCAAAGTTGGTGATGGCGCGCTCGAGGCTATCCATGCGCCGCTCCATGTTCGCATCATTGGCTGCCATTTGGCCATTCAAGTTGTCCGTAGCTTCACGAAGAAGAGCCAAGTCTTGGTTCACGGCGGAGAAGTTGTGAGCCACTTCATCGTATTGCTCATCGATGCGCATCTCGAAGAGGGCGAGTTGCTCCTTGAACTCTTGTCGATGCGTTCATAGGTTGTGTTGAGTAACCAACCTCTCGGTGTTGCGGAGGACTTCTTCATCCCTTGGGGTGTCTCCGTTCCTATCCACGATGGAAAGACAAGAACTATGTTGTGTATGTTAGTGGAAGGAGACTATCTCGCACTCTTACCAAGGTAAGATAGTATTGAGGCAACCAACCAAGCCAAAAGCAAGATCAAGTGTATCGGGGACACACGCAAAACCACACGCAAAAGCTAGCAAATATGGTGTTAGGCAAGTGTTGTGGAAAGCCAAAAGACAAATCCAAGATCGAGTATGTTGTTAAAAGTGGGTGAGGTCCAAAAATCCAAATGTCAATGTGAAGATCACTATAAACACGGAAAAGTTGTGGAACACACACACGAGATAAGCGGGGTTAGTGCAACCAAAAGTGAGCGGAAAAGTGTATGTAAAGGTGCTCGGTGTCACACTAACACAAGGAGAGCCAAAGCTTTGGTTGCAAATGAAGAGACAACAAGATTCACACGCGGCCTCTCTTCTCTTATCTCTCTTTTGCTTAAAAGCTTTTTTCTCTTTTGTATATGGTGGCACTTACACTCCTTTGTATCTTTGGTGGCACTTTCACACTTTTGTATGTATGGATGTATGGTGCGACTTGCACTCTTTTTGTGTTTTTGGGGCTTTTTCACTCACTATGTTAGCGTTAGCCTTGCTTTTGCTATCTTGCCACACGAGTGTTTTCTTGGATGCTTTACTCAACACGACACACACACCTCACAATGCGGGACCACGTGCAATGTCTCGCAACACTAAACAAGCAATGCTCGATGGGATAGATCGCAAAATGAAGAGGGGTTACAAGGGGAAAACTGCAAGTTATACCTGCGATGATGATGGTGGTGGTGGTGGTGGTAGCCGAAGATCGAGCTCGGAGAAGGGCGCGGAGCTGTGCCCGGTTTGGATCCGACTGAACCGGATTTTGGACCGGCGGATCCGGTTGCCGCCCGGTCGACCGGGTGCTGGGCTGGCTCGTCCGGTCTGGGGTCCGGTTGACCGGGTTTCTCAACCGGGTTCATCGTTTCTCTCTCCTGTTCTTCCCCAAACCAAAACCAAAAGAGCAAATCGACGGGAAACGATGGAATTGGAGGCTAAAAGTTGGGGAAATAGTAGATCAAGCACAACAACACCAGATCCACAGACCAAAACCACTCAAAACGCAACCAAATCACAGATCGGTCAAGAGGCACTTTGGGGCTATTTTTTGGGGATTTTGTGGAAAATTTTCTAGAAACGAAATCGGGTGGGTGGAGGGTCAAAATCGTGGTAACCAAGAGCTGCTGATACCATATGATGAGGATCTAAGATCCCGGGAGTGGCCCGATCTCGCAATTTGACCCCGAAGACCAAGGGAAGAGGTGTGAGAACGCGAGGAACACGAAGAACACGAAGAACGCCGGTACTCACGCACGCACACCAACCTGATACACCCGATACTTACCCCCGTGGCTCGATGGACCACGCCAATAGAATCTCCTGGAAGAGACACGCGGCAGAATTCCCGGAGAGAGATTGGGGTTGGAGAAGAAGAGATTGATGAGGGAGAGAGAGTAGCTTGTACTAGAATCTCACTCAACAATATCCAAATCAACAACCAGGATGCCTTGATTACAGAGGGATGGTAACCCTAGGGAGACTAAGCTCAAAGTTAGGTTTGAGTTCAAAACAAGTCTAAGGGGTAAAGGAGGGGTCCAGGCTACTTATATAGGCATACATGGCCAGCAAGGGCGAAAGGTACGCGAATGGATAACTTAGGCAGTTTGGTGGGGCAGTCTCGTCAAATCCGGTTTGGGATCCGGTCAGACCGGGCCTATGACCGGGTGGTCCGGTCCTGGGTCCGGTCGACCGGGCGCCAACCGGGAACTTGCGAACTTTCCGGTTTCCTTCCGGTACGATGGAGCTGCACCCTGTTGGGCGCCCGGTTGACCGGGCCAGGGGCCGGGTGATCCGGCTGTGGGTCCGGTCCGACCGGGTCCTGGACGGGCCAGCGTTCTTCTCTTTCTTGGAACGCTTCGAGCGACGTCATGTCCAGCTTCGTGATCATCTCCATGTCCCGCTGCTCCTCTCCTTCCCTTGACCATGGCGTGTCCTCCTCTCCGTGGTCTTGATGCGCCTTGTACCTAATGGCACATAGCACATCGGCATGAGGTAGCATTCCATCCAAAGGGGTACCAAGATCAAGGGTGGTGAGGAGCGAGTTCACCTCATCATGTAGAGCTTTAACTCGAGCTCGCGTCATTGGTCCACTTGGGGGACTTGTTGGTCTTGGTGTAGCGTCGTCGGTGAGCGGGGCTACATCATCGGTCCTGGGTCCAGTCGACCGGGCGCCAACCGGGAACTTGCGAAGTTTCCGGTTTCCTTCCGGTACGATGCAGGGGAATCCGGTCAGGCGCCCGGTTGACTGGGCCTGGGACCGGGTGATCCGGTTGTGGGTCCGGTCCGACCGGGTCCTGGACCGGCCAGCGTTCTTCTCTTCCTTTGAGCGCTTCGAGCGACGTCGTGTCCAGCTTCGTGTTCATCTCCATGTCCCTCTGCTCCTCTCCTTCCCTTGACCATGGCGTGTCCTCCTCTCCGGGGTCTTGATGCGCCTTGTACCTAATGACACATAGCACATCGGCATGAGGTAGCATTCCATCCAAAGGGGTGCTAAGATCAAGGGTGGTGAGGAGCGAGTCCACCTCATCATGTAGAGCTTTAACTCGAGCTCGCGTCATTGGTCCACTTGGGGGACTTGTTGGTCTTGGTGTGGAGGTGTCCGAAGGCCACCCCGCATCAGTAGATCAACACTAAAAACACCAAATCCACGGAACAAAACCACTCAAAACGCAACCAAATCGTAGATCCATCCAAAGGCAATTTAGGGCTATTTTTTGGGGATTTTTTGGAAAAAATTTCTAGAGACGAAATTGGGTGGGTGGGGGGGGGGGGTCAAAATCGCGGTAACCAAAAGTTGTTGATACCATATGATGAGATCAAAGATCTAGGGAGTGGCCCGATCTCACAATTGACCCAAATCCAAAAGGGGAAAAGAGGGAGAAGATGAAGAACGCGAAGAACACAAAAACGAACACACGCACACTAACCCGATACAGTCGAATCTTACCCTCGTGGCTTGATGGACCACGCCAATAGAATCACCCGGAAGAGACGCGAGGTAGAATTCCGTGTGATAGATTGGGGTTGGAGACGGAGACCGGTGAGAGAGAGAGAGTGGAGCACACTAGAATCTCACTCACGAATATCCAAATCCTCAACAAGAGTTGCCTTGGTTACAAAGGGGTTCTAACCCTAGGGAGACAAAGCTCGAAAGTAGTTTTAAGCTCAGATTATGTCTAAAGAGTAAAAGGGGGCGTCCTGGGTACTTATATAGGTCTACATGGCCCGCAGCTCGGAAAGGTACATAAGTGAACGACTTAGGCAGATTTGGTAGGGACAGGTCGACGAATCCGGTCAGGGGCCCGGTCAGACCGGACCTGGGGCCGGCGTGTCCGGTCCAAACCAGGCCAGGGAGCGGGCGCCAACCGAAAGTGTCGCAGATGCCCGTCCGGTTGGCACCGGTGCGCCGCCCGGTTGACGCCGAGGGGGGTCCGGCGTGCCGCCCGGTTGACCGGGTCTGGGACCGGTGTCGAGGGTACTCCTCGGCAATGCCCTCCGATTGGGGCTTAGGGTTGATGGAATCCTGTAGGCTGACACGAGACATCGGTTCTCAGACAAGCGGGGAGAGCGATTTACCCAGGTTCGGGGCCCTCGATGAGGTAAAACCCTTACGTCCTGCCTGTCTGATCTTGATTATGAGAATATTGGGTTACAATGGGCTGCCGAAGGTTTCGGCTGAGATCTCGTTGAGAGGCTAAGTGCTGTGGCGACCTAGCTCTAGACTTCTGGTGGATAAGATTGCTATGATTGATCGTGTCCCTCGGCAGCCCCTCCCCTGGCCTTTATATAGGAGGCCAGGTCTCAAGAGGTCTAACCGTGTATGACTAGATTTACAATAGTTCTAAATCTAAACTTTCCTTGTTCGGCTCCTTCCTTGTCTTGCCCGCTAAGGAACCTTCTGGTGCGCCATCCAAGTGGCCCGCCTTGCCTTCAAGTGCCTTCACGGGCCTCCAACTAGGTTGTACAGGATAGGGCAATGTCGGTTACCCGAAGGGTAATGCCCACAATTCCAGGATCGGCCTCCAACTAGGTTGTACAGGATAGGGCAATGTCGGTTACCCGAAGGGTAATGCCCACAATTCCAGCAGGTCCACCATTTCTTCGGCTGTCGTACAATTCCAGGATCGGGTCCAGCAGGTCCCGCGCGCCCCTGTCGTGTGGGCCCCCCTGGCCCATCTTCGTCTCCCCTTCGGTGTTCTCGAATCTTCCGGGAAAAATAAGATACTGGGTCTTTATTTCGTCGAATTCCGAGAATATTACCCGAGCAGCCTTTCTGGAACCAAAAATAACAGAAAACAGGAACTGGCACTGTGGCATCTTGTTAATAGGTTAGTTCCGGAAAACGCATAAAAACATTATAAAGTGTGAGCAAAACATGTATGTATTGTCATAAAACAAGCATGGAACATCAGAAATTATAGATACGTTGGAGACGTATCAATTACCCTTAGGGCTTTATAGCACTTGTCGAAGAAATGGTGGACCTGCTGGACCCGATCCTGGAATTGTGCGACAGCTGAAGCTTTCGAGTGCTCCCTCCATAAAATTTCCTCGGCTGATGACAGCTGAGTCAATGCATTAACGCGCTCGTGGATCCGCTTGTTCTCTTCAGCACGGTTCAGAGCTATGACTAGCAAAGGAATCAACGGAAGATCAGGCAATGCGGTTTCGTCAAAGAGTAATGAGCACAAGGACCAGGGAACTTATAGTTTAAATTTTCAGTGGCTTTATGCAGTTCAGTAAGAGCATAGCGCTCTACGTCGGCTGCAATCTCGCCCTTCTTCTTGATAATGGCAGCAAAAACCTGGTGGTGCGCCGTTCTTCGGGTGGTACTTTGGTTGATGCTGTCGACACTGTCCTCTCCCGATGAGTACTGGGCATTGCAGATGAATGGTGTGTCGCTTGACCCTAGCCCGTGCCTGGTATCACAGTTCAAGCAGTAGTACGAAGTCATCTCCGAAGGTGTGGGATTGTCAGATCCAACCGACATGGAAGACGTCAAACGAGGAGTCGATGGCGCGGGCGAGTTCGTTGAGCCTGTCAAACCAGCCGAAAGGTCGACTGATGACGATGTGCTTGGACCTGACGATCTGGAGGTGAGTGGTTCCAGCAGTCGAAGGACTCCTTCCGAGTTGACGTTGTAGTGGACGCTGCCGAAGTTCATCTCCATGTTTCCTTGTAGATCAGAAAAGGTCGAGCGAGACGAGTCGCTGTGCGGGGTGAATTCATAGGAGCCGAAGCGAATCGGGCTTCCCAGGCTTGGTGATGACGGTGTCGATGAAGCTGCTGATGACATGACTGGATCTGCCGATGACCGATCTTGTGCCGATAGGGTTCCCACAGACGCCGCCAATTGTCGAGGGTACTCCTCGGCAATGCCCTCCGATTGGGGCTTAGGGTTGATGGAATCCTGTAGGCTGACACGAGACATCGGTTCACAGACAAGCGGGGAGAGCGATTTACCCAGGTTCGGGGCCCTCGATGAGGTAAAACCCTTACGTCCTGCCTGTCTGATCTTGATTATGAGAATATTGGGTTACAATGGGGTGCCGAAGGGTTCGGCTGAGATCTCGTCGAGAGGCTAAGTGCTATGGCGACCTAGCTCTAGACTTCTGGTGGCTAGGATTGCTATGATTGATCGTGTCCCTCGGCAGCCCCTCTCTTGGCCTTTATATAGGAGGCCAGGTCTCAAGAGGTCTAACCGTGTACGACTAGATTTACAGTAGTTCTAAATCTAAACTTTTCTTGTTCGGCTCCTTCCTTGTCTTGCCCGCTAAGGAACCTTCTGGTGCGTCATCCAAGTGGCCCGCCTTGCCTTCAAGTGCCTTCACGGGCCTCCAACTAGGTTATACAGGATAGGGCAATGTCGGTTACCCGAAGGGTAATGCCCACGTCAACCGGGTGGCCCGGTCATGGGTCCGATCGACCGGGTCCTGGGCCGGCTGGCTCCCTTCCTTCCTTCGCACGCTTCGTATGACGTCGGGTCCAGCTCCATGTCCATCTTCACGACTAGCTGCTCCTCTCCTCCTCCTGACCATGGTGTGTCCTTATCTCCGGGGCCTTGATGCACCTCGTACCTAATCACACAAAGAGTGTCGGCATGAGGTAGCAATCCATCCAATGGGGTACCGAGATCGAGTCAGCCGTGCATGTGCTTCTCTCTGCTGGCCGATCTTTCTTCAGCCTCTTTTTCTATCCTTTGCGTACGACGCGCTGGGCGCACAACAAGCCGAGTTCCCATACTATTCGCTTTCAATGTGTGCTTCCTTTGGCTTAATCGACAGAAACTTGCAGCTTCTTCACGTGCCCTTGTGTCGTACGCCATCAGCCAATGCGTGATGAAAACGCGGATGTACTGAGATTAGTCGCCATGTCCTCCAACAGAACGCTTGATACGGACGATCTGCTTGATGCGATCTGGAAGATGTTGATGATGATCTTGCCCGGATAACAAAATCCAGTCATCGCATTTCCCATAGACGGCGCCCATTGACGAGGGATCACCTCGGCAATGCCTATGTATTGTAGACTTGGGTTTCGGGAGAGAGCGATGATGGAGATTCCGGGAGCAAGATTAGGCACACGATGTACCCAGCTTCGGGTCCCCTCGGTGGAGGATCCCTACATGCTGCTAGCAATCCAGGATATTATCATATGTATGTTTACAGGGTGCCGCCGTAGCGGAGCTATGTTGTCTATCCGTTGGCCTCTCTCTATCAGGTGCCCTGGCTGGCTTTATATGCAACCAGCCTAGGGTTTTACAAGAGTCCTAGTCGACTACTTCTTCGGGTTGCCTTGTTGGGCCTTCTCCATATTGGGCCGAGCCAGGTATACCAATAATGGGTACCCGAAGGGTATACCCATGTCAGGTAGTGAGGAGCGAGTTCACTTTATCATGTAGGGCTTTGACTCGAGCCCGCGTCATTGGTCCACTTGGGGGACTTGTTGGTCTTGGTGTAGTGTTGTCGGTGAGCGGGGCTACATCATAGAGAACAAGACCACCACATTCCTCTATTACCAGGCAAGCAACCACCTAATATCAGGCCCTACAGAATGTCTCACAGGCAAAAAACTGCAGTGGAAAAAATCAACCAAGAAATGCTGCAAAACAAAGAAATTCGATTGAGTACTAGCCCTTATTCTTCTGCTATCCTGTTGGTCAAGAAAAAGGATAAGTCCTGGAGGCTTTGTACTGATTTCAGGGGACTCAATGAGCAAACAATCAATAACAAGTTCCCTATCCCTGTGATTGAAGATCTACTGGATGAGCTACATGGAGCACAGTTCTTCTCCAAGTTTGATCTCAGATCTGGTTATCACCAAATCAGGATGCATGAAGCTGACATAGAGAAAACTGCCTTCTCTACCCATTTGGGACATTATGAGTATATTGTCATGCCATTTGAGTTATGCAATGCCCCTGCAACATTCCAACAGCTGATGAACACTATTTTCTCTCCATATATCAGGAAATTTGTTTTGGTTTTCTTTGATGATGTTCTAGTCTATAGCAAGAACAAGGAGGAACATCTACAGCACCTGCAGATTGTACTCCAAGTATTCAGGGAACACAGCCTCAAGGCCAAGCTAGCTAAATGCAATTTTGAGCAACCTCAAGTGGAATATCTAGGGCATTTAATTTCTGGTCATGGGGTAGCTACTGATCCCTCAAAAATACAGGATATTATTGATTGGAAAACTCCTCAGACAGTCAAGCAGTTAAGAGGATTTCTGGGCTTAGCTGGATACTACAGACGTTTTATTCCTCACTATGCTTTGATCTGCCAACCCCTGCATCAAGCACTCAAGAAAAATTCCTTCTCATGGGAAGCTGGGCAACATGCTGCATTTGACAGACTAAAAGAAGTCATGTCTCAACCCCCACTATTGGCATTACCAAATTTCAACCTCCCTTTTGTCCTGGAAACAGATGCTTGTGACACGGGCCTGGGAGCTGTACTGATGCAAGAATCAAAGCCACTAGCTTATTTCAGCCGTGCCTTGGGCCCCAAAAATGCAGCTATGTCAGTATATGAAAAGGAAGCTCTTGCTATTCTGGAAGCACTAAAAAATGGAGGCATTATTTCCTGGGCAATAAACTGGTCATAAAAACTGACCAATGCAGCCTCAAATACTTAGCAAGCCAAAGACTATTGGAAGGTATCCAACACAAGCTCATGTTGAAACTTTTAGAGTTTGATTACTCTATACAATACAAGGAAGGCACTGAAAATTCTGCTGCTGATGCACTGTCCAGAAAATATCAACCAGTGGATGTGCAAGAGGAACAAGACAACTAAGCACTTGTTGTAGCAATTCCATCATGGACCAATGATATAATCACTTCTTACTTGGGAGATGACACTAGTACCAAGCTGCTACAAGAGGTAACTGTTAACCCCAATAGCCATGCACATTTCTCAGTCCAATCTGGAATTCTCATATATAAGGGAAGATTGTACATAGGAGCCTCTACTGATCTCAAGCAAAAAGTTTTTGATACATTCCACTCCTCAGTCTTTGGAGGACACTCTGGCACAAGAGTCACCTACCATAAGCTCAAACACATTTTCCATTGGCCCAAAATGAAACAATATTTCACTGATAAAATTGCTGCTTGCCCAGTGTGCCAGATATCCAAAACTGAAAAACTACAGTTCCCAGGACTACTGGACCCTTTGGATATTCCCAAGCAGAAGTGGTCTGAAATCAGTATGGACTTTGTTGAGGGACTACCACTTTCTAAAGGAAAAAATGTGATTCTAGTGGTGGTTGACAGACTCACTAAGTATGCTCATTTCCTACCCCTATCACATCCTTATATTGTGCAAACTGTAGCTGATTTATTCATCAACAATATCATCAAATTGCATGGACCTCCAACAGTCATTACCACAGATAGGGACAGTGTCTTCCTCAGCAAATTATGGAAGGAAATTTTTTCTGCTCTAAAGATATCACTCCATTTCTCAACAGCATATCATCCAGAATCTGATGGACAAACTGAGAGGGTCAACCAGTGTATGGAACAAATATCTGAGGTGCATGGCCTTCCAACAACCCAAGAAATGGAGTGCCTATCTCCCTGCAGCTGAGTTCTAGTACAATTGCAGTTATCACACTGCCATCAAAATGTCCCGATTTGAGGCATTGTATGAGTATGCTCCTCCCCTCCTTACAGAGTTACCAGCACCAGCCACATTGTCCTCAGCAGCTCAGGACACATTACATGACAGGGAAAAAGTGATACTTCAACTGCAGCACAACTTGGCTAAAGCACAGACAACCATGAAGAAATATGCTGATCAACAAATGACTCCAAGATCCTTCCAATTGGGTGACATGGTATACCTCAAAATGATCCCTCAAAGGGAAACTGCTCTGGGCCAAGGAAATCCACTGAAGCTTGCATCTAAGTGGTATGGACCGTTCAAAATAATTCAAACTGTCGGCAAACGTGCTTACAAACTACAGTTGCCAGCAGGCACACTGATCCATGATGTCTTCCATGTCAGTCACCTCAAGAAGCACATTGGACCTAGGGCCATTCCATCAGCCAATCTGCCATTGGTCACTCCATCAGGTATGATCAAATTTGCACCTGTGTCTATCCTACAGCGTCGACAGGTACCAAGACGTGAAGGAGACCATGATATCGCGGTGCCCCAATGGTTGATCAAGTGGGAAGGCATGACAGAAGACGATCCTACGTGGGAAGACGCTGAATTCATCACGAAGACATTCCCTGCGTTCAAGCCCCGAGGACTTGTCTCAAGGGGGGGGTGCTTGTCTCAAGGGGGGGCATTGTCAGTATCGCCTCCTGATGCCTGGTGACAGAGGGATCTTCTTCAGTTATCCAATGGTCGAGGTTGCCAGGCGGAAGATCCAACGGCTGAGAGTGTAACATTTTGAACTTTGATTATTCCCGCACTAATCGCGCTTTATCTCTGTAATCTCTGAACTTATCACTAAGCGTGGTCATGCCCTGATTTATAAAGGGCAGGAGTGGGAGGATGGGAGGCACACTATGAATAAACCCTAATATTTCGTATCCGAGTCCCCCTTCTTACCCATGGCAGCGCCGCCGGAGCGCCTGCTCTACCTTCTTCTCCCTACGAATTCTTGATCGACAACTTAGATCCTGACATTTTGGCCTTTGGGGAGTTGCCTGCGGGCTGGGCAAGGCCCAGTTCAGTTTAGAGCAACCGTAGCATACCCTCATCCAGCCATCCGCATAATAACCGTTATTTTACGTTTTTCCAATTGCTAAAAAGTTGATGAGACCTATGGCCTAGGATGTGTCTAGATCCCACGAATTTGACCAAGTTTATGGATGGAAGAGGTGGGAGAGGAAGAAGAACACAAGATCCAAACCAAAACACACACACAACCCAACACAAACCAGATTTACTCTCTTGGTAGGTTAGACCAAGCCAATAGAACCA
Organism: Lolium perenne; assembly: GCF_019359855.2. Lineage (NCBI taxonomy): Eukaryota > Viridiplantae > Streptophyta > Magnoliopsida > Poales > Poaceae > Lolium > Lolium perenne. Next base: position 114,048,629 of record NC_067249.2, read on the forward strand.
CTTCTTAGAGAGACCCTTGGGTAGGATCTAGCAAGTGAGAGATTAGTGATGGAGATCCAACTAGAAATTTGATGAAAAAGGGGTAGCCTTGAATCATCCATGAAGAGTAGAAATCCCTCAAGAGTGCCTTGATACAAAGAACATAGTTCTAGGGAGACAAAGCTCAAAGTAGTTTAAGCCAAATCTTGTCTAAACATAATTGAGGTGGGGAGAGAGGTACATATAGCCCAGATTCGGAGCAGGGGTAACTTAGTCATTTGCACAGAATTAACATAGCCATAGGATGCAAATAGATAGTCCAGATGAAGTTGACTTCGAAGGGGTCGACAGTGCCGGTGGGGCCGGCAGTGCCGGAGAAGATTGGTCGGCAGTGCCGGGGTGCATCCACCGGCAGTGCCGGCCTGGTGGCGGCGGCAGTGCCGGCCTGGGCTGTGGCCGGCGGCTGGAGCCCTTCTTCTTCTCTTTGGTCTTCCCTTCTTCTCGGCTCCTTGGCGCTCCCTTCGGGTCCTTGACGAGATTGGTAACTAATGATATATAGACATAGTGATGAGGGCTAAGCCCAAGGGTGTGCCGATTCTTCACGGATTTGGGTGGAATTAGTGTGGGGGGGGGGGGGGTGGGAGAACGCGAAGAACACGAAGAACATGAGGGGGTATCGCGGGATACAAACTCACGCACACACACAAATCGGTTTGTCCTCGTTGGCCCGAACCACCAACTCGATAGAGGTTGCAGGAAAAGACCTTTCGGTAGAAGTCCCACAAAGAGATCGACGAATCGAACCCGAGAGATCTAGAAGGGTGAAAAGACCAAAGTTGATAGAAGTGCAAGCAAAAGACCAAAAGGTAGAAGTGCAAGCAAAAGACCAACGATTGATAGAAGTCACCAAAGAGATCACAAGGGTTCAACAAGGAGATCGAGTGATACAAGATCTAGGATATGGTAGGGTTTCCCACATGGGGCAAGAGCAAAGCTCAGATTTAATTTCACATCAAGTCTGGATCTCAGATCTGAGCCAACAAGGCTATTTATAGTTGATGGGGCGAAGGGGTAAGTTAAATGCTGAAAAGTGTTGTTTGTGCTAAAAGTCGCGCAGGCGGAAGTTCCGGTCGCTCGGGGCGGAAGTTCCGGCTGGATTCCCTTCAATGGGGGCTAGGCAGCATCTTGGAGGCATTTGGGCAGAAGTTCCGGTCTTGCAGGCCGGAAGTTCCGGCCAACTTCCGGCCTAGTTCCGAAAACAACCGATTTCCTTGCAGTAACATCCCGGGGCGTTTTGGCGCATTTTCGGAACTGGGGCGGAACTTGGGCGGAAATTCCGGTCGCTCGGGGTGGAAGTTCCGGCTGTATTTTCTTTCCTGGGCGCTGGATGGCATCTGGGAGGCATCTGGCCAGGAGTTCCGGTCCTGGGGGCGGAAGTTCTGGCTGGAGCGCTGGGTCTCCATCTTCTTCATTTTCAGCTCCCTCTCCATTGGCTTGGTCTCCATGGCTTGTGTCTTGGTCGATGTACCTGATTGAACATAGGGTATTTGATGTGGCCTAAGGGCTAGGATGTGCCCAGATCCCGCGAATTTGACCAAGTGAGTGGATGGGGAAGATGGGAAAGGGGAAGAACACACACAAGATCCAAATACAAACACACACAACCCAACACAAACCAAATTTACTCCCTTGGTAGGTTAGACCAAGCCAATAGAACCACTTCTTAGAGAGACCCTTGGGTAGAATCTAACAAGTGGGAGATTGGTGAGGAGATCTCAACTAGAACTTGGATGAGAGAGGTGATAACCTTGAATCATCCATGAAGAGCAGAAATCCTTCAAGAGTGCCTTCGATACAAAGAACATAGTTCTAGGGAGACAAAGCTCAAAGTAGTTTAAGCCTAAATCTTGTCTAACCCTAATTTGGGGAGAGGGATGAGGTATATATAGGCCCAGATCCGTCCAGGGGTAGAAGGGGCATTACAATAAAGTATTTGTGACCATAGATGATAAATAGACGGTTGGGATGAAGTTAACTTTGATGGGGCCGGCAGTGCCGGTGTGCTCGGGGCGGCAGTGCCGGTGAGGCCGGCAGTGCCTGTGGTATTGGGCGGCAGTGCCGGCCCTGGTCGATGCCGAGCTTCGGAGGCTTCAGGCGGCAGTGTCGGAGAAGATTGGCTGGCAGTGCCGGGGTGCACCCACCAGCAGTGCCGGCCTTGGTTGGGTGGCAGTGCCGGCCAGGGCGGTAGTGGCGGCCTGGTGGGGGCGGCAGTGTCGGTCTGGTGCTGTGGCCAGCGGCTAGAGCCCTTCTCCTTCGGTCTTCCCTTCTTCTTCCTTGAACCATGCGGCTTCCCTCTTTTCGGTCTCTTGACGCTCCCATCGGGTCCTTGACGAGATTGGTACCTAATGACATATAGACATATGTATGAGGTAGCAATCCGTCCAAGGTTATGTCGAGTTCAAGTGTAGAAAGGAGTGAATTCACCCTATCATGTATGACTTGCACTTGGGCTCGAGTCATTGGTTCACTTGGGGGAAAAGTTGGCCATGATGTAGTTTCGACCTTGAGCAGGGCTGCATCTTCTCCCCCCCTTGGGGAAGAGTCGTCCTCAACTGTTGTTTCTCCTAATCTCCATGATGTGTTGAGAGAACCGAGATGGTGAATGTCATGGTCACCAAGTACTTGGATTTTTTGTTGTCGATGATGTAGGCGTTGATCCTTGTAGCTTGGAGAAGAACTTGTCTGTGTATAGTTGCCCTTGTATCCTTATGGATGTTCGTCGTGGTGCGGGCGTCCTTGTTGTAGTCCATGACGGTTCTCCCATGAAGTGGTGGAGGGATAAATGTGGGGACCCCGGACTAGTTGTCCGAAATACCCGTTATGTATACAGTTCACGATCCCATGATCAGTGCATCGTGAACACATAACCGAACTGATATCAGAGTTACATCATCCATTACAAAACGGGATAAAAAATTACAATAAGGTCACACGACCAATCTTACATAGTAGCCTCGAAGGGCTTAACTTAACATCAGAGTAGCAACATCACTTCAACAGCGTAGAGCCCACATCATCTGCCATAACCCTACAAGCAACTGACTGGGAGAACGTTCCTAGCTCACATGGGCGTCATCCATCTCCTTCTTCGCCCGTTGAAAATCCTCCAAGTCTAGCCAAGTAAATAGCCAGGGACAAAGCCGTGAGTACATTTGGAATTGTACTCGCAAACCATCAAGAAGGTATTTTGCAAGATTGCAAGATAACACGTGCTAATCTAGATGACAAGAGGGAAGAGCTAATTTCTCTTGTGGAAATAGCATGTAGAAGAGAAGTAGTTTATCTTGAGGATGTAGCATCCCATCATCACAGTTGAAGGGGACACTAAGAAGATCCTATGACATCTCTATATCATTATTGAAGAAGATACTTCAAAAGAGTTCTACAACATAAAACACTAGGAAGGGAGTAACCCAGTTTATTTCCTTTCCGACCATCTCCATATGGTCATCACAATTTTCCAGTACCTTCCCGGTACTCCGAAAACAAGTTCCTTCCTTTCCTTTGTCAAACACTTTCATAAAACAAAACTCTTTAGGCTAAGCAACGGCCATTCCAACCGTCCATGACCGCGGACACGGCTATTTGAATAGATTTGACTCTGCAGAGTTTGCACACTTTCCCCACAAGATCCGCGAGTTCATCATGTGGGCATCATCCCCGCATATCAACTATGCCATGAAAAAAACTCGGACATAGCCTTTCGCCTATTCATCTTAGCACGGGATCCTACCCTATGGAGTATGTACCTCCCCGGCACCGTGGCAGCTCACCTCACTTTGAGCGTGGCTCCACCGCCAAGCCAGGAGACCCATAGTGTCTTCCGGACGGGTCAGCCCCGAAGGCCTCCCGTTATACTATTGTCTCCACCAACGACAATCTGGATTCAGGGGTAACCTTACCCTTACATAGTTGTGCGGTGTCCCATGTTAAGAAGAACAAACTACGAGCTAAGCCCCGTCCCACTCCAGGGTAATGTGGTTGCGCGGGTTAATTGTCACGGGTGAATACTTAGACGCCAAAGTTTTCGAAAACAAGATTTTCTTTTCAACCATCTTTGCCAAGATCCTTTCCTTTCATAAACACACGCTTGGGTAAGTCCAACTCACTCAAGGTTTTCAAAAATTCTTTTCAACAAGGTATTTTTCCAAGGGGGTTCCCAACCTATAGTTTTATGAAGGAAGTAAGGGTCACAATGACATGATGCTAGCCATCATACCACTAAGAGGATGATAATTTAAGGGGATCATACATACTTAGGATAAGCATGTATAGGGACAACATAATTAAGATGATTCAAACAGGGGTCATGATGTTAATCATCATACCACTAAGAAGATGACAACATGGATATGGTCAAGGGGGCATACATGCTTAGGGTGAGCATGCATCACATCAACAAGGGGTTCACATACTTAAGAGAAAGTATGCATTGTGTAGGGGGGGGGGCAAACATAACACAAGGTACAAGGAGCCAAGTATATAATGGAACAATGAACACAACAATAAGGATAAACAACAAGAGATCAAAAGATGGCTTGCCTTGGTTGGCTTGTTTGTCCCTGGACTTCTCCAACTCCATCAAATAAGACTTCCAACAATATAAATAAAATCATCGTCCGATTCCACTTCTTCTTCTTCTCCGAAATTGTTCGCATCTAACGCCGGAAAATATTAAAGGAACATAATTAACACATTGCACCAAATAAACAAACATGCAACAATCAGAAACTAACAACTCAACCAAGGGCTAACATACTAAAAACTTATAGATACTACAAAACAACTTTAAGAGTTTTGAATTTAGAAAACTCAATTTATTCACCTATTAAAGGCATGAGAGCCTCACAAATGAGCAATTGCCTCTTTGGGTATCACCATGGCATAAATTAATTATCCCCTGGTATATAACACCACAAATAAGACAAGTGCATTGGTTAGGTATCAAAAGCATTCATATTTCATTTTCAAACACATTTTTTTGAAAAGTAGGAAATCATTTTCCTAGTTTATTTGGCTAATAGTCACTATACAGAAATAGGAGGTAAATAATATGCTACACTCTTTTGAAAACTTAAGCAAAACAATAGGACTAAGGTTAAGTTGCAGGGGTTTTGTTTTGCAAGAATAAAATATAGGTTGACCATTTTTTTTATAAAAAAAGAGTTTGTTAAAATTTTAAATAAATAAAAGTTTTGGTACAACATTTCATGCGATAGACACATTAACACAAACAGTAACAAATATGCATGAACAGAGACTAACAATATTTTTCCTAGATGGCCAGTACTAAAACAAGACTAACCCAACTGGATTCATCCAAAAATATGAATCCTACCATTTTAGGAATTATAAAAACTAAATAGTAACCAGTGAAGATGTTTAATGCACTACAAATCGTACAAAAATCCTAAAAATATGGGACCAGTGGCATTGGAAAGCTAATGAAATTTATAACCTAATGCAATTTGTTTCACATGATTTGGGTTTGTATAATAGGAGTTATTAACATTTGAAGTTCCCTGGTTTTAACACATTTTAACAGAAAAACGATTTTGAAAACGGGCGGGAAACGCCTGGGCCGCACGGGGGAGAGAATGGGCCGGCCCAGGAGATAATCCAGGTGGAGGGGGGAGGGAAAAAAAGAAAAAAGAAAAAAGGGCCAGCACTGGGCCCCGCATGCATGGGCCAGCGTGGCCTTTCGGCCATGCACGCGCACGAGGGATGTCCTCGTCCTCGCGACAATGCTCGCTAGCGGACGGAAGAAAAAGGGCAGGGGCGGGGCGGAGGCTCACCTTGGGGCGGCCGTGGTCGACGGTGGAGCTCCGGCGAGGCGGCGGTGAGTGGTGGCGGTCCAGGTGCGAGCTCGGCGGCAATACTTTTCCCGGCAGCGGCTGCTCCCGGTGGCTCCAAGCTCGCAGCAGTTTCCGGCCAACCTCAACGGCGGCGTGCTCCGGCGATCCTGGGCGACGTGATCAAGTGCGTAAGGACGGGAAGAGACAAGGGTTCACGATGAACAGAGAAAAAGGGAGAGGAAGATGCCGGAGACAAGCTCCATCTTGCTCGTCACCCCCGGCAGTGAGCTCGGGCGGAGCTTCTTCCCGAGGGGCGGTGGCCAGAGAGGCACTGCAGTGTGCTAGGACGAGAAGAGGAAGAGTGGGTGTAGTGGAGAGGGTAGTGTTGAGTGAGTGAGGACTGAGGAGAGGGCTGGGGCGGGGGCTTTTATAGGCCGAGCACGGCGTACGGTGGGCGTGGTGCACCTGATCGTGAGCATGTGAGGTTGCATGAGATCGAGCAGCTGGATGGTGGCATAATGCAGAGCATCCAGAGGCGGATCTATTGCAGCAGAAAACGAGGAGAAAGGCGTGCTGAGGTGCTCGGGAACAGGCGGTGTCTAGCCATGCATAGAGGTGTTTGATGGAGTGCTCTCAGTAGTGGGTGAAGAAGGGTGGCGTGTTGATGTTGCCTCGTGGTCCTGGCACCATGCCATTATAGGCTACGGCTAGGAGTAGCTAATGGAGCACTTCTTCTCTGGGTACGCGAGAGCACGGCCCAGACGGGTGACCACCGAGAGGGCGAGCTCGTCCGAGCCAGTAGGAGAGGAGGCTTTGCCTCGGGACCAAGCTCATTGGGGAGAGGGATGCCAGGACACCATCATGGCGCAGCCAAGGACGATAGGGTGCTGTCTTGCTTGTTGACCAATAACGGGGTGACCACGTCCATGGCAAGCTCGGGCAAGAGTGTTGGGTGCATTGGGGAACGAGGGAAGGGCACTAATGACGTCCAGGAACCTAGGGAGAGAGGCTAGACATGGTTAGAGGTGCAGGAGTGCAGCCCTAGGTCGTTTTGTCAAAGGTCTATGCCACTCATGGAATTGGGAAGAGAAACGGAAAGGAAGAGGAATGGGTGGAGGAGTAGGGGTTGTAGGACGGGTTAGGGAGGCTAGGTAGGGTGCAGGTGTGTGGCCTTCCAAGATTTGACCAAGAGAGGAGGGAGGGAGAGAGAATAAGGGAGAGGTAGTGCATGGAGAGGTGGCATGGCATGTGATGTAGCCCCGCTCACCGACGTCGCTACACCAAGACCAACAAGTCCCCCAAGTGGACCGATGACACGAGCCCGAGTTAAAGCTCTACATGATGAGGTGAACTCGCTCCTCACCACCCTTGATCTTGGTACCCCTTTTGATGCGGGGTGGCCTTCGGTCACCTCCACACCAAGACCAACAAGTCCCCCAAGTGGACCAATGACACGAGCCCGAGTCAAGGCTCTACATGATGAGGTGAACTCGCTCCTCACCACCCTTGATCTTGGTACCCCTTTGGATGGATTGCTACCTCATGCCGACGTGCTATGTGTCATTAGGTACAAGGCGCATCAAGACCCCGGAGAGACGCCAAGGTCAAGGGAGGGAGAGAAGCATCTGGACATGGAGATGATCGTGAAGCCAAAGCCGACGTCGCTCGAAGCGCTCCAAGGAAGAGACGAAAGCTGGCCGGTCACAGGCCCGGTCAGACCGGACCCACAACCGGACGCCCCGGTCAACCGGGCGCAAACCGGCCCAGCTCCCTCGTACCGGACGACGACCGGACCCAGGACCGGATTCTTCGCAGATTCCCGGTTTGCGCCCGGTCGACCGGACCCATGACCGGACAGCCCGGTCACAGGCCCGGTCAGACCGGACCCAAACCGGATCTGACGGGAATGACCCACCAAACTGCCTTTACTTATCCATTCGCGTACCTGTTCGCCCTTGCTGGCCATGTGTGTCTATATAAGTAGCTTGGACCCCTCCTTTACCCCTTAGACTTGTTTTGAACTCAAACCTACCTTTGAGCTTAGTCTCCCTTGGGTATCATCCCTCTGTAATCAAGGCACCTTGGTTGTTGACTTTGATCTTGTTGAGTGAGATTCTAGTACTCGTTACTCTCTCTCCCTCACCAAGCTCTTCCTCTCCAACCCCAATCTCTCTCCGGGAATTCTGCCACGTGCCTCTTCCTCGGAGATTCAATTGGCGTGGTCCATCGAGCCACGGAGGTAAGCATCGGGTGTATCGGGTTGGTGTGCGTGCGTGAGTCTCGGAGTTCCTCGTGTTCGTCGTGTTCTTCGTGTTCCTCGCGTTCTCCCATTTCCCCCCTTGGTTTCGAAGTCAATCCGCGAGATCGGGCCACACACGGGGTCTTAGACCTCATCATATGGTATCAGCAGCTCTTGGTTACCGCGGATTGGACCTCCCACCCACCTGATTTCGTTCCTAGAAAATTTTCCAAAAAATCCCCAAAAATAGCCCCAATTTGCCTCTTGACCGATCCGTGATTTGGTTGCGTTTTGAGTGGTTTTGGTCCGTGGATCTGGTGTTGTTGTGCTTGATCTACTATTTCCCCAACTTTGAGCCTCCAATTCCATTGTTTTCCCGTCGATTTGCTCTTTTGGTTTTGGTTTGGGGAAGAACAGGAGAGAGAAAGCTCCAAATCGTGAAACCCGGTCGCGCACCCGGTCAACCGGACCCACGACCGGCCGAGCCAGCACAGAACCCGGTCGACCGGGCGGCAACCGGACAGGCCGGTCCAGGATCCGGTCCAACTGGGCCCCAGACCGGGCGCATCTTTGCACCCTCCTTTGAGCTCGACTTCCAGCGATCTCCACCACCACCACCACCACCACCATCGCAGGTATAACTTGCAGCTTTCACCTTGTAACCCCTCTTCCTTTTGCGATCTATCCCATCGAGCATTACTTGTCTAGTGTTGCGAGACATTGCACGTGTCCCCGCATTGTGAGGTGTGTGTGTCGCGTTGAGTAAGGCATCCAAGCAAACACTCGTGTGGCGAGATAGCAAAAGCGAGGCTAACGCTAACATAGTGCGTGAAAAAGCCCCAAAAACACAAAAATAGTGCGAGTAGCACCATACATCCATACATCCATACGCCCATACATACAAAAGTGTCCACGTGCCACCAAAGATACAAACGAGTGCAAGTGCCACCATACACAAAAGAGGAAAAGCTTTTAAGCAAAGAGAGATAGGAGAAGAGAGGCCGCGTGTGAATCTTGTTGTCTCTTCCTTTGCAACCGAAGCTTTGGCTCTCCTAGTGTTAGTGTGACACCGAGCACTTATACATACACTTTTCCGCTCACTTTTGGTTGCACTAACCCCGCTTATCTCGTGTGTGTGTGTTCCACAACATTTTTCCGTGTCTATAGTGATCTTCACATTGACATTTGGATTTTTGGACCTCACCCACTTTTAACAACATACTCGATCTTGGATTTGTCTTTTGGCTTTCCACAACACTCGCCTAACACCATATTTGCTAGCTTTTGCGTGTGGTTTTGCGTGTGTCCCCGATACACTTGATCTTACTTTCGGCTTGGTGGATTGCCTCAATACTATCTTACCTTGGTAAGAGTGCGAGGTAGTCTCCTTCCACTAACATACACAACATAGTTCTTGTCTTTCCATCATGGATAGGAACGGAGATACCACAAGGGATGAAGAGATCCTCCGCAACATCGAGAGGTTGGCTACTCAACACAACCTATGGGCGCAACGACATGAGTTCAAGGAGCAACTCACCCTCTTCGAGACGCGCATCGATGAGCAATACGATGAGGTGGCTCACAACTTCTCCGCCGTGAACCAAGACTTGGCTCTTCTTCGTGAAGCTACGGACAACTTGAATGGCCAAATGGCGGCCAATGATGCAAACATGGAACGGCGCATGGATAGCCTCGAGCGCGCCATCACCAACTTGGGTCGCCATCGCCGACACTGCTCTACTTCCTCTTCATCAAGCTCGCCACAAGATTACTATTCTCATGGTGGCCTTTTGTCCTCAAGCTTGTCCTCAAGGCATGAAGACCATCATCGACCTCATCGCCCACAAGCTCGTCATGAAGACTCTCGCTCCAACTCTAGGCGTGGAGAAATACATCGCCATGCTCGTCCTCATGAGCGTCCTCCACTAGACCAAGTCCTACAACAAGATCGTCACCAAGCGGATCGCCATGCCCACCATGGGCGTGACGGCCAACCCCAAGACCAAGGTCCTCAAGATCAACCTCGGCGAGATCTCCGCCGCCACCCTCGCCATGATCAACGTGGACGAGGCGAGCCACACCATGATCAAGATGAGAGACCCAACCTTGAGCATCGTCAACAACCACGACAAGATCTTCAACCACATCCTCACCGTGAACCAAGTGAAGCAAGTGTGCACCTCCAACGCCAACCCAATGCTATGGTTGGCCGTAGAAGACCTCCTATTCCTCCTCTAGCCGCAAGAGATGAAGGCGCCCCTCCTCGTAGAAGAACCTTGGAGGATGAAGAGAACATGTTCGGAAGGCTCAAGTTCACCATGCCAAAGTTCAAGGGAGAAGAAGATGCCGAGGCGTACCTCTCATGGGCACTCAAGGTTGACAAGATATTCCGCATCCACAACTACTCCGGTGCCAAGAAGGTGGCTATGGCGTCTCTTGAGTTCGAGGACTACGCCAACACTTGGTGGGAGCAAGTCCTCAATCTTAGGGAAGAGAAGGGTGAACCCCCAATTGACACTTGGGAAGAGATGAAGAAAGAGATGCATGCTCGCTTTGTTCCAACGCACTACATGACCGACCTCTTCAACAAGCTCCAAAAGTTGAAGCAAGGCACCAAGACCGTTGAGGAGTTCTACAAGGAGATGGAGCTCACTATGATGCGAGCCAACATCCAAGAGTCCGAAGAACAAACCATTGCTCGTTTCTTCAATGGCCTCAATTACCCCATCAAGAGGATCGTCGAGTTCCAACCATACTCCAACATGGTTGAGTTGGTACACCAAGCATCGAAGGCCAAGCGCCAAGTGATTGAGGACATCAAGTACTCCAAGGCCAAGACCTATTTCTCCTCCAAGCTCGCTACATCAACTCCTCCTACTACATCAACTCCTCATGCTACAAGTGCCAAGGCCGACGTGTCCTCTACACCATCCAAGAAACCGACTATCCAAAGTCGCATGAAGCAAACGGTCTCCTCCACCGCCTCATCTAAGGCATCCACGGGACCCTCTAGTGTCACTTGCTTCAAGTGTGGCACCCAAGGTCACAAATCATTTGAGTGCAAGAACACCAAGGTTATGATCACTATGGAGAATGGTGACATCGAGACGCTAGATGAAGATGAATACGAAGCCCTTGTGCAAGCCGCCGTGGAAAGTGAAGAAGCTTATGAGCAAGAAAGTGGAGAAGATCCTCTCTTATGTGAGCATGACCCAAGTCCCTCACTTGTGGTTACAAGGGTGCTAACCACACAACCTCAAGCTATGGAAGAACAACGGTGCAACATCTTCCAAACCCGTGCCGGAATTGGTGGAAAATCGATCAAGGTCATCATCGATGGTGGAAGTTGCCATAACCTTGCAAGCACCGAGTTGTGTGAGAAGCTCAACCTCACTCTCCGCAAGCATCCTCACCCTTACCATATCCAATGGTTGAGTGACAAGGGCAACGTCAAGATACAACATACCGTCACCGTCAACTTCAAGATCGGCCCTTATGAGGACTCTATTGAGTGTGACGTGGTACCCATGACGGTGTGCCACATGTTGCTTGGCCGCCCTTGGCAATATGACAAGAAGGCCATACATGATGGACTCTCCAACACATACACCTTCAAGGTCAACGACAAGAAGTTCGAGTTGCGCCCGATGACTCCTAGCCAAATCATCACGGATAATGCGAAGGCTTTAGCGAGGGCACAACTCCGCACCCACCATAGTGAGATGAGAGGAGAGGGAGTGACCCACCACAAAGATAGTGAGCGCCACAAGCCATATATGAGTGAGTCCAAGAGTGTCCTTCTAGCCACCAAGAGTGAGTGGAGAGAGCTCCAAGAGAACCCATCCACCATATTGCACTATGTGCTCATATGCAAAGGACCCGCGTCGGCGACTAACGACTTAACCAACATTCCTCCGTCTTTGTTGTCTCTTTTGCAGGAATTTCAAGACGTCTTCCCCGACGAGCTCCCTCATGGACTACCACCACTCCGAGGCATAGAACACCGCATTGACCTCATACCCGGCGCTCCGCTTCCAAACCGTGCCGCCTACCGCACCAACCCCGAAGAGACCAAGGAGATCCAACGCCAAATTCAAGATCTCCTCGCCAAAGGGTATGTCCGCGAAAGCCTTAGCCCTGGTGCGGTTCCCGTAATTCTTGTGCCTAAACCGGATGAGACGCAACGGATGTGTATGGATTATCGCCCCATCAATGCCATTACCGTCCGTTACCGCCATCCCATTCCGCGTTTAGATGACATGCTTGATGTACTTAGTGGTGCCACGATTTTCTCTAAAGTCGATTTGCGTAGTGGTTACCATCAAATCCACATGGCTATTGGTGATGAATGGAAAACGGCATTCAAGACCAAACTCGGTCTCTATGAATGGCTCGTTATGCCTTTCGGTCTTTCCAATGCCCCATCTACTTTCATGCGCCTCATGAATCACATCTTGCGTCCTCTCATTGGCAAGAGTGTGGTTGTCTATTTCGATGATATTCTCATCTATAGCAAAAGTCTCGAGGACCATGTGCAACATGTGAGAGAGGTCTTGTGCATCTTGCGTCATGAAAAGCTTTATGCTAACCTCCCCAAGTGCACCTTTGCTCAAAACAAATTGGTTTTCCTTGGCTTTGTGGTTTCCGCTAATGGGATTGAAGTTGATTCTTCCAAGGTGGAGGCCATCCATAATTGGCCTACCCCTACAAATGTTGGCCAAGTCCGAAGTTTTCATGGACTTGCCGGGTTTTACCGCCGCTTTGTGAAAGATTTTAGCACCAATGCTTGCCCTTTGAATGAGCTTACCAAGAAGAATGTTCCGTTTGTTTGGGGCAAGGCCCAACAAAATGCTTTTGATGAGTTGAAGAAACGCCTTACCGAAGCTCCCCTTCTTGTTCTTCCAAATTTTGCAAAAACTTTTGAGATTGAGTGTGATGCAAGTGGGCTTGGTATTGGTGGTGTTCTTATGCAAGAGGGCAAACCCGTGGCATACTATAGTGAGAAGTTGGATGGCGCACGCCTCAACTACCCTATATATGACAAGGAGCTCTACGCTTTGGTTCGTGTTCTTGAAGTTTGGCAACACTATCTTTGGCCAAAAGAGTTTATCATTCATTCCGATCATGAGTCCTTGAAATATTTGAAAAGCCAACACAACTTGAACAAACGACACGCAAAGTGGGTCAAGTTCATTGAGTCCTTCACATATGTGATCAAATACAAGAAGGGCAAGGACAATGTTGTGGCGGATGCTCTTTCCCGCTAAAACACCCTTTTGCTAACTCGTTTGGATTTTCATGTTTTGGGACTTGAAGAGATCAAAGAACTCTATCCTTCCGATTCTTTCTTTGCTCCCATATTTGAGAAGTGCTCCGTTGAACGAGGAGTGGATGATTTCTATTTGCATGATGGCTACTTGTTTAAAGCTAACAAGATTTGCATTCCCGAGTCTTCGCTTCGAAAATTGCTTTTGCAAGAGTCACATGGAGGTGGTCTTATGGGACACTTTGGTCGAGAGAAGACATATGCCATGCTCTCAACCCACTACTATTGGCCAAGAATGTACCGTGACTGATGCGGGGTGGCCTTCGGTCACCACCACACCAAGACCAACAAGTCCCCCAAGTGGACCGATGACACGAGCCCGAGTCAAAGCGCTACATGATAAGGTGAACTCACTCCTCACTACCCTTGATCTTGATACCCCATTGGATGGACTACTACCTCAGGCCGATATGCTTTGTGTTATCAGATATGAACCTCGAGAGAAGGAAGTCGCAGCAGACCCGAAGATGGACAAGGAAGGAGGAGGAGAAGAGTGGCCGCCGAAGGACGCCCCCCAGGGCCGGCACTGCCGGCCTCCGTGCACCGGCATCGCCGGCCTGCTCACCCGGCATCGCCGGCCTCAAGCAACCAGACTGCCGGCCTGCTCACCCAAGATCGCCCCCCTGACACCGGCACTGCCGGCCTCTCCAGCGGAAGACGTGACCAGCGGCACTGCCGGCCTCTGACCAGCGGCACTGCCGGCCCCACCGGCACTGCCGGCCAATCATCACCGGCACTGCCGGCCAAGCCCCTGTTGACTTCATCTCAGCCGTTGATTTCGCATCTATGGACCAGGATAATTTATGTAGTGCCGATTTTACCCCTGTACGAATCTGGACCTATAAGTACCTCACCCCTTCCTCCAGATTAGGGTTAGACTTGTTTTGAACTCAAACCTAAATTTGAGCTTAGTCTCCCTTGGGTATCATCCCTCTGTAATCAAGGCACCTTGGTTGTTGATTTGGAACTTGTTGAGTGAGATTCTAGTACAAGATACTCTCTCTCCCTCACCAAGCTCTTCTTCTCCAATCCCAATCTCTCACCGGGAATTCTGCCGCGTGCCTCTTCCGGGTGATTCTATTGGCGTGGTCCATCGAGCCACGGAGGTAAGCATCGGGTGTATCGGGGTGTGTGTGTGCGTGAGTCTCGGAGTTCCTCGTGTTCATCGCCGTGTTCTTCGTGTTCCTCGCGTTTTCCCATCTTCCCCCTTGGTTTCGAAGTCAATCCGCGAGATCGGGCCACACACGGGGTCTTAGACCTCATCATATGGTATCAGCAGCTCTTGGTTACCGCGGATTTGACCTCCCACCCACCCGATTTCGTCCCTAGAAAATTTTCCAAAAAATCCCCAAAAATAGCCCCAAATTGCCTTTTGACCGATCTGTGATTTGGTTGCGTTTTGAGTGGTTTTGATCCATGGATTTCGTGCCCCTCTGGTTGATCTACGTTTTCCCCACTTTCTAGACCTCGATTCCATCGATTTCTGACGTTTTGGTCGAATTTGGGCCGCTTTTCGCGAAGAACAGCTCGAGCTGTTCGTCAGGGACCGGCACTGCCGCTTCATCAGCCGGCACTGCCGCCAGTGCCGGCTGCTGCCGCCGCATCCAGGCCGGCACTGCCGCCCAGGCCGGCTTGCCGCCCGATTCAGGCCGGCACTTGCCGCCAGAGACCAGCCAAGCCCACCAGCCACTTTTCGACCACGTCTTAACCTTTGTGTTTGCTTGTTCTGGTTTGAGTGCCTTGTGTGTAAATCTAACCCGCAGCTACGACGCAAGCGACGACACTCTCGGCACCCCGACTTGCAAACGTACTCTTGATCCTTCCACCATATTGCAAGTTGTGTGATCATCACCGCCTACGACACATCGAGGTATAACTTGCAACTCTTCACTCCTTTTGCGATCCAACCTTCCCGAGCATTGCTTGTTTAGTGTTGCGAGACATTGCACGTGGCCCCGCATTGTGAGGTGTGTGTGTCGCGTTGAGTAAAGCACCCAAGCAAACACTCGTGTGGCAAGATAGCAAAAGCGAGGCTAACGCTAACATAGTGTGTGAAAAAGCCCCAAAAACACAAAAAGAGTGCGAGTAGCACCATACATCCATACATCCATACATCCATACGCCCATACATACAAAGTGTCCACGTGCCACCAAAGATACAAACGAGTGCAAGTGCCAACATATACAAGAGAGAAAAAGCTTTTAAGCAAAGAGAGATACGAGAAGAGAGGCCGCGTGTGAATCTTGTTGTCTCTTCCTTTGCAACCAAAGCTTTGGCTCTCCTTGTGTTAGTGTGACACCGAGCACTTATACATACACTTTTCCGCTCACTTTTGGTTGCACTAACCCCGCTTATCTCGTGTGTGTGTTCCACAACTTTTCCGTGTTTTTGTGATCACCATTTGGACACTTAATTTTTGGACCTCACCCACTTTTGACAACATACTCGATCTTGGATTTGTCTTTTGGCTTTCCACAACACTCGCCTAACACCATATTTGCTAGCTTTTGCGTGTGGTTTTGCGTGTGTTCCCGATACACTTGATCTTGCTTTCGGTTTGGTGGATTGCCTCAATACCATCTTACCTTGGTAAGAGTGCGAGGTAGTCTCCTTCCACTAACATACACAACATAGTTCTTGTCTTTCCATCATGGATAGGAACGGAGATACCAATAGGGATGAAGAGATCCTTCGCAACACCGAGAGGTTGGCTACTCAACACAACCTATGGACGCAACGACAAGAGTTCAAGGAGCAACTCTCCCTCTTCGAGACGCGCATCGATGAGCAATACAATGAAGTGGCTCACAACTTCTCCACCGTGAACCACGACTTGGCCCTTCTTCGTGAAGCTACGGACAACTTGAATGGCCAAATGGCGGCCAATGATGCCAACATGGAGCGGCGCATGGATAGCCTCGAGCGCGCCATCACCAACTTGGGCCGCCATCGTCGACACCGCTCTACTTCCTCTTCATCAAGCTCTTCCTCAAGGCATGAAGACCATTACTCTCATGGTGGCATTTCGTCCCCAAGCTCTTCTTCAAGGCATGAAGACCATCATCGACCTCATCGCTCACATGCTCGTCATGAAGACTCCCGCTCCAACTCTAGGCGTGGAGAAATACATCGCCATGCTCGTCCACATGAGCGTCCTCCACAAGCTCAAGACCTTCAACAAGATCGTCACCACGTGGATCGCCACGCTCACCATGGGCGTGATGGCCATCCCCAAGACCAAGATCCTCAAGATCCACCTAGGCGAGATCTTCGTCGCCACCCTCGCCATGACCAACGTGGACGAGGAGAGCCTCACCATGATCAAGATGAGAGACCCAACATTGAGCATCGTCCTCAACCGCGACAAGATCTTCAACCACATCCTCACCGTGAACCAAGTGAAGCAAGTGTTCAACTCCACCACCAACCCAATGCTATGGTTGGCCATAGAAGACCTCCTATTCCACCTCTAGCCGCAAGAGTTGACGGCGCCCCTCCTCGTAGAAGAAACTTGGAGGATGAAGAGAACATGTATGGCAAGCTCAAGTTCAACATGCCCAAGTTCAAAGGTGAAGACGACGCCGAAGCATACCTCTCATGGGCACTCAAGGTGGACAAGATCTTCCGCATCCACAACTACTCCGGTGCCAAGAAAGTGGCTATGGCATCACTCGAGTTTGAAGACTACGCCAACACTTGGTGGGAGCAAGTCCTCACTCTTCGGGAAGAGAAGGGTGAACCTCCTATTGACACTTGGGAAGATATGAAGAAGGAGATGCATGCTCGTTTTGTCCCCGCACACTACATGACCGACCTCTTCAACAAGCTCCAAAAGTTGAAGCAAGGCACCAAGACCGTTGAGGAGTTCTACAAGGAGATGGAGCTCACTATGATGCGAGCCAACATTCAAGAGTCCGAGGAACAAACAATTGCTCGTTTCTTCAATGGCCTTACTTATCCCATCAAGAGGATTGTCGAGTTCCAACCTTACTCCAACATGGTTGAGCTAGTCCACCAAGCATCGAAGGCCGAGCGCCAAGTGATTGAGGACATCAAGTACTCCAAGGCCAAGTCCTATTTCTCCACCAAGCTCGCTACATCGATTCCTCCTACTTCACCAACTCCTTATGCTACAAGTGCCAAGGCCGACGCATCCTCTACACCTTCCAAGAAGCCGACTATCCAAAGTCGAATGAAGCAAACGGTCTCCTCCACCGCCTCCTCTAAGGCATCCACGGGACCCTCTAGTGTCACTTGCTTCAAGTGTGGCACCCAAGGTCACAAATCGTTTGAGTGCAAGAACACCAAGGTCATGATCACTATGGAGAATGGTGACATCGAGACTCTTGATGAGGATGAATATGAAGCCCTTGTGCAAGCCGCCGTGGCAAGTGAAGAAGCTCATGAGCAAGAAAGTGGAGAAGATCCTCTCTTATGTGAACATGACCCAAGTCCCTCACTTGTGGTCACAAGGGTGCTAACCACACAACCTCATGATATGGAAGAACAACGGTGCAACATCTTCCAAACCCGTGCCGGAATTGGTGGCAAGTCTATCAAGGTCATCATCGATGGTGGAAGTTGCCATAACCTTGCGAGCACCGAGTTGTGTGAGAAGCTCCACCTCACTCTCCGCAAGCATCCTCACCCCTACCATATCCAATGGTTGAGTGACAAGGGCAACGTCAAGATACAACATACCGTCACCGTCAACTTCAAGATCGGCCCTTATGAGGACACCATCGAGTGTGACGTGGTACCCATGACGGTGTGCCACATGTTGCTTGGCCGCCCTTGGCAATATGATAAGAAGGCTATACATGATGGACTCTCCAACACATACACCTTCAAGGTCAACGACAAGAAGTTCGAGTTGCGCCCGATGACTCCTAGCCAAATCATCGCGGATAATGCGAAGGCTTTAGCGAGGGCACAACTCCGCACCCACCATAGTGAGATGAGAGGAGAGGGAGCGACCCACCACAAAGATAGTGAGCGCCACAAGCCATACATGAGTGAGCCCAAGAGTGTCCTTCTAGCCACCAAGAGTGAGTGGAGAGAGCTCCAAGAGAACCCATCCACCATATTGCACTATGTGCTCATATGCAAGGGACCCGCGTCGGAGACTAACGACTTAACCAACATTCCTCCGTCTTTGTTGTCTCTTTTGCAGGAATTTCAAGACGTCTTCCCGACGAGCTCCCTCATGGACTACCACCACTCCGCGGCATAGAACACCGCATCGACCTCATACCCGGCGCTCCGCTTCCAAACCGTGCCGCCTACCGCACCAACCCCGAAGAGACAAAGGAGATCAACCGCCAAATTCAAGATCTCCTCGCCAAAGGGTACGTCCGAGAAAGCCTTAGCCCTTGTGCGGTTCCCGTGATCCTTGTGCCTAAACCGGATGAGACGCAACGGATGTGTATGGATTGTCGCCCCATCAATGCCATTACCGTCCGTTACCGCCATCCCATTCCGCGTTTAGATGATATGCTTGATGAACTTAGTGGTGCCACGATTTTCTCTAAAGTCGATTTGCGTAGTGGTTACCATCAAATCCGCATGGCTATTGGCGACGAATGGAAAACGGCATTCAAGACCAAACTTGGTCTCTATGAATGGCTCGTTATGCCTTTTGGTCTTTCCAATGCACCATCTACTTTCATGCGCCTCATGAATCACATCTTGCGTCCTCTCATTGGCAAGAGCGTGGTTGTCTACTTCGATGATATTCTTATTTATAGCAAAAACCTCGAGGACCATGTGCAACATGTGAGAGAAGTCTTGTGCATCTTGCGCCATGAAAAGCTTTATGCTAACCTCCCCAAATGCACATTTGCTCAAAACAAATTGGTTTTTCTTGGTTTTGTGGTTTCCGCTAATGGGATTGAAGTTGATTCTTCCAAGGTGGAGGCCATCCATAATTGGCCTACCCCTACAAATGTTGGCCAAGTCCGAAGCTTCCATGGACTTGCCGGGTTTTATCGCCGCTTTGTGAAAGACTTTAGCACCATCGCTTGCCCTTTGAATGAGCTTACCAAGAAGAATGTTCCGTTTGTTTGGGGCAAGGCCCAACAAAATGCTTTTGATGAGTTGAAGAAACGTCTTACCGAAGCTCCACTTCTTGTTCTTCCAAATTTTGCCAAAACTTTTGAGATTGAGTGTGATGCAAGTGGGCTTGGTATTGGCGGTGTTCTTATGCAAGAGGGCAAACCCGTGGCATACTATAGTGAGAAGTTAGATGGCGCACGCCTCAACTATCCTATATATGACAAGGAGCTCTACGCTTTGGTTCGTGTTCTTGAAGTTTGGCAACACTATCTTTGGCCAAAAGAGTTTATCATTCATTCCGATCATGAGTCCTTGAAGTATTTGAAAAGCCAACACAACTTGAACAAACGACATGCAAAATGGGTCGAGTTCATTGAGTCCTTCCCATATGTGATAAAATACAAGAAGGGCAAGGACAATGTGGTGGCGGATGCTCTTTCCCGCAAAAACACCCTTTTGCTAACTCGTTTGGATTTTCATGTTTTGGGACTTGAAGAGATCAAAGAACTCTATCCTTCCGATTCTTTCTTTGCTCCAATTTTTGAGAAGTGCTCCGTTGAGCGAGGAGTGGATGATTTCTATTTGCATGATGGCTATTTGTTCAAAGCTAACAAGATTTGCATTCCCGAGTCTTCGCTTCGAAAATTGCTTTTGCAAGAGTCTCATGGAGGAGGTCTTATGGGTCACTTTGGTCGAGAAAAGACACATGCCATGCTCTCAACCCACTACTATTGGCCAAGAATGTACCGCGATGTAGAACGCCTTTGCCGCCGGTGCACCACATGCTTACAAGCTAAGTCTACCTCCAATCCCTATGGTCTTTATACCCCATTGCCTATTCCACATGCACCATGGACCGATATTAGCATGGATTTCGTTTTAGGCTTGCCTCGCACTAAGCATGGTCATGACTCTATATTTGTGGTAGTGGATAGATTCTCTAAGATGGCTCATTTCATACCTTGCCATAAGAGCGACGATGCTTCACACATTGCTTCATTGTTTTTCAGGGAAATCGTTCGCCTACATGGAGTGCCACAAAGCATTGTGTCGGATCGAGACGTCAAGTTCATGAGTTATCTTTGGAAGACACTCATGGCAAAATTTGGAGTGAAGCTCTTATTCTCATCATCATCGCACCCGCAAACGGACGGCCAAACGGAAGTGGTCAATCGAAGCCTCTCCACCCTCCTACGCATCCTCGTGAAGAAAAACTTGAAGTCATGGGAGGAATGCATCCCACACGCGGAGTTCGCCTACAACCGCGCCAAGCACTCGACCACATCAAGGAGCCCATTCATGGTGGTCTACGGGTTCGAGCCGCTCACGCCACTCGACATACTACCACTTCCCCTTCATGAGCGGACGAACATGGACTTCGCCAAGCGCGCCGCCGACGTGAAGAAACTACATGAAGAGACAAGGGCAACCATACAAGAACATGTGCTTCGTCAAGCTGCCCGCCTCAACGCCAAGAAGAAGGAAAGGATATTTCAAGAAGGAGACCTCGTTTGGATCCACCTCCGGAAGGAACGGTTCCCTCGTGAACGCAACTCCAAACTCAAGCCAAGAGGAGATGGCCCCTTCAAGGTTCTCAAACGCATCAACAACAACGCTTACGTCATCGACATTCCCACCTCCAAGTACTTGGTGAGCAACACCTTCAACGTTGCGGACTTGTCGCCATATCATGAAGATGGAGAGGAACAAGAGTCGAGGACGACTCTTTCCCAAGGGGGGGGAGATGATGCGGGGTGGCCTTCGGTCACCACCACACCAAGACCAACAAGTCCCCCAAGTGGACCGATGACACGAGCCCGAGTCAAAGCGCTACATGATAAGGTGAACTCACTCCTCACTACCCTTGATCTTGATACCCCATTGGATGGACTACTACCTCAGGCCGATATGCTTTGTGTTATCAGATATGAACCTCGAGAGAAGGAAGTCGCAGCAGACCCGAAGATGGACAAGGAAGGAGGAGGAGAAGAGTGGCCGCCGAAGGACGCCCCCCAGGGCCGGCACTGCCGGCCTCCAGGCACCGGCACTGCCGGCCTGCTCACCCCGGCTGATGCCGGCCTCAAGCAACCGGCACGCTGCCGGCCTGCTCACCCGGCCTTGCCGCCCCTCTCGACACCGGCCTCGCCGGCCTCTCCGACGGAAGACGTGACCAGCGGCACTGCCGGCCTCGACCAGCGCAGCACCCCGGCCCCACCGGCACGCCGGCCAATCATCACCGGCAGCTGCCGGCAAGCCCTGTTGACTTCATCTCAGCCGTTGATTTCGCATCTATGGACCAGGATAATTTATGTAGTGCCGATTTTACCCCTGTACGAATCTGGACCTATAAGTACCTCACCCCTTCCTCCAGATTAGGGTTAGACTTGTTTTGAACTCAAACCTAAATTTGAGCTTAGTCTCCCTTGGGTATCATCCCTCTGTAATCAAGGCACCTTGGTTGTTGATTTGGAACTTGTTGAGTGAGATTCTAGTACAAGATACTCTCTCTCCCTCACCAAGCTCTTCTTCTCCAATCCCAATCTCTCACCGGGAATTCTGCCGCGTGCCTCTTCCGGGTGATTCTATTGGCGTGGTCCATCGAGCCACGGAGGTAAGCATCGGGTGTATCGGGGTGTGTGTGTGCGTGAGTCTCGGAGTTCCTCGTGTTCATCGCCGTGTTCTTCGTGTTCCTCGCGTTTTCCCATCTTCCCCCTTGGTTTCGAAGTCAATCCGCGAGATCGGGCCACACACGGGGTCTTAGACCTCATCAGTGACGTCGAACGCCTTTGCCGCCGGTGCATCACATGCTTACAAGCTAAGTCTACCTCCAACCCCTATGGTCTTTATACTCCATTGCCTATTCCATATACGCCATGGACCGATATTAGCATGGATTTCGTTTTAGGCTTGCCTCGCACTAAGCATGGTCATGATTTTATATTCGTGGTAGTGGATAGATTCTCTAAGATGGCTCATTTCATACCTTGCCATAAGAGCGACGATGCTTCACACATTGCTTCTTTGTTTTTCAGGGAAATTGTTCGCCTACATGGAGTACCGCAAAGCATTGTGTCGGATCGAGACGTCAAGTTCATGAGTTATCTTTGGAAGTCGCTCATGGCAAAGTTTGGAGTGAAGCTCTTATTCTCATCATCCTCGCACCCGCAAACGGACGGCCAAACGGAAGTGGTCAATCGAAGCCTCTCCACCCTCCTACGCATCCTCGTGAAGAAGAACTTGAAGTCATGGGAGGAATGCCTTCCACACGCGGAGTTCGCCTACAACCGCGCCAAGCACTCGACTACATCAAGGAGTCCCTTCATGGTCGTCTACGGGTTTGAGCCGCTCACGGCACTCGACATACTACCACTTCCTCTTCATGAGCGGACGAACATGGACTTCGCCAAGCGCGCCGCCGACGTGAAGAAACTTCATGAAGAAACAAGAGCTACCATTCAAGAACATGTGGTTCGTCAAGCTACCCGCCTCAACGCCAAGAAGAAGGAACGCATATTCCAAGAAGGCGACCTCGTTTGGATCCACCTACGGAAGGAAAGGTTCCCTCATGAACGCAACTCGAAGCTCAAGCCAAGAGGAGATGGCCCCTTCAAGGTCCTCAAACGCATCAACAACAACGCTTACGTCATCGACATCCCCACCTCCAAGTACTTGGTGAGCAACACATTCAACGTTGCGGACTTATCGCCATATCATGAAGATGAGGAGGAACAAGAGTCGAGGACGACTCTTTCCCAAGGGGGGGAGATGATGCGGGGTGGCCTTCGGTCACCTCCACACCAAGACCAACAAGTCCCCCAAGTGGACCAATGACACAAGCCCGAGTCAAGGCTCTACATGATGAGGTGAACTCGCTCCTCACCACCCTTGATCTTGGTACCCCTTTGGATGGATTGCTACCTCATGCCGACGTGCTATGTGTCATTAGGTACAAGGCGCATCAAGACCCCGGAGAGGAGGAGACGCCAAGGTCAAGGGAGGGAGAGAAGCATCTGGACATGGAGATGATCGTGAAGCCGAAGCCGACGTCGCTCGAAGCGCTCCAAGGAAGAGACGGAAGCTGGCCGGTCACAGGCCCGGTCAGGCCGGACCCACAATCGGACGCCCCGGTCACAGGCCCGGTCAACCGGGCGCAAACCGGCCCAGCTCCCTCGTACGGACGACGACCGGACCCAGGACCGGATTCTTCGCAGATTCCCGGTTTGCGCCCGGTCGACCGGACCCATGACCGGACAGCCCGGTCACAGGCCCGGTCAGACCGGACCCAAACCGGATCTGACGGGAATGACCCACCAAACTGCCTTAACTTATCCATTCGCGTACCTGTTCGCCCTTGCTGGCCATGTGTGCCTATATAAGTAGCTTGGACCCCTCCTTTACCCCTTAGACTTGTTTTGAACTCAAACCTACCTTTGAGCTTAGTCTCCCTTGGGTATCATCCCTCTGTAATCAAGGCACCTTGGTTGTTGACTTCGATCTTGTTGAGTGAGATTCTAGTACTCGTTACTCTCTCTCCCTCACCAAGCTCTTCCTCTCCAACCCCAATCTCTCTCCGGGAATTCTGCCACGTGCCTCTTCCTCGGAGATTCTATTGGCGTGGTCCATCGAGCCACGGAGGTAAGCATCGGGTGTATCGGGTTGGTGTGCATGCGTGAGTCTCAGAGTTCCTCGTGTTCGTCGTGTTCTTCGTGTTCCTCGCGTTCTCCCATCTCCCCCCTTGGTTTCGAAGTCAATCCGCGAGATCGGGCCACACACGGGGTCTTAGACCTCATCACCTTTGGATGGATTGCTACCTCATGCCGATGTGTTATGTGTCATTAGGTACAAGGCGCCATGGCCAAGGGAAGGAGAGGAGCAGCTGGACATGGAGGTGATCACGAAGCCGAACCCGACGTCGCTCGAAGCGCTCCAAGGAAGAGAAGGAAGCTGGCCGGTCCAGGACCCGGTCAGACCGGACCCACAACCGGATGCCCCGGTCCCAGGCCCGGTCAACCGGGCGCCAACTGGCGCAGCTCCCTCGTACCGGACGAAGACCGGAAACTTCGCAGATTCCCGGTTGGCGCCCGGTCGACTGGACCCAGGACCGGACCGCCCGGTCACAGGCCCGGTCAGACCGGATCCAAACCGGGTCTGACGGTAATGACCCACCAAACTGCCTTAAGTTATCCATTCGCGTACCTGTTCGCCCTTGCTGGCCATGTGTGCCTATATAAGTAGCCTGGACCCCTCCTTTACCCCTTAGACTTGTTTTGAACTCAAACCTACCTTTGAGCTTAGTCTCCCTTGGGTATCATCCCTCTGTAATCAAGGCACCTTGGTTGTTGACTTTGATCTTGTTGAGTGAGATTCTAGTACAAGTTACTCTCTCTCCCTCATCAAGCTCTTCCTCTCCAACCCCAATCTCTCTCCGGGAATTCTGCCACGTGCCTCTTCCTCGGAGATTCTATTGGCGTGGTCCATCGAGCCACGGAGGTAAGCATCGGGTGTATCGGGTTGGTGTGCGTGCGTGAGTCTCGGTGTTCTTCGTGTTGTTCGTGTTCCTCGCGTTCTCCCACCTCTCCCCTCGGTTTTCGGGGTCAAGCCGCGAGATCGGGCCACAAACGGGGTCTTAGACCTCATCATATGGTATCATCAGCTCTTGGTTACCGCGGATTTGACCCTCCACCCACCCGATTTCGTTTCTAGAAAATTTTCCAAAAAATCCCCAAAAATAGCCCCAAATTGCCTCTTGACCGATCTGTGATTTGGTTGCGTTTTGAGTGGTTTTGGTCCGTGGATCTGGTGTTGTTGTGCTTGATCTACTATTTCCCCAACTTTGAGCCTCCAATTCCATCGTTTTCCCGTCGATTTGCTCTTTGGATTTGGTTTGGGGAAGAACAGGAGAGAGAAATCGCGAAACCCGGTTGTGAATCCGGTCAACCGGACCCCAGACCGGACGAGCCGGCCCAGAACCCGGTCGACCGGGCGGCAACCGGATCCGCCGGTCCACAGTCCGGTCCAACCGGCCCCTAGACCGGGCGCAGCTCCGTGCCCTCCTTCGAGCTCGTTTTCCGGCGACATCCACCACCACCATCACCACCACCATCATCGCAGGTATAACTTGCAGCTGTCCCCTTGTAACCCCTCTTCCTTTTGCGATCTATCCCATCGAGCATTGCTTGTTTAGTGTTGCGACACATTGCACGTGGCCCCGCATTGTGAGGTGTGTGTGTCGTGTTGAGTAAAGCATCCAAGCAAACACTCGTGTGGCAAGATAGCAAAAGCGAGGCTAACGCTAACATAGTGCGTGAAAAAGCCCCAAAAACACAAAAAGAGTGCGAGTAGCACCATAAATCCATACATCCATATACCCATACATACAAAAGTGTGCAAGTGCCACCAAAGATACAAACGAGTGCAAGTGCCACCATATACAAAAGAGAAAAAGCTTTTAAGCAAAGAGAGATAAGAGAAGAGAGGCCGCGTGTGAATCTTGTTGTCTCTTCCTTTGCAACCGAAGCTTTGGCTCTCCTTGTGTTAGTGTGACACCGAGCACTTATACATACACTTTTCCGCTCACTTTTGGTTGCACTAACCCTGCTTATCTCGTGTATGTGTTCCACAACTTTTCCGTGTTTATAGTGATCTTCACATTGACATTTGGATTTTTGGACCTTACCCACTTTTAACAACATACTCGATCTTGGATTTGTCTTTTGGCTTTCCACAACACTCGCCTAACACCATATTTGCTAGCTTTTGCGTGTGGTCTTGCGTGTGTCCCGATACACTTGATCTTCCTTTCGGCTTGGTTGATTGCCTCAATACTATCTTACCTTGGTAAGAGTGCGAGGTAGTCTCCTTCCACTAACATACACAACATAGTTCTTGTCTTGCCATCATGGATAGGAACGGAGATGACTCAAGGGATGGAGAAGTCCTCCGCAACACCGAGAGGTTGGCTACTCAACACAACCTATGGACACAATGCCAAGAGTTCAAGGAGCAACTCGCTCTCTTCGAGACGCGCATCGATGAACAATACGAGGAAGTGGCTCACAACTTCTCTACCGTGAACCAAGACTTGGCTCTTCTTCGTGAAGCTACGGACAACTTGAATGGCCAAATGGCGGCTAATGATGCAAACATGGAGTGGCGCATGGATAACCTCGAGCGCGCCATCACCAACTTGGGTCGCCATCGCCGACACCGCTCTACTTCCTCTTCATCAAGCTCGCCACAAGATTACTACTCTCATGGTGGCCTTTCGTCCTCAAGCTCTTCCTCAAGGCATGAAGACCATCATCGACCTCATCGCCCACATGCTCGTCATGAAGACTCTCGCTCCAACTCTAGGCGTGGAGAAATACATCGCCATGCTCGTCCACATGAGCGTCCTCCACAAGACCAAGGCCTACAACAAGATCGTCACCAAGCGGATCGCCATGCCCACCATGGGCGTGACGACCAACCCCAAGACCAAGGTCCTCAAGATCAACCTCGACGAGATCTCCGCCGCCACCCTCGCCATGACCAACGTGGACGAGGAGAGCCACACCATGATCAAGATGAGAGACCCAACATTGAGCATCGTCAACAACCACGACAAGATCTTCAACCACATCCTCACCGTGAACCAAGTGAAGCAAGTGTTCACCTTCAACGCCAACCCAATGCTATGGTTGGCCGTAGAAGACCTCCTATTCCTCCTCTAGCCGCAAGAGATGAAGGCGCCCCTCCTCGTAGAAGAAACTTGGAGGATGAAGAAAACATGTTTGGAAGGCTCAAATTCACCATGCCAAAGTTCAAGGGTGAAGAAGATGCCGAGGCCTACCTCTCATGGGCACTCAAGGTTGACAAGATATTCCGCATCCACAACTACTCCGGTGCCAAGAAAGTGGCTATGGCATCACTTGAGTTTGAAGATTATGCCAACACTTGGTGGGAGCAAGTCCTCACTCTTAGTGAAGAAAAGGGTGAACCTCCAATTGACACTTGGGAAGAAATGAAGAAAGAGATGCATGCTCGCTTTGTTCCAACGCACTACATGACCGACCTCTTCAACAAGCTCCAAAAGTTGAAGCAAGGCACCAAGACCGTTGAGGAGTTCTACAATGAGATGGAGCTCACTATGATGTGAGCCAACATCCAAGAGTCCGGGGAGCAAACCATTGCTCGCTTCTTCAATGGCCTCAACTACCCCATCAAGAGAATTGTGGAATTCCAACCATACTCAAACATGGTTGAGTTGGTCCACCAAGCATCGAAGGCCGAGCGCCAAGTGATTGAGGACATCAAGTACTCCAAGGTCAAGAACTACTTCTCCTCCAAGCTCGCTTCATCAACTCCTCCGACTACGTCAACTCCTCCTATACAAGTGTCAAGGCCGACGCATCCTCTGCACCATCCAAGAAACCGACTATCCAAAGTCGTATGAAGCAAACAGTTTCCTCCACCGCCTCCTCTAAGGCATCCACGGGACCCTCTAGTGTCACTTACTTCAAGTGTGGCACCCAAGGTCACAAATCGTTTGAGTGCAAGAACACCAAGGTTATGATCACTATGGAGAATGGTGACATCGAGACGCTAGATGAAGATGAATACGAGGCCCTTGTGCAAGCCGCCGTGGAAAGTGAAGAAGCTTATGAGCAAGAAAGTGGAGAAGATCCTCTCTTATGTGAGCATGACCCAAGTCCCTCACTTGTGGTCACAAGGGTGCTAACAACACAACCTCAAGCTATGGAAGACCAACGGTGCAACATCTTCCAAACCCGTGCCGGAATTGGTGGCAAGTCGATCAAGGTCATCATAGATGGTGGAAGTTGCCATAACCTTGCTAGCACCGAGTTGTGTGAGAAGCTCAACCTCACTCTCCGCAAGCATCCTCACCCGTACCATATCCAATGGTTGAGTGACAAGGGCAACGTCAAGATACAACATACCGTCACCGTCACCTTAAAGATTGGACCTTATGAGGACACTATCGATTGTGACGTGGTACCCATGACGGTGTGCCACATGTTGCTTGGCCGCCCTTGGCAATTTGACAAGAAGGCTATACATGATGGACTCTCCAACACATACACCTTCAAGGTCAACGACAAGAAGTTCGAGTTGCGCCCGATGACTCCTAGCCAAATCATCGCGGATAATGCGAAGGCTTTAGCGAGGGCTCGACTCCGCACCCATCATAGTGAGATGAGAGGAGAGGGAGCGACCCACCACAAAGATAGTGAGCGCCACAAGCCATATATGAGTGAGACCAAGAGTGTTCTCCTAGCCACCAAGAGTGAGTGGAGAGAGGTCCAAGAGAACCCATCCACCATATTGCACTACGTGCTCATATGCAAGGGACCATCGTCGGCGACTAACGACTTAACCAACATTCCTCCATCTTTGTTGTCTCTTTTGCAGGAGTTTCAAGACGTCTTCCCCGATGAGCTCCCTCATGGACTACCACCACTTCGAGGCATCGAACACCGCATCGACCTCATACCCGGCGCTCCGCTTCCAAACCGTGCCGCCTACCGCACCAACCCCGAAGAAACAAAGGAGATCCAACGCCAAATTCAATATCTCCTCGCCAAAGGGTATGTCCGCGAAAGCCTTAGCCCTTGTGCGGTTCCCGTGATTCTTGTGCCTAAACCGGATGAGACGCAACGGATGTGTATGGATTGTCGCCCCATCAATGCCATTACCGTCCGTTACCTCCATCCCATTCCGTGTTTAGATGACATGCTTGACGAGTTAAGTGGTGCCACGATTTTCTCTAAAGTCGATTTGCGTAGTGGCTACCACCAAATCCGCATGGCCATTGGTGATGAATGGAAAACGGCATTCAAGACCAAACTTGGTCTCTATGAATGGCTCGTTATGCCTTTCGGTCTTTCCAATGCTCCATCTACTTTCATGCGCCTCATGAATCACATCTTGCGTCCTCTCATTGGCAAGAGTGTGGTTGTCTATTTCGATGATATTCTCATTTATAGCAAAAACCTCGAGGACCATGTGCAACATGTGAGAGAGGTCTTGTGCATCTTGCGTCATGAAAAGCTTTATGCTAACCTCCCCAAGTGCACCTTTGCTCAAAACAAATTGGTTTTCCTTGGCTTTGTGGTTTCCGCTAATGGGATTGAAGTTGATTCTTCCAAGGTGGAGGCCATCCACAATTGGCCTACTCCTACAAATGTTGGTCAAGTCCGAAGTTTTCATGGACTTGCCGGTTTCTACTGCCGCTTTGTGAAAGACTTTAGCACCATTGCTTGCCCTTTGAATGAGCTTACCAAGAAGAATGTTCCTTTTGTTTGGGGCAAGGCCCAACAAAATGCTTTTGATGAGTTGAAGAAACGCCTTACCGAAGCTCCCCTTCTTATTCTTCCAAATTTTGCAAAAACTTTTGAGATTGAGTGTGATGCAAGTGGGCTTGGTATTGGTGGTTTTCTTATGCAAGAGGGCAAACCCGTGGCATACTATAGTGAGAAGTTAGATGGCGCACGCCTCAACTATCCTATATATGACAAGGAGCTCTACGCTTTTGTTCGTGTTCTTGAAGTTTGGCAACACTATCTTTGGCCAAAAGAGTTTATCATTCATTCCGACCATGAGTCCTTGAAATATTTGAAAAGCCAACACAACTTGAACAAACGACATGCAAAATGGGTCGAGTTCATTGAGTCCTTCCCATATGTGATCAAATACAAGAAGGGCAAGGACAATGTTGTGGCGGATGCTCTTTCCCGCAAAAACACCCTTTTGCTAACTCGTTTGGATTTTCATGTTTTGGGACTCGAAGAGATCAAAGAACTCTATCCTTCTGATTCTTTCTTTGCTCTCATATTTGAGAAGTGCTCCGTTGAACGAGGAGTGGATGATTTCTATTTGCATGATGGCTACTTGTTCAAAGCTAACAAGATTTGCATTCCCGAGTCTTCGCTTCGAAAATTGCTTTTGCAAGAGTCACATGGAGGTGGTCTTATGGGTCACTTTGGACGTGACAAGACATATGCCATGCTCTCAACCCACTACTATTGGCCAAAGATGAAGCGAGATGTGGAACACCTTTTTCGCCGGTGCACCACTTGCTTACAAGCTAAGTCTACCTCCAACCCTTATGGTCTTTACACTCCATTGCCTATTCCATATGCACCATGGACCGATATTAGCATGGATTTCGTTCTAGGATTGCCTCGCACTAAGCATGGTCATGATTCCATATTTGTGGTAGTGGATAGATTCTCTAAGATGGCTCATTTCATACCTTGTCACAAGAGTGACTATGCTTCACACATTGCTTCATTGTTTTTCAGGGAAATTGTCCGCCTACATGGAGTACCACAAAGCATTGTGTCGGATCGAGACGTCAAGTTCATGAGTTATCTTTGGAAGTCGCTCATGGCAAAGTTTGGAGTGAAGCTCTTGTTCTCATCATCATCGCACCCGCAAACGGACGGCCAAACGGAAGTGGTCAATCGAAGCCTCTCCACTCTCCTACGCATCCTCGTGAAGAAGAACTTGAAGTCATGGGAGGAGTGCCTTCCTCACGCCGAGTTCGCCTACAACCGCGCCAAGCACAAGACAACATCAAGGAGCCCCTTCATGGTCGTCTACGGCTTCGAACCTTACACGGCACTAGACATACTCCCGCTTCCTCTTCATGAGCGGACCAACATGGACTTCGACAAGCGCACCGCCGCCATCAAGAAGCTTCTTGAAGAAACAAGGGCGACCATACAAGAACATGTACTTCGTCAAGCCAACCGCATCAACGCCAAGAAGAAGGAAAGGATATTTCAAGAAGGAGACCTCGTTTGGATCCACCTCCGGAAGGAAAGGTTCCCTCATGAGCGCAACTCCAAGCTCAAGCCAAGAGGAGATGGCCCCTTCAAGGTCCTCAAATGCATCAACAAAAACGCTTACGTCATCGACATTCCGACATCAAAGTACTTGGTGAGCAACACATTCAACGTCTCGGACTTGTCACCCTATCATGGAGATGAGGAGGTGCAAGAGTCGAGGACGACTCTTTCCCAAGGGGGGGGAGATGATGTAGCCCCGCTCACCAACGTCGCTACACCAAGACCAACAAGTCCCCCAAGTGGACCGATGACACGAGCCCGAGTTAAAGCTCTACATGATGAGGTGAACTCGCTCCTCACCACCCTTGATCTTGGTACCCCTTTTGGATGGATTGCTACCTCATGCCGATGTGTTATGTGTCATTAGGTACAAGGAGCATCAAGACTCCGGAGAGGAGGACACGCCATGGCCAAGGGAAGGAGAGGAGCAGCTGGACATGGAGGTGATCACGAAGCTGAACCCGACGTCGCTCGAAGCGCTCCAAGGAAGAGAAGGAAGCTGGCCGGTCCAGGACCCGGTCAGACCGGACCCACAACCGGACACCCCGGTCTCAGGCCCGGTCAACCGGGCGCCAACCGGCGCAGCTCCCTCGTACCGGACAAAGACCGGAAACTTCGCAGATTCCCGGTTGGCGCCCGGTCGACCGGACCCAGGACCGGACCGCCCGGTCACAGGCCCGGTCAGACCGGATCCAAACCGGGTCTGACGGGAATGACCCACCAATCTGCCTTAAGTTATCCATTCGCGTACCTGTTCGCCCTTGCTGGCCATGTGTGCCTATATAAGTAGCCTGGACCCCTCCTTTACCCCTTAGACTTGTTTTGAACTCAAACCTACCTTTGAGCTTAGTCTCCCTTGGGTATCATCCCTCTGTAATCAAGGCACCTTGGTTGTTGACTTTGATCTTGTTGAGTGAGATTCTAGTACAAGTTACTCTCTCTCCCTCATCAAGCTCTTCCTCTCCAACCCCAATCTCTCTCCGGGAATTCTGCCACGTGCCTCTTCCTCGGAGATTCTATTGGCGTGGTCCATGGAGCCACGGAGGTAAGCATCGGGTGTATCGGGTTGGTGTGCGTGCGTGAGTCTCGGTGTTCTTCGTGTTCCTCGCGTTCTCCCACCTCTCACCTCGGTTTTCGGGGTCAACCCGCGAGATCGGGCCACAAACGGGGTCTTAGACCTCATCAGCATGGCATGGCCGGCCACTCTCAAATGCCAAGCATTGATGGACAAGACAAAGGTACACATGTAGTGTAGATCAATCAAGGTGGAGTCTAGGTGATATGAGATGATGATGAGAAACAAGTTAAATAGTTGGATATGGTAAAAGAGATTGATCTCAAGGAATGATCAATTGATCATGTATTTAGATCATACTAAATATGTGTGGTGATGATGGTGTAGGAGAGGTACAAAAGATTCCCAAGACTTATCACTTGATCTTGAACCTAATAAGGATTTGATTTGGATCACTACCTAAGCATATGGCTCATTTGAAAAAGATTAGTTGTTTTTTTTCAAAAAAAAATTTGAGATAAGCTAGGTAGTGCATAGGGTTTAAAAATGCTCTTCCCACTTTAATGAGCAAGGTAGTTTTTTCTCAAAAAAATGAGTATGAGAAAAAAAGATGGCAAGAAATGGTATGAATACCATAACATGCTTTTTGTTAAAAAGAAAGAATAGAATAAACATTTTGATAGAAAGTTTTTTTTGGTTGAAGGAAATGAGATGATACAAAACACCATCCACATTTCCCATTTTAAAGGTTTGAAAAACTTTGATAAAACTAGGATTAGTTTTGTAGTGAAAATTAGAGAAGAGTCTTAAATATGATTTTTGGCAAATAAAATATTTTGGGAGAAGTGATCTCAAGTGTAGAGGGTGGCTACATAATGTAGCTACCATCTTCCCTCTTGGTTTTGTGGAGATTAGACATGGATTAAAATAAAAACAAGAGGTACAAGAGGAAGAAGTGATCTAGTGCTGAAATATTGGATATGGTGCAAGATCAAGTGAAAATAAGAGTTGCAAGGACAGAATGAGACATGCAAGACGTGGAAGTTCTAGAGGGTGTTGCATAGATGAGATCCATGTATTGAGGTCACTAATAACAGCTGGGGGTGCTTAGAGATCATCTGCCAAAGTTTGAACATTTTAAGCCTGCCAAAACACCTTATTGAGTTGGCTTCAAAACCATCAAGGATAAGTGGGCATAAGAGTGATCAAGTTCAAGGAAATGACATGGTTGGGAAGTGCTCATGATAAGGTAGGTCTAGGACCAAGTGAGGTTCATTGGATGGAAAAGGATTTCTTAATCCAAAGGCTCCAAAATGGAACCTGAAAACAGATTTAGGACTTAGCCAAATTTAGTGAGGCATTAGGGTTTTGACTAGGGTATAAGAGAGAAGGTTGTAGTAAAAAGGAAAACAATTTTTCCTAAACGACACAGGTGGTTTTATTAGGTGAGTTGCTGGTTTTACCACTAGGGGTGTTGTTCTTTGGGGTAGCTCAAGACAAAACTCAATAAGCAAAACAAGACAATTCATCTACCAGCAGATCAAGGTAATTCATATTAAACAACCAGATCAAGGTAATTCATCTAATTAGTCTTTAGAAAAAGTTTTTATTCCCCCTAATTTTTGCACTAATAACAACTAATCATGGTTGCAAAAGTTGGGGTGTTACAATAAAGTTGTGGTCGAAGAAAAACTTGGGAAAAAGAAACTTGCGAATAGAGAGCTTGGGTATGCCAATTTTGTTATCGGTGAATAATAAGCTCTTATGCAAATACGAAGCATCAAGTCCTTTCTCAAGGGTGAAAGAACATCTCTCACAATATGTTTTGTGTGTTTGATGTCAATGTATGTGATACACTAATGTTTGATGAAGTGGTGCAGGGATTATATAGATACATGTATATGAGTGACTTGTGTGAAAAAACGAGTCAAAAGGAAGCTGAAACAGAATCACCAGGCCGGATAATCCGGGCCGGATATTTGCAAAATATCCGGCCCCCAAAATTTGGCTAAGGATCAGAGGCGACGCGGCTCAGTACTTCCCTGGCATGGGGCCGGACTTTTGGCCGGACATTTGGCCGGTTTTTCTCCAGGGATGGATTTTTCCACGGGGCCGGATTATCTGGCCCCAACTTAGGCCGGATTATCCGGCCCTCGAAAGTTACCAACGGCTGGTTTTTGAGGGGGGGTATTTATACCCCTTCTTCTACCTTCCTCCTCGCTCAATCATCACACAAATTCTGCCAAGTCTCACCACCATTAGAGCCACCTCAAGAACACAAGATTTTCAAGATCTCCTCCCTCACCCAACCAAAGCTCTTGATTTTTGGAGATTCGAAGGAAAAGACACCGATCTACATCCTCACCTAAGCGATTTAGATTTCACCCTCATATGCTTGAGGGCCCTCTTGCTAGTGTTCCTCTTTGGATCCCTAGTTGATTGTTGTTGATTGTTGTGTTGTTACAGATTTGGGAGCCTCCAATTTGGTTGTGGATGTGTGCCCCAAGAACCTTGTAAAGGCCCGGTTTCCGCCTCGAAGAAATCCCTTAGTGGAAGTGGGCTAGGCCTTAGTGGCGTTGCTCACAGGAGATCTGAGTGAAGCCTTCGTGGCTGTTGGTTTGGCTTTCGTAGCAACCACACTCCTCCAAACATAGACGTACCTTCTTGCAAAGGAAGGGAACTACGGGAATCATATCCGTGTCTCCGCGTGCTCCACTCTCGATTACCTCTATCCTATTCTATCTCCTATATATTGCGTAGCTATATCGTGCTTAGTTGTTAGCTTTGTCATATAGGTAAATTAACTTAGTTGCATATCTAGAGAATTTACCTTTGTGTCAAGCCTAAATTGAAAAAGAACTAAAAATTGGTTTGCACCTATTCACCCCTCCTCTAGGTGCGGCATACAATCCTTTCAATTGGTATCAGAGTCTCGGCTCTTATTTCGGGCTTAACCGCCTAATATAGCATCATTCATCAGTTGAAGCACAAAATTTTCTCGAGAAGTAGCTTCGGCAGCTTCAGCAACCGCAGTTTTCTTCAGCGCTATGGCTTCCTGAGCTTGCTGAACAGCCAGTTTTTCATTTTCAGATGCTGTTCCATTATCACGAGAGCTTGTTTTTTCATCGACTGTAGTTGTTGACGGAGCTCGTCCAAGTCTTCATTTTGTGTAGCACTCGACGAACCTGCAATAAACTCGTGAGCGGAAGACCTTTTTGAGTAAGACGCAGCAGGCAAAGCAGTCGAGGTTGGCACCACGGTATAGTTGTCAAAAATTAACTAGAAAGAAATACTTCGATATCAATATCTCGGCAACATAGCTTTTCATTAATAAGGTCAGATAGTTACATGGCTATTACAAAAGGAGGGTTCCTACTGAACTAGTGGGATAGTTTTCGCCAAAGCTACTTTGGCGACAACATCAAAAGAGAAGAAAAACAAAAGAGAAGAAAAACAAAAGAGAGACAAGGTGGTCTACTTGACCTTCGGTTTCGACGAACTGGGTGCGGGAGTTGGTTTGCATCCAAGGAAGGCAAGGATTGGCTTTGAGTTTGGCTTGGCAGCTGAATGGATCGTAGCGAACAAGAGGGGGGGTGAATGGCGCTACGGCAATTTTTAGTCTTTTTCAATTTTTATGCAACGGAAGGTAAAGGTGAGAACTTTAGCAATAGGGGTGATCCTACACTGATTATCGGACACGTGCAACAAGTAAAGGAATCAACAAGATAACGAGAGTAAGGAGCGAGACAACCGGGGGCGTGGAGGCGAGTCGAGGTTTGTTTCCCGCAGTTCCTTCCACAATAGGAAGTACGTCTGCGTTGAGGAGGTGCTAGTCTCACACAAGAGACTAGACGGCCACACCACGAAGGAAGGCCTCACCTTCTTCCTCGAGAGAGCTCCACGGAGGTGCTCTCCCTCTTCCACTAAGGCACCGGTCGAGGCGGTGATTCCTTCACAAGGTTGGGGCGAGCTCCACACACAAGGATGCTCCCAACACCCTATGGAGCTAGTACATCACCAAGCTAGACTCCATAGCTGCACATCTCCAATGCTCCACCATAGGAACCCTTCTCCAATGCTCCACCATAGGAACCCTTCCAATGCTCCACCAAGGAACCCTTCGAATGCTCCACCAAAGGAACTCTTCTCCAATGCTCCACTAAAGGAACCCTACCACCAAGATCCACTAAGGAATAGCTAGTATTTGTGAAATCTCTCTTGGTAGAACTATAGATCGGGGTCTCCTCCACCAATCCTCAAAGTTTGGGCAAGATTGGTTGGATGGTGAAGGAGATCCTCAAGGATTAAGCTCAGCAACAATGGAGGAGAGAGAGAGGGAAGAGATAAAATCGTGTTGGGGAAGAAGGAGCCCTTAAATAGGCTCCTCCAAATCCAACCGTTATGCCCAGTTTTTGCCTAAGCGGTACTACCGCTTTTGGGAAGCGGTACTACCGCTCTGAGTTCGAATTCCCCCAGATCTAGTCCATGTGGACGCAGAGCGGTACTACCGCTCGAGGTACCGCTCGAGGTACCGCAACAGGGTCCAAACCTTACTGGACTCGAAGCGGTACCAAGGCGGTACCAGAGCGGTACAGCCGTAACTCGTTTACGGTACCTGAGCGGTACCGTGGGCGGTACTACCGCTCGTGAGCGGTACTACCGCTCCAGGTACCGTAACCAGTACTGTGGGTCGATTTCAGCGCAGAACTCAGAGCGGTACCGTGGGGCGGTACCTATAGGGGTAGCGGTACTACCGCTACAGGTACCGGTAGTACCGGCCTGGCTAAAACTAGTTTTCTCCCCCTTTTTCTCTCCAGCCATGTCACCTCGCTAAACACACACAAAACCAGAAAACCTATCAACTACACTTCAGTCTTCCGATCTTGACGTATCCAGCGAGGTCACCGTGCACTTGCAAATCTAGCAATGATACTCAAGGCACACGGTGAGATTATTCAAGTGTTGTCATCAAACACACAAAACTTGGGGTGTAAATTTTGCTCTTACAATCTCCCCCTTTTTGGTGTTTGATGACAACACAAGATTTTACAATAACATATGATATTATGATGTGATACTTAGATTTGCAAAAACTCGACGGAGCTCCCCCTACACATGTGCATATCACAAGTATGTATTTGAATACAAATACACATGTTATAGAGACATCACTCCCCCTAGTTTTTACGAACCAAGCACATATGCAACATGGATAGATGACATGTTCAAGTAGCATATGCACAATATGGAGGCAATATAGGATCATGCAAGGAGATTTGGGTGAAGTTATCATACCATAGCCTTGAGAATACCCAAACTCACCATAAGATGCCTCCATAGGGTTGTTGATGTAGCCATAAGAAAAGATAAGCAACTAGAACCAAAAAGGCTACAAACAACAAAGGTCCCATCCACATAGGAACTTCTCCCCCTTTGGCATCA
This sequence comes from Lolium perenne, assembly GCF_019359855.2. NCBI lineage: Eukaryota > Viridiplantae > Streptophyta > Magnoliopsida > Poales > Poaceae > Lolium > Lolium perenne. Next base: position 114,086,395 of record NC_067249.2, read on the forward strand.
TAACACCAAAAAGGAGGGTAAAGAAACTATAAGGATGGAGCAAAAGAACATACAACCAAGCTTGCAAAAATCACGAGAAAACAAGCTTGAAAGAGGTTCTTCAAAAACAAGACAAAGAAACCAAAGAAGAAAGACAAAAGAAGGTCACAACGAAACACAAAGAACCGAAAAACCCCTCAAAGAGGGGGTGTTGGTGGCCGAAGCCACCGTGTAAGAGTATAGTAGTGTGAGGTCGCGTAGATGTATCTAGGACTCACGGACTACAACTCAACACGAAGCTCATAAGTCACTCAATTGACAAATAGCAAATGTTTTGGATTTCTTTATGCATTATGGGGGGAGGGATAGCTCAATGGATTTAAACCGCACTCCCCCTATGTTCATGCGTGCCTTTCATCTAGATATAAAGGTTAGGAGTGGTATGTGCGCACGACGGTCAAGCAAAGTTCGATGGATCAATGATATTTAGCTCATGCCTCAACTCAATGAAACGCTTCTCATCCAAGGGATTCGTGAAGATGTCCGCCAATTGCTCCTTGGTGCCAATATAGGATAGTACAATATCTCCGTGAGCAATGTGATCTCGGATGAAGTGGTTCCGTATCTCAATGTGCTTCGTCTTGCCATGGAGAACTGGATTGTAGGCGATCTTGATTGCGCTCTCATTGTCACACAAAAGAGACACCTTGCTATACTCGAGTCCATAATCCCGCAAGGTTTGCCTCATCCACAAGATTTGAGCACAACTACTCGCCGCGTGACAAGGGAGTAACTTATCAATGCCTACGGGTTGTAGACTAGGGTTTAGTTAGAAGTAGAGGGCAAGTAGATCTCGAAGGTTTCAGCCGAAAAGTACTCGACGATACAGAAACTAGGGTTTGTAAGACAATGATTCGATACTTTCTTTGTCCCTCGACTCCCCCTTATATAGGAGGTGGAGCCGAGGGATTCGTAATGTACAAGTTACAGAGTCCGGGAGGGTTTCCAACTCATCCCGCAAGATTACAAATATTATCTCCTAATACAACTCTAGCTTTCCTTAATAGCAATTTGGGCTTCCGATTCTTCTTATTCTTCGAGTCGTGGGCCTTCAGTAAACCCCGGGTACTATCTTCGGCAGGCCCATTGGGGATGCCTATGTCAGTAGCCCCCGAGATTTTGCTTGAATCGTAGAGTCAGGGAAAATCTCCACTGTTATATTTACTCGATAACTTTGAACTTCACCATATTTCTTTGCGTATGAATTTCTATATTGTACAGGGATAATGGTAGTTGGGGCTAGTTCATCTGACGGATCAGGTACTAGTTAACTGCTCTAGTGGCAATCCGCAAAAACCTACTTCAAGATCACGTCCCTGGACATGATATCGGGATACTGGTGTAAACTTCGACAGGTGCCGCTTAAGGTCTTACCATTCCGTCGAGTCCCAGTCATATTTATTGGGTACCTAACGCGTCCGTTAGGATTTTTCTTCGTATCTATTGATACGGATAAAAGTAGCAAACCGACGTCAGAGACGGTGCCACGCCACACAGAACGGATCTGGGGTCTTACTTCGCAAAGTTTTGCGGCATTCAGAAATTGTTCGCAACTTTGGCGTTCTGAGAATATATTGTCGAGTGCTTATTCGGCTGTTGGAATAGCACATTTTATTGAGTCAACGGATGACTTATATTGCTCTCCCGATGGGAGTATATGTAGAGTTATTTATAACTCGAAATATACTCTCTTATTCTTCTTTCTTTCTTCTTTCCCCTTTTTAAAATTTCATCGGGTACGCGAACAGCGTTCCCGATGGGAGTAGCCCCCGAGGCTACAGCCAAGGACTTGTGCTTGGGTGTAGGCTCCACATCTTATGTCGCTATATTTTCTTTCTCTCTCGAAACTTTCAAATCTCTCGGGTGCGCGAACAACGCTCCCGATGGGAGTAGCCCCCGAGGCTATGAACAAATGCTTGAGTTTGGTCGTAGGCTCTCGCCATTTCTATTTTGCCATAATCGAATTTTTTCTTTTTTCCAAAGTAGCCCCCGAGCATTTGGTCAAAAACTTGTATTTGATCAAAGGCTCTCAAAATGATCCATAATCGTCTACTGTCGCCTTTTTGTGGAGTTGTTGAGTCGAAATTTCTTTTTGTCAAAGTGACATCACTGCTGACGATAGCCACGATCGCTGGTCCTGGAAAACGCGAAAAGTTCTCTCTCGCTGCCTTGCGGGCCCAACTTACACACCGTATTGACACGTCGTGCAAGTGGGGGACACACGTCCTCCACTTTTCCTGGCGCACGTACCGTAACTCCTGTGCTTTCGCGCCTATATGAAATTACTTTTTTACCCCTGCTCCACGTGTACACCATCTGCCTCACACTTTTTCCATCCAATGGTGCGCCGATTCGCCGCACCTCTATTTAAGGTCTTCATCTTCTTCCTTCCGCACTTTCGCTCGCGCCGCTCCTCTGCTCTCCTCTGCGAAAATCTCCTCTCGCGCCCCATAGTTCCTTGAGCTCAAACGCTGTCACCCTGTACTCCTGCGCCATTGTTGATGCCACCGCGCAGATTGACCAGGCATAGCACTCCTGAGTCGAAGATGGCTTCCGCAGATCTGGGGAGCGCTGAGTGGGAGAGATCCAAAATCTCTCCCCAAGATATTAACCTGCTGAAGAAACTGGGGATCAGCAAGAAGCTAGACGCGCTACGCTTCCCCAGCGAAGAGAGCTACCCAACCCCTCCGATGGAGTATCGGGTTAGTTTTGTTGACCATCTCATCCGTGGCCTCTCTGCCCCCGTTCACAATTTTGTTCGGGGGTTGCTTTATGTTTACGGATTGCAACTTCATCATCTCACTCCCAACTCTATCCTCCATATTTCCATTTTCATCACTCTTTGCGAATCCTTCCTCGGCGTCCAGCCTAATTGGGCGTTATGGAAACGCATCTTTTTGTGTTGCCGTAATGGCTCTCCCAATGTCGCCTATAACATAGGCGGCGTTGTTATCTGCGTTCGCCCTGATGTCGAGTACTTCGATGTCAAATTCCCTGACCCAGTTCATGGGTGGCGCAAAAAGTGGCTGTATATCCACGAAGAGAATCATGGATCTATCGAAGACAACATTCCTCCTTTTGATGGTGCCGAGAAAATCTATCGCCGTCGGTCCTGGGATGCAGAGGCTACCAACAAAGAAAAAACAGCGACTGAGGCACTGATGACTCGCATCCATGAGCTTCAAAGTACCCGCGGTCAAGAACTGTAGGGTATCAAAATCACGACATATTTCCTTAGGATTAGAGTGCAGCCTCTACAAGCTCGCAAAAATCCCCTTTGGAAGTATGCTGGCAACAAGGATGTGCATCTCCTGTCGGTGGATTTGCCGGTCAAGGACTTAGAAAAACTTGTCTGAAAAATCTCCTCCCTCAGCAAGAAAGATTCTATCCCCTTTTCTTGTCGCGTAAAGCCATATAGCGCCACCAATGCGCTTCCCAAGGTAACCTTTGTCTAGATTATTTTTCGACTTGCTCGTTTTTGTTTGACATCCTTTCCATAACTCTTTTGTCGACATCCCCCTTCTTTTTTTATAGAACCATCCAGATCTTGTTTCTCTTCCTCCCCTTCCTGAAGGTGGAGAGGTCGAAGAACGGGCCGTTGTCACCGATGACAACCAGGGTACTTCTCGCCCTGAGAGTGAAGCCGCGGGTTCTCGAAAATCTACAGTATCCTTTGAAAAAGATATTGGATCTGAGGCTACCGGATCGGCACACTCTCCTCCTCCCGCTGTTTCCCCAACGAACAAGAGGAAAAGGGATGAGGTTGTCGACTCTGGCCCCTCCAAGACCAGCACTCCTCCTGCCGAAGAAGTTGTTCCTACTAAAAAGAGGACAACTTTCGACCCTTACGCCGATGCTGTCATCAGCTCGTAAGTTCTTACCGCTGTTTTTATTGCTCACCATTGATTATTTTGACTATATTGATTAATATCCTGCCGCCTTTTTTTATAGTGATGACGAGGATGAAATTCAACCTATCGACCCGACTACTCGAACGAGTACGTCTCATACTTTAGTTATTTCTGAAGCTCATCCTGATGGGGATGAATCTTCGTCTCCTCCTCAAGATGCAAAGCATCCAACACCAGTCGCAAGCCCCAGAGCCTCTTCACCGAAGAGGGCTAGGACGGAACCATCCACGGACCCTGTCCTGGTGGCCAATACGTCCGCGACTCCTTCTCTGGATGACGTAAGTTTTTCTCTTCTTTCTTTTTGTCTCGATGTTTTGCAATATTTGCCTCTTCCCTTTGTTTTATTTTAATTTCTGTCGAACTTTCACCTTCTATATTGACTTCTTTTTTCCTTTGGTTTGCTCTTCAGCCCGTGATGCAATCATTTATTCGCCTCGGTACCCAATTCATCGGGTATCGTGATCATGCGAATAAACTGGAAGGTACTGTTTTTCCCTTGCCCTCTTTGCTGCACACTCCTTTAGTATGTTTGTCGTGACGTTTTACCATTGTTTGTTTTCTCCAGAAAATCTTGCCGAAGCCAACAAACGTGCTGACGCTCTTGCAATTAAATTAGAGCAAAGCGAATCAGCTCGTAAGAAGGCTGAAGCAGATGCTGCCTCTGTCGAAGACCTCCGAAAAAGGCTTCATGACGCAGAAACTTCTTTGAGCGAGCATATAACCGAACAATCTGCTCGTGAAGTAGCAATTATTAAGCGCTTGGAATCGCAAAGCCGTCGCTTTGTCAGTAAGTGCTCGAGCTATTTTGCATTCCTTGGACTTGCTTTTCTTTACTCATTTGTTGATCAATAAATTTTTGCCTCAACAGGGAAAACGTCTCAAGAATATGAACTTGAAGATCCCGACAATGATCCCCTGCTTGACGCACTTTCTTTCCTTGAGTTTCACGGAGATGAAGCACGCGAAGGCCTTGCTGAGGCTAGGGAAGGATTGTCGCGACTCTACCCTTACTTCTTCCCGAAGAAAAAGGAACCCGCAACTTTTCTTGCTCTTACCAAGTGCTTCAATCCCCTAGAAGATCTTGGACTTAAACTTCGCCAAGAAAATTTGAAGGTTGCCGTTGAAGGTACTATTGCCCTGGTTGTTGACAGCCAGCAAAACGTCGACTGGACCAAAGTTGGCGACACACAGGAGATGGAGACCACGAAGTGGCAATCGCTGATCAGGGCTGCAAAGCCTAACTCAAAGAAGATCCTCGCCTATCTTGGATGCAAGCCGACTCCTGCTCCCAGCTCGTCGAAGCCGGAGGTCTAGTAGAATGCCCTATCTTCTTCTTCTTTTTTTTACTGTTTCTTTTGATATTGTCGTCACAATAGCTTTGGCGACAACTGTCGTAGTAGTTCTTTTGAAGACTCCTTCTGTAATAGCTGTGTAAATTTTCCGAAGATCAATGGAATTCTGTTTTGCGTGATCATTGATACTGAAATTTTCTTTTCCAGTTTATATTTGATAACTACTCCGCAAATCCTCATCTTGCCGATAATTTTCCTGCTTCCTCCTTCGCGAAGAAAACACTTGTCGATGATAACCTTGTCAAAAGTTCTTCGAGTAAACACTCCTCGCAAAATTTGCAAGAACTTCGCCAACAACTTCAATCCATGAAAAAGCAAATGCTTGTACTAATGGAACAGTCTCAAAGATCTTCGGAGAGGGAAAAAGTTGCTCTTCAACAGGCTCAGGATACTATGGCTGTGAAGGATGCCGCGGTTGCTGAGGCTACCGAAGCTTCTTCTCGAGAAAATTACATGCTTCAACTGATGAATGACGCCAGCCTGGATATGACAGGTATGCTTCATGCATTTAACCATGCTTGATGTCGTTCCTGCTATTTTTCCTTCCTTAATAATTTCTCCGCTGAAACAGGCTCATTTTTGGATACTGCTGCCGAAGATCAACGTGTTGAAGCTCAAACCAATGTGCTACTCAGACTTGCTGCAGAACATGGTTCTAACTTTTGGGTTACGCCTGAGCGTACCCGCCAAATTGTCAGATTTCAAGATCGCGCGGGTCAGGTCCGTGATTTCCTCGACTTCTGTACAATGACATTATTTTTAGTTTATGGGACCATGTTCCCGCGCAACAAGATGCCAGAAACCCTTCCTGCTTTGATGGAGAAATTTAGAGATGCCCCTCGAATCCATGGCTTTGTGCGGGCCCAATTATCTGCTAGCGCAAGATTTGCTATGATGATGATAAAAATTTGCTATCCAAAATTGCCCATGAATCAAGTTGTTGCCAAGTGCCTGGCCAAGATGTCAAAAAGGAAGAGAAACATGGGAAAAATTGATGACATTGTGACTCCTGTAGCAGAAGATATGATGGATGAACTTCTTCGGATGGACGCTGAGTTCTTCGTGAAGGGTAGCTATGCTGAACATAGTACTCGTGCTACAAATGAGCGAATAACCATAGATCTTGTGCTAGGCATCCACTGAGGGTTTTTCTTTTATCTTGCTGAACTTTCTCCATGGTTGCGTCTTGTATGTTGTGAACATAATCTATATTGTAAAGCCGCCAAATATGTATATATATGTATTTTTTATTTTTGATCGTCAAGCCCTCGAGTGTTTTGGTGGCAACTTTCTATATTGTTTTTGCGAGGTTTTAAACCAAGGCAATCGAATTGTAATGAGTATACTATATTTATGGGTGTTAGCCCCCGATCTTCTTTTTATTTGGCGAGGTATTTTGTACCAAGGCGAAATATTTTTTGCAAGTTGAATTCATCTATGTTGTGTATATTTTGTAACCTCGAAGGCGTTAGCCCCCAAGCGTGTCGAAGAACAAGAAGTATATCTCCACTATCTTTATTATATTGCAGCACCGCGAGCCCGCCTCATTAAAAACCTTTCCAGCCCCACTCGGTGCCCTGAAAAGGAAAAGAGTGCGTCTGAAAACTCGCGGGCGTTTCAGTACATTGTATTTTTACAGCGGAGGACTATATTTCTACTCTAAGCGTAGAATCGCCTGAGTTGCGCCACGTTCCAGGGATTTTTCTCTGGAGCTCCTGTCTTCTTGTCCTTGATCCTGTACGCTCCTCCTTCAATTACTTCTGTGACGATGTAAGGGCCCAGCCATGGCGACTCGAGTTTTTCAGTACTTTGCTGATTGAGCCGTAGGACTAAATCTCTGACCTGAAAAGATCTTGGCCGCAATCGTCGACTGTGGTAGTTTTTCAGGTCTTGCTGGTACTTGGTGACCCATGAGAGTACTTCATCTCGAGCTTCGTCGAGTGCATCTACATCGTCCTCCAAAGCTCTTCTTGAAGTTTCTTCATCATACTCTGTGACTCTTGGGGAGTCATGCTCTATTTCAATCAGTAGTACTGCCTCAGCTCCATGGACTAAGAAGAACGGAGTTTCTTGTGTCGCCGTGTTTGGTGTTGTTCGAATACTCCACAAAACACTTGGAAATTCTTCTGGCCAGGTATGTCGAGCCTTTTCAAGCGGTCCTAGCAGGCGCTTTTTAATACCATTGCAGATGATACCATTGGCTTTCTCGACTTGACCATTGGTTTGCGGGTGCCCAACTGACGCGAAGTGCAATTTGATGCCTACTTCTGCACAGTACGCCTTGAATTCCTTGGATGTGAAGTTGCTGCCATTGTCTGTGACGATGCTGTGAGGTACTCCAAATCGAAAAACGATGCTCTTCACGAATTTTATTGCTGATGCTGCATCCGGTGAATTTATCGGCTTTGCTTCTATCCACTTGGTGAATTTATCGACAGCAACCAGCATGTACTCGTATCCTCCTGGCGAGGCCTTGTGTAATTTTCCCACCATATCGAGACCCCATTGGGCAAAGGGCCAAGACAATGGTATTGGCATCAGTTCTGCTGCTGGAGAGTGGGGTTTTGTGGCGAATCTTTGGCACGCGTCGCAGGTTTTTACTATCTCCTTCGCATCCTCAATTGCTGTCAACCAGTAAAATCCAGCCCGAAAAACTTTGGCCGCAATAGCTCGACTGCTCGCATGATGACCATAGATTCCCTCGTGTACATCCTTTAAGATTATCCTTCCTTCTTCAGGTGTGACGCATCTTTGTAACACGCCCGAAATACTACGCTTGTATAATTTCCCTTTGACCACTGTGAAGGCCTTGGATCATCGAATAACTCGCCTTGCTTCGACTGGATCATCGGGTATTTCTTTCCTTAGGATATACGATATGTACGCTTGCATCCATGGGACTTCCACCATCATCACCAGCTCCTGGTCCTATTCTTCTTCTGGTGCTTCTTTAAGAGCTATCGAAGTTTTCTCCTCCTTTTCCTTCTTCTGCACCTTCTTTGGTTTGGTGGATCTCTCGGTTATTTCTTCCCAAAATACTCCTGGCGGGATTGCAAGGCACTGCGACCCGATATTTGCGAGAACATCGGCTTCATCATTGCTTAGCCTGCTAATATGATTTACTTCGCATCCATCAAATAGCTTCTCAAGCTCGTTGTACACTTCCTTGTATGCCACCATGCTGTCATTGACTGCATCACATTGGTTCATAACCTACTGAGCTACCAATTGTGAGTCGCCAAAGATTTTTAATCGGGTTGCACCACAAGCTTTCGCCATCTTCATCCCGTGTATGAGAGCTTCGTATTCTGCTTCATTGTTAGATGCGTTTGGGAACGTCATCCGTAGGACATACTTCAATTTGTCGCCTTCAGGTGATATAAGTATCACGCCTGCACCAGCTCCTTCTACCCTTTTGGACCCGTCAAAATTCATGGTCCAAGTTCTTGATAAATCTGGAGGTCATGTGTTTTGCAGCTCCATCCACTCTACGATGAAATCTGGCAGAATTTGCGACTTGATTGCCTTTCTTTTTTCATACGTGATGTCCCGAGGGGAAAGTTCTATTCCCCAAAGGGAGACACGCCCTGTAGCTTCTGGATTGTTCAGTATATTTGATAGAGGTGCTTCATTGACCACTATTATCGGGTGTGCCGAAAAATAGTGGCGCAATTTTCTTGCTGTTGTGAACACTCCATATGCTAACTTTTGGTACTGCGGGTACCGCTGTTTGGAAGGCGATAAAACTTCACTCATGAAATATACCGGCCTTTGTACTCCATGGAGTTTTCCTTCTTCTTCTCTTTCGACGACTAGCGCCGTGCTGACCACCTGAGGCGTAGCTGCAATGTATAACAGGAGAGGTTCCTTCTCTTTCGGCGCCACCAAGATTGGTGGTGTCGAAATTGTGTGCTTTAAATCCTCGAAGGCTCTATCTGCCTCTTCGTTCCACTGGAATTTCTCTCCTTGCTTGATTAAAGCGTAGAACGGTAACGCTTTTTCTCCCAGCCTGGCGACAAATCTGCTTAAAGCTGCAACTCGCCCAGTTAGCTGTTGTATTTCTTTCAACTTTGTTGGCTTCCTCATTGTTACGATAGCTTGGATTTTTTCGGGGTTTGCTTCAATCCCTCTTGCTGAAACTAGAAACCCAAGAAGTTCTCCTGCAGGGACACCAAAGGAACACTTCGTCAGGTTCAACTTGAGGCAAAACTTGTCGAGGTTATCGAAAGTTTCCTTCAGATCCTCGATTAGCGTTGTCCCCTTTTTTGATGTTATGACGACATCGTCAATGTACACTTGTACGTTTTTCCCAATCTGTGTTGCTAAGCACTTCTGCATCATCCTCTGGTATGTTGCTCCCGCGTTTTTCAGACCAAAAGGCATTATTCTATAGCAAAACACGCCATAAGGTGTGATGAACGCTGTTTTGACTTCATCTTCTTCTTTTAATCTGATCTGGTTATAACCAGAATATGCATCCAGGAAGGAAAGGCGTTCACATCCTGCCGTGGAGTCGATAATTTGATCGATCCTCGGGAGGGGAAAGTGATCCTTTGGACAATGTTTATCGAGACACGTAAAGTCGACGCACATGCGAAGGACTTTAGTGTTTTTCTTCGGCACCAACACTGGGTTCGCTACCCATGTGGCCTCTGTATGCAGTTCCTTGATAAAACCAGCTTCTCTCCATCGATCGATTTCTGACAGCATAGCTTTGCGGTTTGGCTCCGAAAAACGCCGCAAAGGTTGTTTTATTGGTCTCGCTAATGGATCCAAGTTTAGGTGGTGCTCGGCAAGTTCCCTGGGTACTCCTGGCATGTCAGCTGGACAACATGCGAAGATTTTCCAGTGCTCACGGAGGAACTCGATGAGCGCGCTTTCCTATGCGAGGTCCATGTCTGTCGCGATGGACGTCGTCTTTTTTGGATCTGTCGGGTGAATTTGCACCTCTTTAGAATTTTTCTCAGTGTTAAAGGTTGATTCTTTGTTGGGCCTTCCTACATCTGGCAGTACATCATAATCAGTCGTGAGCCTTGACGCCATGTACTCTGCTTGCATCCCGAAGGTTTCTGATAGTCGATGAAAATCCTTATCACATTTATCGGCTAACGCTGTATTCCATCATCATGGTTCGAGCGGCTTCGATCAAGGTTCGATTTTTCCTTTCGGCGACCCCATTTTGTTGGGGAGTATATGGCGTGGAGTATTGGTGTTGGATTCCTTCTTCGCCAAGGAAGTCACCCAAGGTGTAGTTCTTGAACTCCGTTCCATTGTCGCTCCTTATTGCGAGGATCTTGTTGTCGTACTTGCGTTGAACTTGGTTGGCAAACTCCATCATGGTCCGTTGAGTCTCACTCTTGTACTTGAAGAAGAATACCCAACAATAGCGTGAATAGTCATCAACGATGACGAGGCAATACTTCTTTCCTCCAAGACTTTCATGAGATGGTGGACCGAAGAGATAAACATGTAGGAGCTCCAAGCATCTTGTGGTAGAGATGATAGTCTTGGCCTTGTGAGGAGCTCCATGCATTTTTCCTTGTACGCAATCCCTACAAACACGATCCTTGCAAAAAGAGACATCTTCTTTTAGTCCGAGAATGTGGCCACCCTTGTGGAGACTTTGCAAAGTCCTCATGTTGACATGGGCTAGTCGGCGATGCCATAACCAACCCTTGTCACCTTTGGCGAATAGGCAAAGAGCGAAAGATGTTGTCTTTCCGGAGAAATCGACAACATACAAACCGTTCTCTACATATCTAACAAAAGCTACATTGAGTTTCTTGCTCCACAAGAGGACCACCATATGTTCATCAAAGAATTTGCATAGACCCATACGAGCAATTTGATGAACGGAGAGTAAGTTGTAACCAAGGGTCTCGACAAGGAGGACATTCACAAGTGAGATGTCGGGTGTTACCACCACCTTGCCAAGACCCAATACCTTAGAGCACGTGTTGTCGCCATATGATACGGTAGAGAGAGAAGGCTCGAGGTCGACAACAATATCCTTGCTTCCGGTCATATGACTTGTGGCTCCACTATCAACCACCCATTTAGCGCCACCGGAAGCATACTCCTACAAGGAATCAAGTCTTGGATTTAGGTACCCATTGTTAGATATGTAGAGAACGGTTAGTAACAAGGGGTTTGGGAACCCAAATAGTCCAATCAACATTGTCCTTTTGAGGACCAATGAAGCAAGAACGAATATGTCCATAGTAATCAACAAAAAGAACATGAGAAGGGTTGTTAGAGCTGGCAAAACCCGTCGAGGCGGAGTTGGGTACTCCATCCCTTCTTGAGCTAGCGTCACTCTCCTCAAGGTTGATCTTCATGTTCTCCTTGTTCTTCTTCTTCTTGGTCCTCTTCTTCCTCTTCCTCTTTGGCTTGGTAGCCACTCCTCCTTCATTGCACGAGCCCTCTTTGGCTCCATCTTTAGCTTCAATGATTCCTTCCAAGTACTTGGCTTGAACTTGGAGTCTATCAACTTTGGCCTTCAAACGATTGACTTCATCTTCATGCTCCGGGTGAGGATGGCAAATATCAAACACTTGGACTTCCTTTGCCTTGTTCACCCGGAAGTGTTCCATCAAAGCTTCTTCTTGGAGAGAGTTCATCTTCATTAGCATGCGCTTGTCATTCTCCATCTTGGCAATGTCACTTTCATGAGTGCAACATGCACGGTCCTTGCTCAAAGGAAAGTACTCCTTCAAAGCTTCTTCTTGCATGGAGTTAACCTCCATGAGCTTGGCTTCCCTTCTCTTCAAGGCGGCTATTTCCTCCTCATGATCACAACACATATCCTTCTCCTTGCTCATGCGGAGACATTCCACCAAAGACTCTTCTTGCTTGCTACTCAAACTCAATAGCTTGGCCTTGGTGATCTCAAGAGCGGCAATTTCTTCTTCATGGTTGCAACATGAGGTATTCTCTTTGAACAAGCGGTAATATTCATCCAAGGATTCTTCTTTAAGAGCATTGACTTCCAAGAGAAGAGCATTGTGCCTCCTCAAGGAAGTAACTTGATCAACAAGCTCATCATGACAAGGATTAGGGTCTTCATCATCTTTCTCTTTGTTGGCTTCCTCAAGAGAGATCATCTTCTTTTTGAGCTCACCAATCAACTCAAGAGCATGGTCTCGATCCTTGGTGAGTCGAGAAACAATAGCTTCGTTCTTGTCTTCAAGGACGATGACACTAGCTTCAAGAGACATGCGAAGATTTCGTTCATCATCAAGCTCCTCCTTGACAGAGGCAATCTCATTTGCTGCTTCCCTTTCCAACCTCTCCTTTTCCTCTATAAGGTCTTGTGCCGCACCAAGTTGGCTCAAGAGAGCCCCAACATGAGTCTTGGTATCCCCTTGCATGTTAGTGAGAAAAGAATCCAAACTCATAATCTCACGTTTAACGGTGAGACTAGTGGCATCATCAATATATAGAGCATTAGTCGAAGATGATGGTTTGGAAGAGGATTTTACCTCCGTAGATACCTTTACCATAAGGAAACGAGCATTGTTGGTGATGAGGTTCTCATTAGGAGAGTCGAAGAGGGAGATAGAGGGAGTGGAAATGGCGATGGCGGCCACTCCCTCTCCTTCCTTGTTGGAGCGCTTGTCCTCATGTTCTTCATCCTCGTCGGAGGAGTACTCTTCTCGAATGATGAAGGCTCTAGGCTTCTTGTTGGAGGAGACCTTGTCGTCATCGGACTTTGGGGAGAACTTGGAGAATCCTTTGGAGAGTGACTTGAACTTATCCTTGCGAATAAGCCTTCCACCATGATCTTCTCTTCTCTCAAACATACAATCCGCGACAAAATGATTCTTGACGCCGCAATTGTAGCATGTTCTTCCCCTTTGCCCCTCCTTTGGGCTCTTGGAGAAACTTCTTGGAGAGTCACGTGATCTTCTTGGTCTTGTGCTTCAGGACATGTGATGAGGTCTAAGACCTCGTGTGTGGCCCAATCTCGCGGATTGACTTCGAAACCAAGGGGGAAGATGGAAGAACGCGAGGAACACGAAGAACACGACGAACACGAGGAACTCCGAGACTCACGCACGCACACCAACCCGATACACCCGATGCTTACCTCCGTGGCTCGATGGACCACGCCAATAGAATCTCCGAGGAAGAGGCCGTGGCAGAATTCCCGAAGATAGATTGGGGTTGGAGAGGAAGAGCTTGGTGAGGGAGAGAGAGTAACTTGTACTAGAATCTCACTCAACAAGATCAAAGTCAACAACCAGGGTGCCTTGATTACAGAGGGATGATACCCAAGGGAGACTAAGCTCAAAGGTAGGTTTGAGTTCAAAACAAGTCTAAAGAGGTCAAGGGGCGTCCTGGGGGCTTATATAGTCTTACAAGGCGTCATGGGTCGAAAAGATACACGTGAAACAGGTTCGGGCCGATTTGGGTGACTTAAGTCGTGCAGGCCGGTCAGGAGGCCGGTCAGACCGGGCCTGGGACCGGGCAGGCCGGTCCAGACCGGGCCCTGGACCAGGCGGCAACCGGACGGGGTTCCGGGGCCCCGGGATAGCGCCCGGATGGCACAAGCGGGAAATCCGGTTTGGACCAGGTGACCCGGTCAGGAGGCCGGTCAGACCGGGTTCTGGACCGGCCGGCCATCTTCTCTTCATTGTGCTCTTCGGGCGACATCCGGTCCAGCTCCATGTCCATCTTCACGTCCAGCTGCTCCTCTCCTCCCTTTGACCATGGTGTGTCCTCCTCTCCGTGATCTTGATGCTCCTTGTACCTAATGACACATAGCACGTCGGCATGAGGTAGTAATCCGTCCAAAGGGGTACCGAGATCAAGGGTGGTAAGGAGCGAGTTCACCTCATCATGAAGAGCTTTAACTCGGGCTCGCGTCATTGGTCCACTTGGGGGACTTGTTGGTCTTGGTGTGGAAGTGACCGAAGGCCACCCCGCATCATGTCCCCCCCTTGGGAAAGAGTCGTCCTCGACTCTTGTTCCTCCTCATCTTCATGATGTGGCGATAAGTCCGCAACGTTGAATGTGTTGCTCACCAAGTACTTGGAGGTGGGGATGTCGATGACGTAAGCGTTTTTGTTGATGCGTTTGAGGACCTTGAAGGGGCCATCTCCTCTTGGCTTGAGCTTCGAGTTGCGTTCATGAGGGAATCTTTCCTTCCGGAGGTGGATCCAAACGAGGTCGCCTTCTTGAAATATGCGTTCCTTCTTCTTGGCGTTGAGGCGGGTAGCTTGATGACGCACATGTTCTTGAATGGTAGCTCTTGTTTCTTCATGAAGTTTCTTCACGGCGGCGGTGCGCTTGTCGAAATCCATGTTGATCCGCTCATGAAGGGGGAGCGGGAGTATGTCGAGTGCCGTGAGCGGCTCAAACCCGTAGACGACCATGAAGGGACTCCTTGATGTAGTTGAGTGCTTGGCGCGGTTGTAGGCGAACTCCGCGTGTGGAAGACATTCTTCCCATGACTTCAAGTTCTTCTTCACGAGAATGCGTAGGAGGGTGGAGAGGCTTCGATTGACCACTTCCGTTTGGCCGTCCGTTTGCGGGTGCGAGGATGATGAGAATAAGAGCTTCACTCCAAACTTTGCCATGAGCGACTTCCAAAGATAACTCATGAACTTGACGTCTCGATCCGACACAATGCTTTGCGGTACTCCATGTAGGCGAACAATTTCCCTGAAAAACAAAGAAGCAATGTGTGAAGCATCGTCGCTCTTATGGCAAGGTATGAAATGAGCCATCTTAGAGAATCTATCCACTACCGCGAATATAGAATCATGACCATGCTTAGTACGAGGCAATCCTAGAACAAAATCCATGCTAATATCGGTCCATGGTGCATGTGGAATAGGCAAAGGATTGTAAAGGCCATAAGGGTTGGAGGTAGACTTAGCTTGTAAGCATGTGGTGCACCGGCGGCAAAGGCGTTCGACGTCGCGGTACATTCTTGGCCAATAGTAGTGGGTTGAGAGCATGGCATATGTCTTCTCTCGACCAAAGTGTCCCATAAGACCACCTCCATGTGACTCTTGCAAAAGCAATTTTCGAAGCGAAGACTCGGGAATGCAAATCTTGTTAGCTTTGAACAAGTAGCCATCATGCAAATAGAAATCATCCACTCCTCGCTCAACGGAGCACTTCTCAAAAATTGGAGCAAAGAAAGAATCGGAAGGATAGAGTTCTTTGATCTCTTCAAGTCCCAAAACATGAAAATCCAAACGAGTTAGCAAAAGGGTGTTTTTGCGGGAAAGAGCATCCGCCACAACATTGTCCTTGCCCTTCTTGTATTTGATCACATATGGAAAGGACTCAATGAACTCGACCCATTTTGCATGTCGTTTGTTCAAGTTGTGTTGGCTTTTCAAATATTTCAAGGACTCATGGTCGGAATGAATGATAAACTCTTTTGGCCAAAGATAGTGTTGCCAAACTTCAAGAACACGAACCAAAGCGTAGAGCTCCTTGTCATATATAGGATAGTTGAGGCGTGCGCCATCTAACTTCTCACTATAGTATGCCACGGGTTTGCCCTCTTGCATAAGAACACCACCAATACCAAGCCCACTTGCATCACACTCAATCTCAAAAGTTTTTGCAAAATTTGGAAGAACAAGAAGGGGAGCTTCGGTAAGGCGTTTCTTCAACTCATCAAAAGCATTTTGTTGGGCCTTGCCCCAAACAAACGGAACATTCTTCTTGGTAAGTTCATTCAATGGGCAAGCAATGGTGCTAAAATCTTTCACAAAGCGGCGGTAAAACCCGGCAAGTCCATGGAAGCTTCGGACTTGGCCAACATTTGTAGGGGTAGGCCAATTATGGATGGCCTCCACCTTGGAAGAATCAACTTCAATCCCATTAGCGGAAACCACAAAGCCAAGGAAAACCAATTTGTTTTGAGCAAATGTGCATTTAGGGAGGTTAGCATAAAGCTTTTCATGTCGCAAGATGCACAAGACCTCTCTCACATGTTGCACATGGTCCTCGAGGTTTTTGCTATAAATAAGAATATCATCGAAGTAGACAACCACGCTCTTGCCAATGAGAGGACGCAAGATGTGATTCATGAGGCGCATGAAAGTAGATGGAGCATTGGAAAGACCGAAAGGCATAACGAGCCATTCATAGAGACCGAGTTTGGTCTTGAATGCCGTTTTCCATTCATCACCAATAGCCATGCGGATTTGATGGTAACCACTACGCAAATCGACTTTAGAGAAAATCGTGGCACCACTAAGTTCATCAAGCATGTCATCTAAACGCGGAATGGGATGGCGGTAACGGACGGTAATGGCATTGATGGGGCGACAATCCATACACATCCGTTGCGTCTCATCCGGTTTAGGCACAAGAATCACGGGAACCGCACAAGGGCTAAGGCTTTCGCGGACGTACCCTTTGGCGAGGAGATCTTGAATTTGGCGTTGGATCTCCTTGGTCTCTTCGGGGTTGGTGCGGTAGGCGGCACGGTTTGGGAGCGGAGCGCCGGGTATGAGGTCGATGCGGTGTTCTATGCCTCGGAGTGGTGGTAGTCCATGAGGGAGCTCGTCGGGGAAGACGTCTTGAAATTCCTGAAAAAGAGACAACAAAGACGGAGGAATGTTGGTTAAGTCGTTAGTCGCCGACGAGGGTCCCTTGCATATGAGCACATAGTGCAATATGGTGGATGGGTTCTCTTGTAGCTCTCTCCACTCACTCTTGGTGGCTAGAAGGACACTCTTGGACTCACTCATATATGGCTTGTGGCGCTCACTATCTTTGTGGTGGGTCGCTCCCTCTCCTCTCATCTCACTATGGTGGGTGCGGAGTTGTGCCCTCGCTAAGGCCTTCACATTATCCGCGATGATTGGGCTAGGAGTCATCGGGCGCAACTCGAACTTCTTGTCGTTGACCTTGAAGGTGTATGTGTTGGAGAGTCCATCATGTATAGCCTTCTTGTCATATTGCCAAGGGCGGCCAAGCAACATGTGGCACACCGTCATGGGTACCACGTCACACTCGATAGTGTCCTCATAAGGTCCAATCTTGAAAGTGACGGTGACGGTATGTTGTATCTTGACGTTGCCCTTGTCACTCAACCATTGGATATGGTAAGGGTGAGGATGCTTGCGGAGAGTGAGGTTGAGCTTCTCACACAACTCGGTGCTCGCAAGGTTATGGCAACTTCCACCATCTATGATGACCTTGATCGACTTGCCACCAATTCCGGCACGGGTTTGGAAGATGTTGCACCGTTGTTCTTCCATACCATGAGGTTGTGTGGTTAGCACCCTTGTGACCACAAGTGAGGGACTTGGGTCATGCTCACATAAGAGAGGATCTTCTCCACTTTCTTGCTCATAAGCTTCTTCACTTTCCACGGCGGCTTGCACAAGGGCTTCATATTCATCCTCATCAAGCGTCTCGATGTCACCATTCTCCATAGTGATCATAACCTTGGTGTTCTTGCACTCAAACGATTTGTGACCTTGGGTGCCACACTTGAAGCAAGTGACACTAGAGGGTCCCGTGGATGCCTTAGAGGAGGCGGTGGAGGAGACCGTTTGCTTCATGCGACTTTGGATAGTCGGTTTCTTGGATGGTGTAGAGGATGCGTCGGCCTTGGCACTTGTGGCATGAGGAGTTGATGTAGTAGGAGGAGTCGATGCAGCGAGCTTGGAGGAGAAATAGGTCTTGGCCTTGGAGTACTTGATGTCCTCAATCACTTGGCGCTCGGCCTTCGATGCTTGGTGGACCAACTCAACCATGTTGGAGTAGGGTTGGAACTCGACAATCCTCTTGATGGGGTAAGTAAGGCCATTGAAGAAACGAGCAATGGTTTGTTCCTCGGACTCTTGGATGTTGGCTCGCATCATAGTGAGCTCCATCTCCTTGTAGAACTCCTCAACGGTCTTGGTGCCTTGCTTCAACTTTTGGAGCTTGTTGAAGAGGTCGGTCATGTAGTGCGTTGGGACAAAGCGAGCATGCATCTCTTTCTTCATCTCTTCCCAAGTGTCAATTGGAGGTTCACCCTTCTCTTCTCGAAGAGTGAGGACTTGCTCCCACCAAGTGTTTGCGTAGTCTTCAAACTCAAGAGACGCCATAGCCACCTTCTTGGCACCGGAGTAGTTGTGGATGCGGAATATCTTGTCAACCTTGAGTGCCCATGAGAGGTAGGCCTCGGCATCTTCTTCTCCCTTGAACTTTGGCATGGTGAACTTGAGTCTTCCAAACATGTTCTCTTCATCCTCCAAGGTTCTTCTACGAGGAGGGGCGACTTCATCTCTTGCGGCTTGAGGAGGAATAGGAGGTCTTCTACGGCCAACCATAGCATTGGGTTGGCGTTGAAGATGAACGCTTGCTTCACTTGGTTCACGGTGAGGATGTGGTTGAAGATCTTGTCGCGGATGAGGACGATGCTCAATGTTGGGTCTCTCATCTTGATCATGGTGTGGCTCTCCTCCTCCACATTGGTCATGGCGAGGGTGGCGGCGGAGATCTCGCCGAGGTTGATCTTGAGGACCTTGGTCTTGGGGTTGGTCGTCACGCCCATGGTGGGCATGGCGATCCGCTTGGTGACGATCTTGTTGAAGGACTTGGTCTTGTGGAGGACGCTCATGTGGACGAGCATGGCGATGTATTTCTCCACGCCTAGAGTTGGAGCGAGAATCTTCATGACGAGCATGTGGGCGATGAGGTCGATGATGGTCTTCATGCCTTGAGGAAGAGCTTGAGGACGAAAGGCCACCATGAGAATAGTAGTCTTGTGGCGAGCTTGATGAAGAGGAAGTAGAGCGGTGTCGACGATGACGACCCAAGTTGGTGATGGCGCGCTCGAGGCTATCCATGCGTCGCTCCATGTTTGCATCATTGGCCGCCATTTGGCCATTCAAGTTGTCCGTAGCTTCACGAAGAAGTGCCAAGTCTTGGTTCACGGCGGAGAAGTTGTGAGCCACCTCATCGTATTGCTCATCGATGCGCGTCTCGAAGAGGGTGAGTTGCTCCTTGAACTCTTGTCGTTGCGTCCATAGGTTGTGTTGAGTAGCCAACCTCTCGGTGTTACGGAGGATCTCTTCATCCCTTGTGGTATCTCCGTTCCTATCCATGATGGAAAGACAAGAACTATGTTGTGTATGTTAGTGGAAGGAGACTACCTCGCACTCTTACCAAGGTAAGATAGTATTGAGGCAATCCACCAAGCCGAAAGCAAGATCAAGTGTATCGGAAACACACGCAAAACCACACGCAAAAACTAGCAAATATGGTGTTAGGCGAGTGTTGTGGAAAGCCAAAAGACAAATCCACGATCGAGTATGTTGTTAAAAGTGGGTGAGGTCCAAAAATCCAAATGTCAATGTGAAGATCACTATAAACACGGAAAAAGTTGTGGAACACACACACGAGATAAGCGGGGTTAGTGCAACCAAAAGTGAGCGGAAAAGTGTATGTATAAGTGCTCGGTGTCACACTAACACAAGGAGAGCCAAAGCTTCGGTTGCAACGGAAGAGACAACAAGATTCACACGCGGCCTCTCTTCTCGTATCTCTCTTTGCTTAAAAGCTTTTTCTCTTTTGTATATGGTGGCACTTGCACTCGTTTGTATCTTTGGTGGCACGTGGACACTTTTGTATGTATGGGCGTATGGATGTATGGATGTATGGATGTATGGTGCTACTTGCACTCTTTTTGTGTTTTTGGGGCTTTTTCACGCACTATGTTAGCGTTAGCCTCGCTTTTGCTATCTTGCCACACGAGTGTTTGCTTGGATGCCTTACTCAACGCGACACACACACCTCACAATGCGGGGCCACGTGCAATGTCTCGCAACACTAGACAAGCAATGCTCGATGGGATAGATCGCAAAAGGAAGAGGGGTTACAAGGTGAAAGCTGCAAGTTATACCTGCGATGGTGGTGGTGGTGGTGGTGGTGGTGGTGGAGATCGCCGGAAGACGAGGTCGAAGGAGGGCGCGAAGAGGCGCCCGGTCTGGGGGCCGGTTGGACCGGACCTGGGGCCGGCCTGGCCGGTCACACGGCCGGTCGGCCAGGTTACTGGCTGGCCCGGCCGGTCTGTAGCCCGGTTGACCGGATGCTCAACCGGACAGCGCGATTTCTCTCTCCTGTTCTTGAGTCAAACCAAGCCAAATCGACCAAATCGAAGGGAAACGATGGAATTGGAGGCTAGAAAGTGGGGAAATAGTAGATCAAGCACAACAACACCGAATCCATGGACCAAAACCACGCAAAACGCAACCAAATCACAGATCGGTCCAAAGGCAATTTGGGGCTATTTTTGGGGATTTTTTGGAAAATTTTCTAGGAACGAAATCGGGTGGGTGGGAGGTCAAATCCGCGGTAACCAAGAGCTGCTGATACCATATGATGAGGTCTAAGACCCCGTGTGTGGCCTGATCTCGTGGATTGACTTCGAAACCAAGGGGGAAGATGGAAGAACGCGAGGAACACGAAGAACACGACGAACACGAGGAACTCCGAGACTCACGCACGCACACCAACCCGATACACCCGATGCTTACCTCCGTGGCTCGATGGACCACGCCAATAGAATCTCCGAGGAAGAGGCCGTGGCAGAATTCCCGGAGAGAGATTGGGGTTGGAGAGGAAGAGCTTGGTGAGGGAGAGAGAGTAACTTGTACTAGAATCTCACTCAACAAGATCAAAGTCAACAACCAGGGTGCCTTGATTACAGAGGGATGATACCCAAGGGAGACTAAGCTCAAAGGTAGGTTTGAGTTCAAAACAAGTCTAAAGAGGTCAAGGGGCGTCCTGGGGGCTTATATAGTCTTACAAGGCGTCATGGGCCGAAAAGATACACGTGAAACAGGTTCGGGCCGATTTGGGTGACTTAAGTCGTGCAGGCCGGTCAGGAGGCCGGTCAGACCGGGCCTGGGACCGGGCAGGCCGGTCCAGACCGGGCCCTGGACCGGGTGGCAACCGGACGGGGTTCCGGGGCCCTGGGATAGCGCCCGGATGGCACAAGCGGGAAATCCGGTTTGGACCGGGTGACCCGGTCAGGAGGCCGGTCAGACCGGGTTCTGGACCGGCCGGCCATCTTCTCTTCATTGTGCTCTTCGGGCGACTTCCGGTCCAGCTCCATGTCCATCTTCACGTCCAGCTGCTCCTCTCCTCCCTTTGACCATGGTGTGTCCTCCTCTCCGTGATCTTGATGCTCCTTGTACCTAATGACACATAGCACGTCGGCATGAGGTAGTAATCCGTCCAAAGGGGTACCGAGATCAAGGGTGGTAAGGAGCGAGTTCACCTCATCATGAAGAGCTTTAACTCGGGCTCGCGTCATTGGTCCACTTGGGGGACTTGTTGGTCTTGGTGTGGAAGTGACCGAAGGCCACCCCGCATCAACATGTTTCCATCCCAAAATTTCTTGGCGGCGAGAGCCATGTGCTCTTGATAGTTGATCTTGAGATCATCCGGTCCCCACTCAACGGGATCCTCATCTCTTTCACTAGCTTCATGTATGTTCATCTTCAATGCAAGGTTGGGCTTGCGGGAGTTGTGGGCGTGAGCAACAAGATCCTCCGCATTCTTCTTGGAGATGTCCAAATCGATGACTTCGCTAAGAACTTCATCGGATGTCATAGCACGAAAGGAGGCGTTTTGGCGGATGGCCGTCAACTTCACTTCCTCATAAGGGAGGATAGCGTTGTAGAACTTGTGCTTGATCCAATGGTCATTCACGAACGTTGCTCCAAGATCTTGCATTTGTACGGCAAGAGCGATGAGGCACTGATACATTTCCTCGGGGGACTCTCCTTCAATCATGATGAAGTTGTCGGCCATGTTGTTCACTTCATCAAAACGAGAGCTTTGGATACTTGCATTTCCGAGGAAGAGCTTCTCAAGTTTATCCCATGCTTCCTTGGCGGTCTTGAGCGATCGGATATGAGCACGGTCCTTGGGCGTGATGGCCATGTGAATCATGTTGATGGCGGTGGCGTTGAGTTGGTCATCCACCACATCTCTTCTTGTCAAGCTCTTTGGATCTCGTGGTGAATAGCCCTCCTCGATGATACGCCAAAGCTCGGTAGAAGCGCTGCGCACATGAGAACACATTAAGAATTGCCAATTCTCAAAGTTGTTTGACTCAAGTAACGATGGTGAACCATGCGACAAGATATGCGGCATAGGTATTGGAATGTTTATGGTGTAATCATTTGGTGGTGGCACCGCATGATAACCCCTTAGACGTTCCGCAACCGGTGTCTCATCATCCTTCCCTTTTGTTGAAGTGCCGGTCTCCCCAAGCCCTTCCTTTTGTGGATCTTTTGTCGCTTGCGCGACAAAATCAACAAGAGGAAGGGGGTTAGCTTTTGGTGGGGGATCCTCGGCACTTGCTTTTGGTGGAGGGTTTGGTTTTTGTGCAACCAACTCCATCATCATCGCCTTCATTTGGGCAACGATGGATGACTCCAATTTCTTGAGGTCATCCAACGTAGCCGTCGTGGAATTGATGGGCGATGATGGAGCGGGTGGCACAAGGGAAGGTTACCCATTCTTGTCCGCCTCTTGTTCGGCCATTTCTTAGGCGGTAAAGCCCGAGCAAGAAAACCTTGCTCTGATACCACTTGAATGGATCGTAGCGAACAAGGGGGGGTGAATGGCGCTACGACAAGCTTTAGTCTTTTTCAATTTTTATGCAACGAAAGGTAAAGGTGAGAACTTTAGCAATAGGGGTGATCCTACACTGATTATCGGACACGTGCAACAAGTAAAAGAATCAACAAGATAACGAGAGTAAGGAGCGAGACAACCGGGGGCGCGGAGGCGAGTCGAGGTTTGTTTCCCGCAGTTCCTTCCACAATAGGAAGTACGTCTGCGTTGAGGAGGTGGTAGTCTCACACAAGAGACTAGACGGCCACACCACGAAGGAAGGCCTCACCTTCTTCCTCGAGAGAGCTCCACGGAGGTGCTCTCCCTCTTCCACTAAGGCACCGGTTGAGGCGGTGATTCCTTCACAAGGTTGGGGCGAGCTCCACACACAAGGATGCTCCCAACACCCTATGGAGCTAGTACATCACCAAGCTAGACTCCATAGCTGCACATCTCCAATGCTCCACCATAGGAACCCTTCTCCAATGCTCCACCATAGGAACCCTTCCAATGCTCCACCAAAGGAACTCTTCTCCAATGCTCCACTAAAGGAACCCTACCACCAAGATCCACTAAGGAATAGCTAGTATTGGTGAAATCTCTCTTGGTAGAACTATAGATCGGGGTCTCCTCCACCAATCCTCAAAGTTTGGGCAAGATTGGTTGGATGGTGAAGGAGATCCTCAAGGATTAAGCTCAGCAAAAATGGAGGAGAGAGAGAGGGAAGAGATAAAATCGTGTTGGGGAAGAAGGAGCCCTTAAATAGGCTCCTCCAAATCCAATCGTTATGCCCAGTTTTTGCCTAAGCGGTACTACCGCTTCTGGGAAGCGGTACTACCGCTCTGAGTTCGAATTCCCCCAGATCTGGTCCATGTGGACACAGAGCGGTACTACCGCTCGAGGTACCGCTCGAGGTACCGCAACAGGGTCCAAACCTTACTGGACTCGAAGCGGTACCAAGGCGGTACCAGAGCGGTACAGACGTAACTCGTTTACGGTACCTGAGCGGTACCGTGGGCGGTACTACCTCTCATGAGCGGTACTACCGCTCCAGGTACTATAACCAGTACTGTGGGTCGATTTCAGCGTAGAACTCAGAGCGGTACCGTGGGGCGGTACCTATAGGGGTAGCGGTACTACCGCTACAGGTACCGGTAGTACCGGCCTGGCTAAAACTGGTTTTCTCCCCTTTTTCTCTCCAGCCATGTCACCTCGCTAAACACACACAAAACCAGAAAACCTATCAACTACGCTTCAGTCTTCCGATCTTGACGTATCCAGTGAGGTCACCATGCACTTGCAAATCTAGCCATGATACTCAAGGCACACGGTGAGATTATTCAAGTGTTGTCATCAAACACACAAAACTTGGGGTGTAAATTTTGCTCTTACAGCAGCCTTAATCAAAGACTGCCACTTCTTCGTCTCCATCTCCTTTATATCGCCAACTTTAGCCCAGTCGACATCTTGTTGGCTGTCAGCAACCAAGGCAATGGTGCCTTCAACACCAATCTTCAGGCCTTTTTGTCGCAGATTGTGCCCAAGATCTTCTTTCGAATTGAAGCACTTGGCGAGAGCAGTAAAAACCTCGGGCTCCTTTTTCTTCGCGAAGAAGTAGGGGAAAAGCTTCAACAGACCTGCTTTAGCGTCAGCAAGGCCTTCGCGTGCCTCATCTCCATGAATTTCAAGGAGGGAGAGCGCATCGAGAAGGCGATCGCCTTCAGGATTTTCCAAGTCAAAATCTTGATGTGTTTTCCCTAAAACAAGCAAAAGGAAGCTCATCAAAAAGTGCGCCAGGAAGAATATGATCACCCGAAGAAATAACAATGGTTTGAAGCACTCACTGACAAAACGTCGACTCTGCGACTCCAAGCGAGTAATGATTTCCTCTTCACGAGCAGATTGCTGAGCAATGTTTTCGCTTAAAGAAGTTTCCGCGTCTTGAAGTCTTTTTCGAAGATCTTCGACAGCGGCAGCATCCGATTCAGCTTTCTTGCGAGCTTTTTCGCTTCACTCCAATTTAAGAGCAAGAGCATCAGCGCGTTTGTTGGCTTCCGCAAGATTGGCTGGTAAAACAATCGAGAGTAATAAATGTCATGACAAAAGAACGATGGGGAGGTCATTTACCAGAAGAAGCAGCAAAAATAGTACCATCAAGCTTTTTAGCATGGTCAAGGTACCCAACGAATTGGGTATCGAGATGGATAAACTCCTTCATCAAAGGCTGCAAAGAAAAAATAGAGAAAGAAAATCAATATAGTAAGTGAAAAGTTCGACAGCAACAAGCAAAGGAGAAGCAAAAAAAAAAGGAGAGTCGAAAGCATTGAAATATTCGGAACATAAAAGAAGAAGTGAACAACTTACATCATCCATTGAAGGAGTCGTGGAACTACCAAGTAGCAAGGTAGGCTCCTTGGCCGGCTCGACCCTAGCCCTCTTTGGCGAAGGGGCACGGGGGCTTGCAACTGGAGTTGGATGTTTGATGTCTTGCTGAGGAGGCGAGGTTTCATCCCCATCAGGCTGAGCTTCCGAGACAACTAAAGTACGCGACGTACTCGTTCGAGCAGTCATGTCAATAGGTGGATTTTCATCCTCGTCACCACTACAATAAAAAGGCGACAAAATAAGAAACAACATAGACAAAATATCGAGAGCAAACAACAAAGGGCAGCAAGAACTTACGAGCTGACAAGAGCATCTTCGTAAGGGTTGAAAGTTGTCCTTTTTTCAGTACGAACAACTTCTTCGGCACGAGATGTGCCGGCTTTGGAGGCGCCAGAATTGGCAACTTCGTCCCTTTTTCTCTTGTTCCTTGGAGAAACAGCGGAGCGGAGGGAGTGTGTCGATGCGGTAGCCTCAGATTCGACTTCTTTTTCAGAGGACGCCGTGGATTTCTGAGAACCCGCGACTTCACTCTCAGGGCGAGAAGTACCCTGGTTGTCGTCGGTGACAACAGTCCGTTCTACGATTTCTCCACCTTCAGGAAGAAGAGGAGGAAGAGAAGCTAGAACTCGGTGATTCTACAAAGACAAGGAGTGTCGACTAGAAGATATGCAATGGATACCAGCAAAATAGTAGTCGACAAAAATTCGAAAAACGAGAGGACAAAATAGTAGTCGAAGGAAAATTACCTCGGGGAGGGCGTTGGTGCCACTATATGGCTCCACACGGCAAGAGGATGGAATAGCATCCTTCTTGCTGAGCGATGAGATTCTTCGGATCAGTTTCTCCAAGTCCTTCACAGGAAGGTCTTTGGAGAGCCTGTCGACATCTTCTTCACCAGCATACAGCCAAAGGGGATTTTTGCGAGCTTGTAAAGGCTGCACTCTAATCCTAAGGAAGTAGGCTGTGATCTGGATAGCCGACAACTCCTTGCCACGGGTGTTCTGAAGCTCATGGATACGGGACATCAGAGCCTCTGTCGCCGTTTTTTCTTCTTCGGTGGCTTCAACGTCCCAGGATCGGCGGGGAAGAATCTTGGCACCTCCATCGAAAGGGGCTATGTTGTACTCCACCGAGTCGGAGCTTTCTTCGTGTACATAGAGCCACCTTTTGCGCCACCCTTGGACGGAGTCGGGGAATTTGACATCGAAATACTCAACGTCAGAGCGAACGCAAATGACAATGCCGTGTAACACCCCAACTTTTGCAACCTTGATTAATTGTCCTTATTGCAAAAATTAGGGGGAACAAATTTTTTTCTTTCTAAAAGACTAATTAGATGAATTGCCTTGATCTGTTTGTTGTGATGAATTGCCTTGATCTGTTGGTAGATGTATTGTCTTGATTGCTTGTTGAGTTTTGTCTTGAGCCACCTCAAAGAACAACACCTCTAGTGGTTAAACCAGCAACTCACCAAATAAAACACATGTGTGGCTTAGGAAGAATTGTTTTCCTTCTTACTACATCAAGCTCTTCTTCTGATGATAACATGAGTGTGCCATCATGATCTTCCTCTTTGTGGTACAAGATAGCTCAATCATACTTAATTCAAAACTTGGGATCATCTACCCCTAGCTACATCCCTCTCTTATACCCACTCATTCTTGTTGGTTTTGAGGCCATGTCGACCATCTGTGTTGACAGGCTTAAAATGTCCAGACTTTGGCAATTGATCTCTAAGCACCCACGACTGTTATTGTTGACTTCAATGCATGGATCTCATCTATGCAACACCCTCTTCAACCTCCACGTCTTGCATGTCTCAGTCTATCCTTGCAGCTCATATATTCAACTTTATCTTGTACCCTATTCAATGATTCAACACTAGATCACTTCCTTCAATCTTACCTCTTGTTTTTATTCAAGTTTAATCTTCACAAAACCAAGAGTGGGAATGGTGGGTACATTTTGTAGCCATCATCTACCCTTGAGAACACTTCTCCCTAAATTAGTTTTCTCTCTCAAAAATCCTATTGTTTTTTCCTTCTCTAGTTTTGATCACAAAAACTACTTCTAGTCTTATTGAATCTTTTCAAGATAATTCTTCAAAGAAAACAAGAAACTGAAATGGGTTTTGTTTCTCATCCCATTTCTACCAAGTGCTGATTTCTAAAACATTATTTTCTATCTTGCCTTATTTTTTACAAAAGGCTTGTTTATGGTACCTATACCATTTCTTGATTACTTTAAATTTGAGAAAACTCTACTTCACTTGAGAAAGTAAGTAGAACATTTTGAACTTCTATGTTCCAACTAGTTCTCTCAACATTTTCAAACTCCATTCCACTTGAGTTCATTCCCAATTGTCCTTAGACAATTGAGGTGTTTCAAATACTTTTCAATTGAGTTCTATTTCAAATGACAACTCTTGCACATCTTGTGTATCTCTCTGATCTACCACATTGAATCCCCTCCATTCTCCAATTCTTGATCAAATGGATGACCATTTGATACTTTCCAATCAATCCCAATAGACCTCTTATTTGAAGAGCAACTTATATTTCATCATACATACCTCACTCCTCCATTTCTTTCCATCATCACCTTGACCTCATGAATTGATGATTTATGTCAATATATTCATCCTTGTGAGTATATGGTTACTTCACTCACCATCTCTCTTAGCCTTGCTCTACCATTATCTAAACCATCATCACCACCATCATCTCTTGGCCAAATTGACAATTTGATCAAAGTACTTTATTTCTCAACATGGGCACCAATGTTTATTGTCACCTCTTTCCCAAATTTGAATACATCCCCAAGCCACTTTTGGCTAATCATCCCCTACACTCAACTTTGGCCGACATGCATGAAATGGTATTGCACTTTGCTTGTCCTCTTGTAATATCAAGAAGTAGCCGGCCATGCCAAGCTCTTGGCATGCATGAGCTGAAATTTCTTCATCTCCACTTTCTTCTCTTACAAGCCTTGCCTCCCACCTAACCCAATCACTAAATGAGCAGCCTCCCAACCAGCCCAATCAATGAGGAGGCAGCCAACCATCCTCCCTCTATAAAAGGAGCTTGGCCGGCCACCCCCTCCTCCTTTGCTTCTCATTATTGACTCTCCACTCCTTCCACCACTCACTCACACTCCTCTCCTACCTCTCCCGCACGAAATCCTGCTCCACCTAGCTACCATGGCCGGCCATGGCCATGGAAAGGCACCTAGATGAAGCTCCCCTCCTCCATCAAGCTCATCCTCACCATGAGAGCATCCATCTCACTCTCTTCTCCCCTAACCCTAGATGAATCCAGCCCTATTTCTCCTTTCTCCTCTCACAAGATTGGATCTTGATGCAGGTGCATGTTGGTCCAAGCATGGAGAAGGTTGAGCAATCCTCAGATCTGAAGCTCTTGACCCAAGTTCGTCCAAAACCTTGCAGTAATTTCTGCTATCTTGCTGTTTCAGATTCTGGAATGATTTTTTTAAAATCCGCCAAATCTCGTGTGCAGATCCAAATCGAGTGATTCAAAGTTCCACAGATAGGTATTGAAAAGATCTACAACTTGTCGTTGGTCTCATCCTCAAATTCGATACGGATTTTGCATGGTAAATAAAGTACAGCAAACATGCAGAATCACTGTTTGTTAGATTTCTTCCGTTTTACAAAACCTTTTTGAGCAAACTCAACTGTGTGTGAAAGCACTCTCCAGTACCTTCATTTTGGCGTTGGTTTCACTTCAAACGACCTCCTGAAATTGAAATGGTTCACAGATCAAGATCTGGTCAGATCTGACTTTGTCGAATTAAACCAGAAGCTTGGAAACGAATTTTTGAATGAACCACCTATTCAATACCTTTCAGATGCAGCTGACCTCATATTTTTATGATTTGTGTATGATTTTTGATGAATTAAACTTGTTCTGTGTGTTCTGCAGACATGGCTGTTAGCTTTTAAATCATCAAAAATCCATTGTTGAACCTAATTGTGTGATTCCAATTCTGTAGAATTACTGAATGTTTTCTTAATCATCTCAAACAAGATTCAAACCTTTATCTTTTCTGCAACTCCATAGTTAAGACAAATGGTGAAAACATGCAGTAAACTTGTAAATCCAATTGTGAGAGTTTCAGAAACAATTTGAACCCAAATCCAATTGTGTGTGAATCTCTGTTTAAATATCTTTCGAATGCCAGTGGCCTCATATTTTTAGGATTTTTCTACGATTTATGGCTTACAGATCTTGTTTTCCGTACAGTCAGATTCAAAGAAATTCCTAAAATTATAGGTTTAATATTTTTGGGTGATTCCAATTGGGTTAGTATTGTATTAGTACTGGCTATATAGGAAAAATATTATTAGTCTCTGTTAATACATATTTGTTGCTGTTAGTAATGTTTATGTGTGACATGCATTGTTGAAGCAAAACTTTTCGGTTTATTTAAAACCCTTGACCAACTCTTTTTAGTAGAGATGGGCAACCTTTGTTTTATGCTTGCAAAACAAAACCTCTGCAATTTAACTTTAGCTCTTTTGTTTTGCTTAAGTCTTCAAATGGTGGGGCATATCATTTGCTCCTATTCTTGTGTAGTGTTATGTAAGCTTCTTAAAATAGGGAGAATGATTGCCCGCTTTTCCAAAAATGTTTCAAATCATAATGTGAATGTTTTTGTTGCCAAACTAATGCACTTGTCATCTTTATGATGTTATCTACCAGGGGATATTTGGTTTATACCATGGTGATAACCGAGAGAGGCAATTGCTAAGTTGTGATGCACTCATACCTTTACTAGGTAATTAAATGGGGTTTTCTAAATTAAAACTCTTAAAAATTGTTTTGTGGTGTCTATAGGTCTTTAGTATGTTATACCTTGGCTGCATGGTTAGTTGTTGATTGTTGAATGTTGTCTTGTTGATGCAATGTGATTGATTGTGTTCCTTTTATATTTTCCGGCGATAGATGCAAACAATTCCGGAGAAGAAGAAGAAGTGGAATCGGATGAGAAGATTATTTATATTATTGGAATTCTTATATTGATGGAGTTGAAGAAGTACAGGGACAAATAAGCCAAGGCAAGCCATCTTTTGACCTCTGATTCGGTGTCTAGTTGGATGTCATTTGTTGATGTCCAAAGCACCTTGGTTCTATGTGTGTTGTTCTCCTTATTATTGTCATATATGTATGGTTGCTAGTGGAGTACTCCCTAGTGGTGATACTCCACTA
Source organism: Lolium perenne (assembly GCF_019359855.2). Classification (NCBI taxonomy): domain Eukaryota; kingdom Viridiplantae; phylum Streptophyta; class Magnoliopsida; order Poales; family Poaceae; genus Lolium; species Lolium perenne. Next base: position 114,116,905 of record NC_067249.2, read on the forward strand.
TTGTCTTTGTGATTATGAGATGCATGGTATCATGGCCGTGCTATTCCTCTTGGTTATCTTGTATGCTCGACTTGAGCATGTTCCATCTCAAGATAATGACTTACACTACACCCACCACTTTTTAGTATAGAGGTATCAATGTCATGATCTTGGTGTATTCTCAACTTGAGAGGAGTATGCCGTGTACCCATTGGAGAGTATGTTGGATAGTGATAATCCACTATCTAAGTTGTATATTTAGCACCACAAATCTGAAAGTATAATCCTCCTTGTGTGGTCATAGTACATGCTTACCTTAAGCAAGTATGATCCACTCCATTACTCCTTTTCACACCATCTATGGCGTGATGACTCTCATCTCGGCCGTAGTGCAATAGTAGTTCAACTCATGAAACTTTAGGTTGGGAACCCCTCAAGGCTTACCTTGTTGTAAATGTTTTATGAAAACCTTGGGTGAGTTGGACTTACCCAAGTGTGTGTTTATGAAAGGAAAGGATCTTGGCAATGATGGTTGGAAAGAAAATCATGTTTTCGAAAACTTTGGTGTCTAAGTATTCACCCGTGAAAATTAACCCGCGCAACCACATTACCCTGGAGTGGGACGGGGCTTAGCTCGTAGTTTGTTCTTCTTAACATGGGACACCGCACAACTATATAAGGGTAAGGTTACCCCTGAATCCGGATTGTCGTTGGTGGAGACAATAGTATAACGGGAGGCCTTCGGGGCTGACCCGTCCGGAAGACACTATGGGTCTCTTGGCTTGGCGGTGGAGCCACGCTCAAAGTGAGGTGAGCTTCCACGGTGCCGGGGAGGTACATACTCCATAGGGTAGGATCCCGTGCTAAGACGAATAGGCGAAAGGCTATGTCCGAGTTTTTGTCATGGCATAGTTGATATGCGGGGATGATGCCCACATGATGAACTCGCGGATCTTGTGGGGAAAGTGTGCAAACTCTGCAGAGTCAAATCTATTCAAATAGCCGTGTCCGCGGTCATGGACGGTTGGAATGGTTGTTGCTTAGCTTGATGAGTTTTCTTTTACAAAATTGTTTGACAAAGGAAAGGAAAGAACTTGTTTTGAAGTACCGGAAGGGTACGGGAAAGGATGTGTCGACCATATGGAGATGGTCGGGAAGGATAAATAAAATTGGGTTACCCCATCCTAGTGTTTTATGTTGTGGAACTCTTTTGAAGTAACTTCTTCAACAAAGATATAGAGATGTCATAGGATATCTTTTAGATTATCTTCTTCAACAAAGATATAGAGATGTCATATGATCTTCTTAGTGTCCCCTTCAACTGTGATGTTGGGATGCTACATCCACAAGAGAAACTATTACTCTTTCATATGCTATATCCACAAGAGAAACTACTTCTCTTCTTCATGCTATTTCCACTGGAGAAATTAGCTCTTCCCCTCTTGTCATCTTAGATTAGCATTTGTTATCTTGCACTCTTGCAAAGTACCTTCTTGATGGTTTGCGAGTACAATTCCAAATGTACTCACGGCTTTGTCCCTGGCTATTTACTTGGCCAGACTTGGAGGAACACGATGGATGAAGAAGGAGTTGACGACGTCTATGCGAGCTAGGAACGTCTTCCCAGTCAGTTGCCTGTAGGGTTATGGCAGATGACTTGGGTACTGCGCTGCTGAAGTTATGATGCTACTCTGATGTTTAGTTAGGCCCTTCGAGGCTATTATGTAAGTATCGGTCATGTGACCATGTTGTAATTTTCTTATTCCGCTTTGTAATGGATGGTGTAATTTGATATCAGTTCGGTTATGTGTTCACGGCGCACTGATCATGGGATCGTGAACTGTATACATAACAGGGAATTTCGGACAGCTAGTCCGGGGTCCCCACACGCCGCCTATGTTGTAGGCGACGTTGTGGGAGCCATTGCGGCGGAGGCAGAAGATGCGCTTCCACAGAGCCCAATTAGGATGGACTCCGAGGAAGCATTCACAGAGGGTAATAAAAATCGAGACATGGAGGATGGAGTTGGGAGTTAGCTGGTGCAGCTGCAGCCCCTAAACAAAGAGGAGACCGCGGAGGAACTCATGAATAGGGGGAGAGAGGCCGCGAATGAGGTGGTCAACGAAACTGACCCGATACTCGATTGGAGGCGATGGATAGCTTTCCTCCTTGGGGAAGCGCAGCGCGTCCTTCTTCTTCGTGAACCCGAGCTTCTTCAGTAGGTTTAGGTCTTGGTTGGAGATCTTGGATCTCTCCCACTCCAGATCTTCCGCCGCCATCTTCGACTCGGGGCTGCTGTGCCTAGTGAGTCGTGCGCGCGGTGGCATCAACAATGGCGTAGGCGAGAAGTGCGAGTGTGGCTGAGCTCAAGAAGTGTTGGGCGCAATGGAGGATTTTTGCAGAGGAGAGCAGAGGTGCGGTGCGAGCGAAAGGACGAACGGAGGAAGAAGATGACCTTAAATAGGGGTTCGGCGAATCGACGCACCATTGGATGAAAAAATTGTGAGATGGATGATGTACACGTGGATAAGGGGTAACAACGTATTTTCACTATGAAGGAAAGGAACAGGCGCTACAGTGCGTGCGCCAGGAAAACTGGAGGACGTGTGTCCCCCACTTGCACGACGTGTCAACTTGATAAGGATTTTGGGCCAGCAAGACAGAGAGAGAGCAGTACTCGCGTCTTCCCGATACAGTGATCGTGGCTATCGCCAGCGATGATGTCACCTTGGCAAGAGAAAATCTCGGCTGTGAAGATTCATAAAAATGGCGGCAGTAGAAGATTATTGATTATTTCAAGAGCCTTTGGTCAAATACAAGTTTTTGATCAAATGCTCGGGGGCTACTTTGGAAAAAAGAAAAATTGGAGTATGACAAAATAGAAATGGCGAGAGCCTATGACCAAATACAAGCATTTGTTCATAGCCTCGGGGGCTACTCCCATCGGGAGCGCTGGTCGCGCACCCGATAGATATGAAAAGTTCGAGAAAGAATGACAATATAGCGACATAAGGCGTTAAAGTGTTGAGCCTACAACCAAGCACTAGTCCTTGGCTGTAGCCTCGGGGGCTACTCCCATCGGGAACGCTGTTCGCGTGCCCGATGAAATTATAAAAAAGAGAGAAAGAAGAAGAAGTGAGCATATTTCGAGTTATACAAATAACTCTGCATATACTCCCATCGGGAAGGCAAGATAAGTCATCCGTTGACTCAATAAAATGTGCTATTCCAGCAGCCGAAAAAGCACTCGACAATATATTCTCAGAGCGCCAAAGTTGCGAATAATCTCTGAATGCCGCAAAATTTTGCGAAGGTAAGACCCCAGATCCGTTCTGAGCGGCGTGGCACCGTCTCTGACGTCGGTTTGCTACTTTTTTCCGTATCAACAAAAACGAAGAAAAATCCTACCGGACGCGTTAGGTACCCGATAAAATATGACTGGGACTCGACAGATGGTAAGACCTTAAGTGGCACCTGTCGAAGTTAACACCAGTATCCCGAGATCATGTCCAGGGACGTGATCTTGAAGTAGGTTTTTGCGGATTGCCACTAGAGCAGTTAACTAGTACCTGATCCGTCAGATGAACTAGCCCCAACTACCATACCCTGTACAATATATAATTGCGTATCTAAAGATATGTGATAAACTCGACAGAGCTATTGAATGATTAAAGTTGGAGATTTTCCCTGATTCTTCGATTCAAGCAAAATCTCGGGGGCTACTGACATAGGCATCCCCAATGGGCCTGCCAAAGATGGTACCCGGGGTTTAATGAAGGCCCACGACTCGATGAATATGAAGTTCGGAAGCCCAAGTTAGTATTAAGGAAAGTTAGAGTTGTATTAGGAAATACATACTTGTAATTTTACGGGATGAGGAAGAAACCTTCCCGGACTCTGTAACTTGTGTATTACGAATCCCTCGGCTCCGCCTCCTATATAAGGGGGAGTCGAGGGATAAAGATAGCATCGATTCATTGTCTCACGCAACCCTAGTTTTTACATCATCGAGTACTTTTCGGCTGAAACCTTCGAGATCTACTTGCCTTCTACTTCCGACTAAAACCCTAGTCTACAATCTGTAGGCATTGATAAGTTAATCCCTTGTCAGTAAGAACAGCAAGAACAACAAGAACAGGAAGAACATCCAGAGCTGTTCAAGCTTTCCAAAAACCACCAGGAATTAATCATCAAACCATCCAGAACAGTTCCAATGGGAACTGTGTTGTTAAGCAAGTCACAAGGATAAGCATCACAAGCCAGCAGGAGGAGCAGGACAAGCTTCACACATCAACCAGAAGCAAACCCTCTACATCAGCAACTTATCTAGGAGCTGGAGTGAGGTATACACAAAAGAACCTGAGCAAACACATGTTTTGCTCATCAATAAGCATACACATGCATCACAGAAGCAAAAAAGGGTAGAAACCCTGTTTGTGTCATCATCTGGCTACCAAGCCATTTGGTGCTAGCAAACAAGTGACATAGCTAGAAGGAAATCAACCAGGGAACAAAGATTCTGTCAACACGGTGACATAACCAAAGGAATCCATCATGGATTCATCCCATCTAACCATTCAGATTCACCAAGCACCTACAGCTAGTAAAGCCATCAGAATATTGGACAGTTATCTATCCAGTATGATTTCAACATCAAATAACCTAGCAGCCTATGGAAGACTACCAGGATCTTGCATAGAAGCATGCAATAAAGGTAGGAGCAACCATTTCTAGCAGATCAAGTCTGCTAGGGTCACAATAGCTACCTAGCCACAGAGAAAAGCTTACCAAAGCCTCACATCATCACCCAATAGGGTTCAGCATGAGCTAGGGTACCCAACCAGTGGTTGGCATCCCTCTAGCATATCAAATCAATCCATATGATCATCACTGCTAAGCAGTTCACATCACTTATCCATTTAATACATCAGGACTACATAGATAAATGAAACATTTAAGTAAACCATGCACCAAGCCTTGCTTATGATCCAATGTATCATTGTAAGCAATAGTAAAGGCTTGGGCAAGCACAAGCATGCACCGGCACAAGCCTGAGCATCACATATATTCTAGAAGAGCAACAGTAAGGGATCCACAAGCAATAGCAACCACCAGTACTTGGTGGAGAGATAAATCCACCAGCAATAGCAGTATATGAACTGAAACCATGCATACACATAAGCCACTAGGAAGTCCTGGAGATCACAGGATCATCCAAAGCCACAATTAATCAACCAATATATCATAGATAATTAAAGAGATGCATTACAATTGTATCCAGAAGCACACCATCAAGAGAGGGAACTGTCTAGCCAACAATCATGCTCAATTGAGCATTTCTATGAATTACAATTCAAGGAGTACCACACCAGAGGCACTGGTTCTTGCAAGCATGCAAGGATTACCTACTGTAATCAAGCCAGGGGCCAAGAAGTGATCATACATGATAGTCTAGCATCAGTAGCAATAATAAGAATAATCTAACAGGCCATGAGCATCACATAGTGCTCATGAGCTATTGCACATGAGTCACAACAGTAGTAGAGAGCACAGCAGCAGCAACTAGCTTAGCATCGCAGCAGCATCACACGCACAATAGCAGCACACGCACAACATCATCACACGCACAATAGTAGCAGAGAGCACAACAGCAGCGGTCAACAAGCCAATGCAACAACACGGCATGGCATCTCCATGAGGAGAGGCAGCCGCAGCTCAACTAGGAGGAGGAGTAGAGAAAGAAGAAGGACGGGGGCACTAACCTAGAGCAGAGCACCACGGCGTCACCGTGGCGGCACGGCGGCACAGCCAGCCACGGCAGCGCCAAGCCGCAGCCAAGCCAGGCGTTCGCCGAGCGCAAGCGCTCCAGCAACACCCCGACGAGGCGCACAGTGTCACCACAGCGTCCAGGGACGCCGGCGAACGAGGAACCGCCGCGAGCACTGCGCAACCCTAGGCGCAGTAGGGTTGGGGCAATCGGAGGAGACCATCTGGTGCGCCGTCGAGAGGCGGAGCGAACGCGACCGATCTCGTCGCCGCAGGTGGCCGATGTCGGTCAGGATAAAGCGGCGACGGCGCGGGCGACGCGAGCGACACGGGAGCCATTTAGGGTTAGGGTTTCTGCGAGCGAGAGAGAAGAGTACGAATAGGCCGACCGAGCCGGACCGAACGGGTCAGTTCGACCTAACCCGTTGGGCTCCACTGACAGGTGGGCCTAGGGGCAAAACTGTCTTTTTACAATTTTGTGAAATACAAAAACTTTGAATAAAGATAGAAAATGGATAAGAACTCTAAAAAAATATGAAAACCACTCAGAATCAAATTCTCTATCATAATAAAATATGAATGGGAATTTTTGAGACAATTAAAGATAAGTCATATTTAAAGGCAAGAAAATAATATTTTAGTCATTAAAATCAACTTTATATTTTTAATGATAAAAATAAGTCCATTAATGCATTTGGACTTTAAAAACACCTTGACAACATTTCAAGGTAGTATTTTACCCTAAACAGAGTATCCCTAAATTGTTCTTAGTAATTACCTCTTACATAAAATAATAAAGCATCGTGAAGGGGGAAACAAACCCTAAAAGCTGAATCGTGCATAATTGCTTCTTTAACCATTGCCCTTATCGGACAATCATGCTTCTTTCAGAAACAGAGGATCAGGGTCAATCCAAAGCATCCAACTGCATTACATCGCAGTTGCCAGGTAAGTTCATCGCTTGCTCATGTCATTTGAGTATTTTTACCCAATTACTTGCAAAGTACTATACTTATCACTCTTGCATGAAAAGAAAAAGTACTACTTTCATAACTATGAATATGACTCGTCATATTCATGGAATGTGTTGACATGGTGGAGGTTCCATTGCAATGGGTTTATATCCATTTAGGATCAAACAACAAATGTCGTCTAGTGATTCTTGTGCTGTAAAACTCGTGTTAACCATAAGATTTCGAGTGGGACGGAGTAGTCAATTGTATTTCCACCTCTCGTACATCAACGGATGCGCTTACCGTAGACACATGATCCTGAAGGACAAGCGGTGGGGTGGGGATCCCATTCTAATTCCCCACGGTAATGCGGTCTATGAGGGATTGTAAGGGTTGTCCGGATTAGTCTATCTATGGTGTATAGGGCATGGCAAATAAATTATTCGAAATGGTCTACCTTATTGGTATGGGATTTCTATTTTCGTGCCCTCGGTTCCTTAGTTGTGCTCAGTTTTCCCCAGCTCCTTAGTTTTTCCTCAGTTTTCCCCAAGACCTTGTCTGAAATTATCACAGGTGCTGTAACGGCCGGTTGCCCGACGGTTGACCGTTATCTTCTGACTAGTGGTGCCACGTAGAGCCCGCAAAGATCGCTGTATCCCTGACCAAAACGCGCACGAGTGGGGCTTCGGTATATCGAATGACAAGTGGGCCATGGTGCTGATACAAGGGCCAATACATGGGTAGGAATAGATTTTTAAACGGAGCTCTACAGCGATGGCACGGAGGAGGTGGCCTGCGGGGTGCCGAGATGAGATTGACGTCCACAAAGAACTGCATGAGGCGAGACCAGACGCATTAGATAGATATGAACTAGACGCGTTTAACCATGCAAAGAAGAGAAGAAATGGTCGACAACATCGATGACTACCTCAAAACTTTGGTGACCGATCAGAACCGACACGAACGCGAGCAATGTAGAGAAAACTAGTGTCTCTCCTTTCTGGCGTGTATAGATGGGTGCTAGAAGAGTGTGGTGGCAAAGGGAAAGACCTCGCGGTGGTCTGTGGCGTCCAGCATAGCGGGGCGGCGTGGCCATGCCCACAGCGGCGTGCATGCATGTTCGGCATTGGCATCAGCATGTACGTTCGGCATTGGCCTCGGCGGTATCTCTGGTGTGTCAGTGATCGAATGAGGGGACGGGATTGAGGGTGCATCCCGACGGTGACCTAGCAGTGGCGGCAAGCATAGCCGTCCTGACCATGCCGATATCGGCATCGGCATCGTTTGGAGGCTGCGGTGCTTGAATCAAGGTGGGATTTGTTTCTTGTACGCCAAAAGTGATTTGAAACAAGTTTCGTGTTGAAGGTTAGGTAACGAAAGTTTGTAACTAAGCCCAAAATTATACTAGCGCCATGGTGAGGTTCTTTTTGATAGAGCTATATGGTTGGGCAAACTTTTTTGACACTTTTTAGATAGGGTTGCTTGTTGTTACACGTATGGCATCATGTATGGCAAATTTGGGGTCATTTGGAGATGTTTGAAAAAATCACTTTGCTTAAACGCATGCCGTTTCGTCTCACTGAAACCAACTTTTCTAACAAGGTGATTTATTCTACCTTCTCTAAATGACCTAAAATTTCATACAGCTGATCTTCTATACATAGATAGATAGATTGTTTCGTTTTTACATTTTTCGAACTTTTTATTTCCCTTTATAATACCCAATTGATTTTCAGGTCAAAACCTCGAAAAACAGCATCATGTATGGCATCATTTTCGCCCTAAATTTCAAATTTTGTGAAACTTTCCCTTTTAGATATTCCTTGTTGTTATAGATATGGCATAATGTATGCCAAATTTGGTTAGGTCTCACTGAAACCAGCTTTTGTAACAAGTTAGGCTTTTTCGACCATCTCAAAAGGGATTTTTTTTTCTACCTTCTCTAAATGACCTCAAATATCATAAAGACGATCTTCTATACAAAGATAAGTAGATTGTTTCGTTTTTACATTTTTTTGAACTTTTATTTCCCTTTATAATACCCATTTGTTTTCAGGTCAAAACCTCGAAAGTTAACATAAGTAGATGGTGAACCCTTCCAAACTTCAAATACAGAGATAGATAGATTGGTTCGTTTATCATTTTTACCGTGAATAGTAATGGCTAGAAGAAATCGGTGATGGTTTATCATTTTTTGCGTGAAAAGTAATGGATACAACAAATCGGTGATGGTTTATCATTTTTTTCGTGAAAATTAATGGTTAAAACAAATCGGTGATGGTTTATCATTTATTGCGTGAAAATTAATGGCTACAACAAATCGGTGATGGTTTATCATTTTTTGCGTGAAAAGTAATGCCTAAAAGAGTTTATAATTTTTAGCGCGTGAAAATGAATACAGAAAACCGCCCTTTAGCATACTTAGAGAGTGGAAGGTAACCGCCGACAGAGAGAGAGAGAGAGGGGTTATCCTGCCCGTTAGATCATACGATCAACGGTCGGCGGGCATGATCCGCGTGACATGGGCTAGACCAATCAGGGCAATGTTGCACGTGTGCGAGAATTTGTGGAGGGAGAGGGCAAAACTTAGTAGTATCAAGAAACCAAGGGCACCTGTGTAATAAACAGACTAAGGGATTCAAATATGAGATTTAAAAATGGAAAATGCGTGTTTTGTACAATGAAACCCATATTGGCCTATCTCAAACTATTTGCAATACAAATATACATGATTGTGAGAATTGTGGCCTCATTTAGACAAAGCATGTTTTGGGGAAAGCTGTTTTGGGAAGGGCTTATTGTGGAAAACCATGCACCTTCATAGCTACTAGGTGATTTGAGAAGGCCTTTGAGAAGTGGAAATTTGTGGTAAAACTTGATTTATCTATGACTTATCTATGTTTTGAGAACTGGCAATTTGTGGTAAAGACTCCATGAGTGTGTGCCACGATTTTTCGAAATTTTTTGCACATTAAATGACTCATTTAACTAGTTAATCCCATTTGTTGACTGTCTGTTGACCAGCCACTTGAGGGTAAAACTGAGCATATTGCACTAGCCAGTATTAGCTCTCAAGGGGAAAACTGAGCACACAAAAAATGTTAGTATAATACTCGAGGTTATACCTGAGTATATCTAAATTTCCAGGGTTAGACTCGCGGACGCGTGTTGCGGTGCAGAAATGGAAGACGTGCAATTGTTGACGCGTATATGCGGGTCGCGGTGCAGAAGTCGAAGACGTGCAATCGTGGACGCGTGTCGCATTGCAGAAGTCCTAGACGTGCAGACGTGCAGCGGTGGACGCGTAGGACGCGGGTCGCATTAACCACCCCTCGCCTTTATAGACGCCTCCTCCCACTATCTCGGTCACTCTCACTCGCCCACGCAACGCCGCCTCTCTCACGTTCCATCTTCTTCTTCAAAGCAAAAAACCCTCTCCCTCTCCCTCTCCCTCTCCTCTACCGGCGAGATGGACAAGGAGAATGCCAATCCCATCGTCCACGGCACCGTCGGCTCCAAGCGCGACACCTCCCTCTTCGACACCGTCCCCTCAGCGGACGTTGCCGCCATCCCCTCAACGGACGTCGCCGCCTCCTCCGCCGGTGCATCGGAGGCTGTTGCCGCCGGTCGCGGTCAGATCCCGCCAGGATATGACCCCTACGAGTATGTGCCGTACGTCCCGCCCCCGAACCCCTACGACACCTCCATGGAGGACGCATGGGGCGAGGTAACTACGGTTTGCTTCCTTTTTTGTTCCCCATTCCTTTTTGAACCCTATTTTTGCTGGTGTAGATGGATCTGTAGATGGATGAGTATTGGGCTAATATTTGCGCCGATTTTATTCCATTTTGCTTTGATCCCTTCTTGATTTCGTTTAAGATTTGGGGTTCGTCCGTTCGGTTAATTTATGCAAGTAATAATGGGATCTCAATCAGTTAATTTATGCAAGTAATCATAGGATCTCAATCAGTTATTTTATCCACGAATCAAAAGATATCAACCGTTTAATTTTGCAAATAATCTGGAATGTGTTCAAGTTCAGGTCTGGAATCTGTTTCTTTGCCTATGATGAATCGGTGGGAACAAATTTTTACAGGGAGGGTTCAGCGAACCATTGCTGTGTACAAATTTGTTGTGCATGAGCTTTGGTTCGCTGACTACATCCCTGTAGACATATAATCGTGTCCACTCTAACTGAGACTGCCTCTGTTTTTCCTAACTTTGTTATCATGCACGTTAGTCATCGTTGCAACTCATTCACTAATAGTTCCTGTTTGATATGGATCAGCTGTCTGGCAGCGACGTCGGCAGCGACGACGAGAACCATGACATCAAGACTCGCCAGGTGCTGCGGAGGCATCAGGTCGGCCAGTACGTCTCCTACTTCGCCAAGGGTGTCTACAGGTACCCCTTCTGCACTAGGAGGCTCGGCAGCACTGACTTCAACTGCCTCCTTACGCATGCCGAGAACATCGGCAACACCTTCCCCAAGGTCGGCGCGTCGGTGAACCCCCACTCCTTCTGCGCCAAGCACATGGCGCTCGGCATGCACCTCCGCAGCATCCAGCGGGTGGAGATCTCCACCGAGCGCATGTGTGGGGACCCCGGACTAGCTGTCCGAAATTCCCTGTTATGTATACAGTTCACGATCCCATGATCAGTGCGCCGTGAACACATAACCGAACTGATATCAAATTACACCATCCATTACAAAGCGGAATAAGAAAATTACAATATGTTCACATGACCAGTACTTACATAATAGCCTCGGAGGGCCTAACTAAACATCAGAGTAACATCATCACTTCAGCAGCGCAGTACCCAAGTTATCTGCCATAACCCTACAGGCAACTGACTGGGAAGACGTTCCTAGCTCGCATAGACGTCGCCAACTCCTTCTTCATCCGTCGTGTTCCTCCAAATCTGGCCAAGTAAATAGCCAGGGACAAAGCCGTGAGTACATTGGGAATTGTACTCGCAAACCATCAAGAAGGTGAATACAAGTCTAACTAGAGAAGACAAGAGGGAGAGAATAGTTTCTCTTATGGATATAGCATGCATGAGAAGAGCAGTTTCTCTTGTGGATATAGCATGCATGAGAAGATCAGTTTCTCTTGTGGATATAGCATGCCGGCATCTCAAGTGATGCAGATACTATGGTGTTTTCAAAGACATCATGCTAACCTAATAAGAGGGAAGGTAGCATACCGCCCTCTCAATTGATTGGGACGCTAGGGAAGTCCTATGACATATCTATATCTTTATTGAAGAAGAGTTAGCATATCGCCACCTCATTTGATGGGAATGCTAGAGAGATCCTATGACATATCTATATCTTTATTGAAGAAGATACTTCAAAAGAGTTCTACAACATAAAACACTAGGATGGGGGTAACCCAATTTATTTCCTTTCCGACCATCTCCATATGGTCAACCAAACCATTCCCGTACCCTTCCGGTACTACGAAAACAAGTTCATTTCTTTCCTTTGTCAAACACTTTCATAAACAAAACACATTAGGCTAAGCAACAGCCATTCCAACCGTCCATGACCGCGGACACGGCTATTCGAATAGATTTGACTCTGCAGAGTTTGCACACTTTCCCCACAAGATCCGCGAGTTTATCATGTGGGCACCATCCCTGCATATCAACTATGCCATGACAAAAACTCGGACATAGCCTTTCGCCTATTCGACTTAGCACGGGATCCTACCCTATGGAGTATGTACCTCCCCGGCACCGTGGCAGCTCACCTCCTTTGAGCGTGGCTCCACCGCCAAGCCAGGAGACCCATAGTGTCTTCCGGACGGGTCAGCCCCAAAGGCCTCCCGTTATACTATTGTCTCCACCAACGACAATCCGGATTCAGGGGTAACCTTACCCTTATATAGTTGTGCGGTGTCCCATGTTAAGAAGAACAAACTACGAGCTAAGCCCCGTCCCACTCCAGGGTAATGTGGTTGCGCGGGTTAATTGTCACGGGTGAATACTTAGGCGCCAAAGTTTTCGAAAACAAGATTTTCTTTTCAACCATCTTTGCCAAGATCCTTTCCTTTCATAAACACACACTTGGGTAAGTCCAACTCACCCAAGGTTTTCAAAAACACTTACAACAAGGTAAACCTTGAGGGGTTCCCATCCTATAGTTTCATGAATGGAACTAAAAAATCACCATGGCCGAGATGAAGGTCATCACGCCCATGAGGGGATGTGTGAGTGGCGTAAAGAGGATCATACTTGCTTAAGGTAAGCATGTATAATGACAACATAAGAGGAAACATTTTCAGATTGGTGGTGCTAAGTGTACAAGTTAGATAGTGGAGTATCACTATCCAACCTACTTTCCCATGGGTACACGCCATACTTCTCTCAAGTTGAGAATACGCCAAGATCATGACATTGATACCTCTATACTACAAAGAGGGTGGATGTGGTGTAAGTTACTATCTTGAGATGGAACATGCTCAAGTTGAGCATACAAGATAACCAAGTGAAATAGCACGGCCATGATACCATGCATCCCATAATCACAAAGACAATAGTGGAGTATCACCACTAGGGAGTTCCCCACTTGAAATCACACATAGATGACATAAATAGAGAGAGTAACACACATAGAATTAAGGTGCTTTGGACATCAACAAATGACATACAACTAGACACCAAATCAGAGATCAAAAGATGGCTTGCCTTGGCTTATTTGTCCCCGGACTTCTTCAACTCCATAAATATAAGAATCCCAACAATATAAATAAAATCCTCGTCCGATTCCACTTCTTCTCCGGAATTGTTCGCATCTATCGCCGGAAAATATAAAAGGAACACAATCAATCACATTGCATCAACAAGACAACATTCATCAATCAACAACTAACCATGCAGCCAAGGTATAACATACTAAGGACCTATAGATACCACCAAACAACTTTAAGAGTTTTAGTTTAGAAAACCCCATTTATTTACCTAGTAAAGATATGAGTGCATCACAACTTAGCAATTGCCTCTCTCGGGTATCACCATGGTATAAACCAAATATCCCCTGGTAGATAACATCCTAAAGAGGACAAGTGCATTAGTTTGACATCAAATACATTCACAAAGCATTTTCAAACATTTTTGGAAAAGTAGAAAACAGTTTTCCTAACTTAATTTGTTCCCATAACACTACAACCAAAATAGGAAGCAAACCATATTCCACATCATTTGGAAACTTAAGCAAAACAAAAGAGCTAATTTTAGGTTGCAGAGGTTTTGTTTTGCAAGCATAAAACAAAGGTTGCCCACCTCTACTAAAAAGAGTTGGTCAAGGGTTTTAGATAAACCGAAAAGTTTTGTTTCAACAATGCATGTCACACATAAACATTACTAACAGCAACAAATATGTATGAACAGAGACTAATAATATTTTTCCTACATAGCCAGTACTAATACAAGACTAACCCAATTGGAAGCACCCAAAAATATTAAACCTACAATTTTAGGAATTTCTTTGAATCTGACTGTACAGAAAACAAGATCTGTAAGCCATAAATCGTAGAAAAATCCTAAAAATATGAGGCCACTGGCATTCGAAAGATATTTAAACAGAGATTCACACACAACTGGATTTGGGTTCAAATTATTTCTGAAACTCACACAAATGGATTTACAAGTTTACTGCATGTTTTCACCATTTGCTTTAACTATGGAGTTGCAGAACAGATAAAGGTTTGAAATTTGTTTGAGATGATTAAGAAAACATTCAGTAATCCTACAGAATTGGAATCACTCAATTAGGTTCAAAAATGGATTTTTGATGAATTAATATCTAACAGCCATGTCTGCAGAACACACAGAAGAAGTTTAATTTACCAAAAATCATACGCAAATCACAAAAATATGAGGTCTTCTGCATCTGGAAGGTATTGAATAGGTGGTTCTTACCCAGTTGGTTTCATTCAAAAATTAGTTTCCAAGCTCCTGGTTTAATTCGACAAAGTCAGATCTGACCAGATCTTGATCTGCGAACCATTTCAGTTTCAGGAGGTCAATCGAAGTGAAACCACCGCCAAAATGAAGGTACGGGAGAGGGCTTTCAACCGCAGTTGAGTTTGCTCAAAAAGGTTTTGTAAAACGGAAGAAATCTCACAAACAGTGATTCTGCATGTTTGTAGAACTTTATTTACCATGCAAAATCCGTAACGAATTTGAGGATGAGACCAACACCAAGTTGTAGATCTTTTCAATACCTATCTGTGGAACTTGGAATCACCCGATTTGGATCTGCACACAAGATTTGACGGATTTTACAAATTCGTACCAGAATCTGAAACAGCAAGATACAGAAATTACTGCAAGGTTTTGGACGAACTTTGCTCAAGAACTTCAGATCTGAGGATAGCTCAACCTTCTCCATGCTTGGACCAACATGCACCTGCATCAAGATCCAATCTTGTGAGAGGGGAGAAGAGAAAGGGAGCTGGATTCATCAAAGGTTAGGGGAGAAGAGAGTGAGAGAGATGCTCTCATGGTGAGGATGAGCTTGAGGAAGGAGGGGAGCTCCATCTTGGTGGCTTTCCATGGCCATGGCCGGCCATGCAAGCAAGGGGCAGCAGCATTTCGTGGGGAAGTGGTGGAGGAGAGTGTGAGGGAGTGGAGGAAGAGAAATGAGAGCCAAAGGTGAAGGGGGTGGCCGGCCAAGCTCTTTATATAGAGGGAGAGGGGTGGCTGCCTCCTTTTTTGATTGGCCAAGGTGGGTGGCTGCCCATTTAATTGTTGGGGTAGTTGGGAGGCAAGGCTTGCAAGAGAAGAAAATGAGGAGCACAATGGCTTGCCAAAATTGTCATGCCAACACAATGGCTGGCTCCATTTTTGCCAAACACAAGTGAACAATGAGAGAGGTGCACAACATTCACGTGTATAGACCAAGGCATGATGTTGAGAAGATAATGTCAATGAGTGACTTTGATAATGATAAAAATAGGAGTAGATGCATATAGATAAAAAAGGGGTATGAAGGTGACATGTGCCATGAGAATAATCTTCACCACTTTGGTGGAGACCAACTTATGATGAAGATAGTTCCCAAGGTAGAGTTAATGAATAGAAGTTTTCATTTGAATTCAAACTTGGAAATATTGGGGTTGACCACATGCAACAATGCATGAGCATGTCAAGGTAGATGGGATGGTGATGGTGGCTTAGCCAATGATAGAGTAGGATTAAGAGAGATGGTGAGTGAAGTATCCATATACTCACAAGGATGAATATATTGACATAAATCATCAATTTATGAGATCAAGGTGATGATGGAAGAGAATATAAAGTACTCTACAATGAGAGGTCAATTGGAAGTGGTTTGAGAGTATCAAATGATTATCCATTTGATCAAGAATTGGAGGATGGAGGGGATACAATGTGGTGGATTAGAGATGTGCATAAGATGTGCAAGGGTTGCCATTTGAAAAAGAGTTTAATTGAAAGGTATGGGACACACCTCAATTGTCTAGAGACAATTGGGAATGAACCCAAGTGAAATGGAATCTTGAAGATGTTGGGAGAAAACTAGTTGGAACATATGAGTTCAAAATATTCTACTTACTTTCTCAAGTAAAGTAGAGTTTTCTCAATTTTAAAGTAAACAAGAAATGGTATAGGTACCATAAACAAGCCTTTTGTTAAAAACAAAGAAAAATAGAGAGTAATGTTTTAGAAATCAGTGCTTGGTAGAAATGGGATGAAAAACAAAACCCATTTCAGTTCTTTGTTTTCTTTGAAGAAATATCTTGAAAAGATTTAATAAAACTAGAGGTAGTTTTGTGATGAAACTAGAGAAGGAAAATCAATTGGGTTTTTGAGAAAGAAAACTAATTTAGGGAGAAGTGTTCTCAAGGGTAGATGGTGGCTACAAAATGTACCCATCATTCCCACTTTTGGTTTTGTGAAGATTAAACTTGAATAAAAATAAAAACAAGAGGTAAAAGAGGAAGAAGTGATCTGGTGCTGGAACATGGGATAGGATACCAGATCAAGTTGAGTATATGAGTTGCAAGGATTGACTGAGACATGCAGGACGTGGAGGTCGAAGAGGGTATTGCATAGATGGGATCCATGCACTGAGATCAACAATAACAGTTGTGGGTGCTTAGAGATCAATTGCCAAAGTCTGGACATTTTAAGCCTGTCAACACAGATGGTCGACATGGCCTCAAAACCAACAAGGATGAGTGGGTATAAGAGAGGGATGTAGCTAGGGGTAGATGATCCCAAGTTTTGAATTAAGTATGATTGAGCTATCTTGTACCACAAAGAGGAAGATCATGATGGCACACTCATGTTACCATCAGAAGAAGAGTTTGATGTAGTAAAAAGGAAAACAATTTTACCTAAGTCACACATGTGTTTTATTAGGTGAGTTGTATGTCTGACCACTAGAGGTGTTGTTCTTTGAAGCAGCTCAAGACAAAACTCAACAGGCAAAACAAGACAATACATCTACCAACAGATCAAAGCAATTCATCTTAACAGACAGATCAAGGCAATTCATCTAATTGGCTTAAAGAAAAAAAAATTTTGTTCCCCCCGATTTTTGCATTAAGGACAATTAATCAAGGTTGCAAAAGTTGGGGTGTTACAGATCTTCCACCCTTAAAATAATCTCGTCCCGAGATTACTGAGCGTAGAACTAGAGGGGTTGTAAATTTTAACTAAAGTTAGATTCCATTCTTCTGTAGATGTGCCGTTGTAGAGAAGGTATTTGCTTCATCTTCTATCAGACTTGATGGATTTCTATCGATGGCGAGCTTCATGAAGAGATTGACTACTCCGTGCAGATGTTGGATCTGTAGCTTCTTAACGATCCTAACGGGGTTCATGATTTTTAGGAGAGTTAGCTTAAATTTAGTGGAAGACGAAGTCTTGCACCCTTAAAATTGTTCAGCGGGGTTCCTGAAAACTTAGAGCCTCAGCCACGGGTCTTGTCAGGCGCTTTTGGAGGAGTCAATGATCTCTCGTCTTGAGTCGAACTTCTTCAGAGAAAGTTGTGTAGTCCACGGCTTCAAGAGGGGTTAGTGCATCCCACGTTTCCAACGGTGTGTTAGAAAGGTTTAAAATGTTAGGGTTAGCTCCAATCTTTTAGTGGAAGACGAAGTCTTTCACCCTTAATATTTTTCATCGGGCTTTCGGAAAAACTCAGAGCGTCTGCCTTGCGGTCCTGTCGGGGGCTTCTGAAGAAGTCGTCGATCTTCCTTGTTCAGTTGATGAATCTTCGGGGGCGACGTGCAGACCACCACTTCAAGAGGCACTCACGGTGTTAACTGAGCCATATGGGGCGCGCGGCGAGTTAGTAAGTTGATGAAACATCTAGTTGGTATCCATATGAAACAGCAACAGAGGTCGTCGAAGACAATCTTCAGCTTGAGGGTCGGTGTTGACCGGTTAAGAAGTGAGCGGGCCGTTTACACTTAATCTCGAGTCTCCCGGTATCTTCATGAGCTTCACTTGATGAGGACCAGATAAACCATGTGATGTAGCTTGGCTTTGACGCTATTGTCTTCTCAGCTTGTTAGACGGCGTGTGGAGGGTGATTTCAAGAAGATATCCTTGAGGTTAGCGCGATTATACTCCAAGGTCGGACCAAGTTTGTAGGTCTTCTCGCAGAGGTGCAGTCACTCTTGAAGGTAGGGCTTCTTCTTTCTTGGCGTAGTGGAGATGCTCCAGCTGATCTTGAAGGAAGTTAGCGTAGATCAGGGTAGGGTTAGTTCCTCTGATGGTTGAAAAACAACTGCTAACGGTCTAGAGTTAGAGCATTTTCGTTAATCCTATCATTGCATGTGACACCCATACAATCATAACCAGAGACAAAATATCACTAACAGAGGCTACTGGTATTTTTCCTATATGCACCGTAACAAAACAAGATCAACACAATTGGAACCATTCAAAAATATTTATTTTTCAATTTTTGAGACTCAAAATACTAACCAGAAACAGTGATCAAGTTTTATTTATTAAAAATCGCACAAAAAATCCTAAAAATACAAGGTCAGTGGCATCTGAAAGATAATTTCATACTGGTTCTAGTGCAATTGGAATCACATCAATCGGAGCTACCAAACTATTTTTATTAGCAAAACAGTACACTGGCAGATTTCCATTTTTAATTTCTGTTTTTCAAATTCCAAAAAATTAAAAAGGGCGGGAACGTCTAAATAGCAAAACATACATGCACACAACAAACAGATACAAACACTCAAGGCAGCACATTAGGGAACTACAAGCAATCAGCATACCAAACAAAGCACTCTAAGTATCTAGAGATACCTAACACGTGGGGGTAGCTCAATCGAAGCGATTGAGTTTTTCCTATCCATCCTATTAGGTTTGGGGCTGGTCCCATATGTCGACGTCTTCATCTTGCTGGCATCGACTTCAACTTGGATCCTTGTAGCATTTGGTGGTGAAGGGGCCGGGTGTTGAGTCGTTGATGTTGAAGCGGAGGAGAAATCTGTGTAGAACTTCTAGTCTCGACATCCCGGAAACATGAGGTCTTCGAAGAGGTAGCTGTTGAGGTGCTCCCGAAGTCGATATCTTCTCGTGGCTGGCCTAAAAATTACTAGTCAAGAAACTGAGGACTTGATCCCTGATGACTGCAAAAAGTGCAAGTCCACGGAGGAACAAGGTCAGCTCCCTGACAGACTTTGGTGATAACCAAAGACATGATATTATTATCTCTTTTATGCACACTAAGTCGGCCTCCAATCTTCAGTAGTTGTCGTTGGAGATACGTGAGACTTCATAAAAGGTTGATCCATCTTTGACTTCGAGTCTCCAGGCCTGAGTCGGGAACATCATCCAATCATGTAGGTTTGAAATGGATTAGACAATAGAGTAAAAAAAATTCAAACATTTTAATCAAGTGGAGAGACAAGAATTTAGAAGTCTTGAAGAAATTAGAGGAGTAGAAGCTATGCTTCCGACTAAAGAAAGAATTTGTTTCATAAATAGTTTTTCCCAGGTAATTGTTTCCTAACTAACGCCCATGCTAACTAAGGTCTCCTACAGTCAGGATAGCTCTGATACCAGCTCTGTGGGGACCCCGGACTAGCTGTCCGAAATTCCCTGTTATGTATACAGTTCACGATCCCATGATCAGTGCGCCGTGAACACATAACCGAACTGATATCAAATTACACCATCCATTACAAAGCGGAATAAGAAAATTACAATATGTTCACATGACCAGTACTTACATAATAGCCTCGGAGGGCCTAACTAAACATCAGAGTAACATCATCACTTCAGCAGCGCAGTACCCAAGTTATCTGCCATAACCCTACAGGCAACTGACTGGGAAGACGTTCCTAGCTCGCATAGACGTCGCCAACTCCTTCTTCATCCGTCGTGTTCCTCCAAATCTGGCCAAGTAAATAGCCAGGGACAAAGCCGTGAGTACATTGGGAATTGTACTCGCAAACCATCAAGAAGGTGAATACAAGTCTAACTAGAGAAGACAAGAGGGAGAGAATAGTTTCTCTTATGGATATAGCATGCATGAGAAGAGCAGTTTCTCTTGTGGATATAGCATGCATGAGAAGATCAGTTTCTCTTGTGGATATAGCATGCCGGCATCTCAAGTGATGCAGATACTATGGTGTTTTCAAAGACATCATGCTAACCTAATAAGAGGGAAGGTAGCATACCGCCCTCTCAATTGATCGGGACGCTAGGGAAGTCCTATGACATATCTATATCTTTATTAAAGAAGAGTTAGCATATCGCCACCTCATTTGATGGGAATGCTAGAGAGATCCTATGACATATCTATATCTTTATTGAAGAAGATACTTCAAAAGAGTTCTACAACATAAAACACTAGGATGGGGGTAACCCAATTTATTTCCTTTCCGACCATCTCCATATGGTCAACCAAACCATTCCCGTACCCTTCCGGTACTCCGAAAACAAGTTCATTTCTTTCCTTTGTCAAACACTTTCATAAACAAAACACATTAGGCTAAGCAACAGCCATTCCAACCGTCCATGACCGCGGACACGGCTATTCGAATAGATTTGACTCTGCAGAGTTTGCACACTTTCCCCACAAGATCCGCGAGTTTATCAGGTGGGCACCATCCCTGCATATCAACTATGCCATGACAAAAACTCGGACATAGCCTTTCGCCTATTCGACTTAGCACGGGATCCTACCCTATGGAGTATGTACCTCCCCGGCACCGTGGCAGCTCACCTCCTTTGAGCGTGGCTCCACCGCCAAGCCAGGAGACCCATAGTGTCTTCCGGACGGGTCAGCCCCGAAGGCCTCCCGTTATACTATTGTCTCCACCAACGACAATCCGGATTCAGGGGTAACCTTACCCTTATATAGTTGTGCGGTGTCCCATGTTAAGAAGAACAAACTACGAGCTAAGCCCCGTCCCACTCCAGGGTAATGTGGTTGCGCGGGTTAATTGTCACGGGTGAATACTTAGGCGCCAAAGTTTTCGAAAACAAGATTTTCTTTTCAACCATCTTTGCCAAGATCCTTTCCTTCCATAAACACACACTTGGGTAAGTCCAACTCACCCAAGGTTTTCAAAAACATTTACAACAAGGTAAACCTTGAGGGGTTCCCATCCTATAGTTTCATGAATGGAACTAAAAAATCACCATGGCCGAGATGAAGGTCATCACGCCCATGAGGGGATGTGTGAGTGGCGTAAAGAGGATCATACTTGCTTAAGGTAAGCATGTATAAACATTTTCAGATTGGTGGTGCTAAGTGTACAAGTTAGATAGTGGAGTATCACTATCCAACCTACTTTCCCATGGGTACACGGCATACTTCTCTCAAGTTGAGAATACGCCAAGATCATGACATTGATACCTCTATACTACAAAGAGGGTGGATGTGGTGTAAGTTACTATCTTGAGATGGAACATGCTCAAGTTGAGCATACAAGATAACCAAGTGAAATAGCACGGCCATGATACCATGCATCCCATAATCACAAAGACAATAGTGGAGTATCACCACTAGGGAGTTCCCCACTTGAAATCACACATAGATGACATAAATAGAGAGAGTAACACACATAGAATTAAGGTGCTTTGGACATCAACAAATGACATACAACTAGACACCAAATCAGAGATCAAAAGATGGCTTGCCTTGGCTTATTTGTCCCCGGACTTCTTCAACTCCATAAATATAAGAATCCCAACAATATAAATAAAATCCTCGTCCGATTCCACTTCTTCTTCTCCGGAATTGTTCGCATCTATCGCCGGAAAATATAAAAGGAACACAATCAATCACATTGCATCAACAAGACAACATTCATCAATCAACAACTAACCATGCAGCCAAGGTATAACATACTAAGGACCTATAGATACCACAAAACAACTTTAAGAGTTTTAGTTTAGAAAACCCCATTTATTTACCTAGTAAAGATATGAGTGCATCACAACTTAGCAATTGCCTCTCTCGGGTATCACCATGGTATAAACCAAATATCCCCTGGTAGATAACATCCTAAAGAGGACAAGTGCATTAGTTTGACATCAAATACATTCACAAAGCATTTTCAAACATTTTTGGAAAAGTAGAAAACAGTTTTCCTAACTTAATTTGTTCCCATAACACTACAACCAAAATAGGAAGCAAACCATATTCCACATCATTTGGAAACTTAAGCAAAACAAAAGAGCTAATTTTAGGTTGCAGAGGTTTTGTTTTGCAAGCATAAAACAAAGGTTGCCCACCTCTACTAAAAAGAGTTGGTCAAGGGTTTTAGATAAACCGAAAAGTTTTGTTTCAACAATGCATGTCACACATAAACATTACTAACAGCAACAAATATGTATGAACAGAGACTAATAATATTTTTCCTAGATAGCCAGTACTAATACAAGACTAACCCAATTGGAAGCACCCAAAAATATTAAACCTACAATTTTAGGAATTTCTTTGAATCTGACTGTACAGAAAACAAGATCTGTAAGCCATAAATCGTAGCAAAATCCTAAAAATATGAGGCCACTGGCATTTGAAAGATATTTAAACAGAGATTGAAACGCAATTGGATTTGGGTTCAAATTGTTTCTGAAACTCACACAAATGGATTTACAAGTTTACTGCATGTTTTCACCATTTGCTTTAACTATGGAGTTGCAGAACAGATAAAGGTTTGAAATTTGTTTGAGATGATTAAGAAAACATTCAGTAATCCTACAGAATTGGAATCACTCAATTAGGTTCAAAAATGGATTTTTGATGAATTAATATCTAACAGCCATGTCTGCAGAACACACAGAAGAAGTTTAATTTACCAAAAATCATACGCAAATCACAAAAATATGAGGTCTGCTGCATCTGGAAGGTATTGAATAGGTGGTTCTTACCCAGTTGGTTTCATTCAAAAATTAGTTTCCAAGCTCCTGGTTTAATTCGACAAAGTCAGATCTGACCAGATCTTGATCTGCGAACCATTTCAGTTTCAGGAGGTCAATCGAAGTGAAACCACCACCAAAATGAAGGTGCGGGAGAGGGCTTTCAACCGCAGTTGAGTTTGCTCAAAAAGGTTTTGTAAAACGGAAGAAATCTCACAAACAGTGATTCTGCATGTTTGCAAAACTTTATTTACCATGCAAAATCCGTAATGAATTTGAGGATGAGACCAGCGCCAAGTTGTAGATCTTTTCAATACCTATCTGTGGAACTTGGAATCACCCGATTTGGATCTGCACACAAGATTTGACGGATTTTACAATTTCGTACTAGAATCTGAAACAGCAAGATACAGAAATTACTGCAAGGTTTTGGACGAACTTTGCTCAAGAACTTCAGATCTGAGGATAGCTCAACCTTCTCCATGCTTGGACCAACATGCACCTGCATCAAGATCCAATCTTGTGAGAGGGGAGAAGAGAAAGGGAGCTGGATTCATCAAAGATTAGGGGAGAAGAGAGTGAGAGAGATGCTCTCATGGTGAGGATGAGCTTGAGGAAGGAGGGGAGCTCCATCTTGGTGGCTTTCCATGGCCATGGCCGGCCATGCAAGCAAGGGGCAGCAGCATTTCGTGGGGAAGTGGTGGAGGAGAGTGTGAGGGAGTGGAGGAAGAGAAATGAGAGCCAAAGGTGAAGGGGGTGGCCGGCCAAGCTCTTTATATAGAGGGAGAGGGGTGGCTGCCTCCTTTTTTGATTGGCCAAGGTGGGTGGCTGCCCATTTAATTGTTGGGGTAGTTGGGAGGCAAGGCTTGCAAGAGAAGAAAATGAGGAGCACAATGGCTGGCCAAAATTGTCATGCCAACACAATGGCTGGCTCCATTTTTGCCAAACACAAGTGAACAATGAGAGAGGTGCACAACATTCACGTGTATAGACCAAGGCATGATGTTGAGAAGATAATGTCAATGAGTGACTTTGATAATGATAAAAATAGGAGTAGATGCATATAGATAAAAAAGGGGTATGAAGGTGACATGTGCCATGAGAATAATCTTCACCACTTTGGTGGAGACCAACTTATGATGAAGATAGTTCCCAAGGTAGAGTTAATGAATAGAAGTTTTCATTTGAATTCAAACTTGGAAATATTGGGGTTGACCACATGCAACAATGCATGAGCATGTCAAGGTAGATGGGATGGTGATGGTGGCTTAGCCAATGATAGAGCAGGATTAAGAGAGATGGTGAGTGAAGTATCCATATACTCACAAGGATGAATATATTGACATAAATCATCAATTTATGAGATCAAGGTGATGATGGAAGAGAATATAAAGTACTATACAATGAGAGGTCAATTGGAAGTGGTTTGAGAGTATCAAATGATTATCCATTTGATCAAGAATTGGAGGATGGAGGGGATACAATGTGGTGGATCAGAGATGTGCATAAGATGTGCAAGGGTTGCCATTTGAAAAAGAGTTTAATTGAAAGGTATGGGACACACCTCAATTGTCTAGAGACAATTGGGAATGAACCCAAGTGAAATGGAATCTTGAAGATGTTGGGAGAAAACTAGTTGGAACATAGGAGTTCAAAATATTCTACTTACTTTCTCAAGTAAAGTAGAGTTTTCTCAATTTTAAAGTAAACAAGAAATGGTATAGGTACCATAAACAAGCCTTTTGTAAAAAACAAAGCAAAATAGAGAGTAATGTTTTAGAAATCAGTGCTTGGTAGAAATGGGATGAAAAACAAAACCCATTTCAGTTCTTTGTTTTCTTTGAAGAAATATCTTGAAAAGATTTAATAAAACTAGAGGTAGTTTTGTGATGAAACTAGAGAAGGAAAATCAATTGGGTTTTTGAGAAAGAAAACTAATTTAGGGAGAAGTGTTCTTAAGGGTAGATGGTGGCTACAAAATGTACCCATCATTCCCACTTTTGGTTTTGTGAAGATTAAACTTGAATAAAAATAAAAACAAGAGGTAAAAGAGGAAGAAGTGATCTGGTGCTGGAACATGGGATAGGATACCAGATCAAGTTGAGTATATGAGTTGCAAGGATTGACTGAGACATGCAGGACGTGGAGGTCGAAGAGGGTATTGCATAGATGGGATCCATGCACTGAGATCAACAATAACAGTTGTGGGTGCTTAGAGATCAATTGCCAAAGTCTGGACATTTTAAGCCTGTCAACACAGATGGTCGACATGGCCTCAAAACCAACAAGGATGAGTGGGTATAAGAGAGGGATGTAGCTAGGGGTAGATGATCCCAAGTTTTGAATTAAGTATGATTGAGCTATCTTGTACCACAAAGAGGAAGATCATGATGGCATACTCATGTTACCATCAGAAGAAGAGTTTGATGTAGTAAAAAGGAAACAATTTTACCTAAGTCACACATGTGTTTTATTAGGTGAGTTGTATGTTTGACCACTAGAGGTGTTGTTCTTTGAAGCAGCTCAAGACAAAACTCAACAGGCAAAACAAGACAATACATCTACCAACAGATCAAAGCAATTCATCTTAACAGACAGATCAAGGCAATTCATCTAATTGGCTTAAAGAAAAAAAAAATTTGTTCCCCCCGATTTTTGCATTAAGGACAATTAATCAAGGTTGCAAAAGTTGGGGTGTTACAGCATGCCTCCGCTCAAGCCCAAGGCTCCCAAGGGGAGCAACAAGTGGAGGCAGAGGCAGATGGGGTAGGCGGAGTCCTGGACGTGTGCTGCTGTTGCCTCCTATTTTGTTGTTAGCTAGGGATCCCTTGTTGTTATGTTGTTAGTATGATGGTGCTGTGAAGAACCTCGAACCTGTTACTATGT